>NC_084606.1:29822376-30127126 GCF_033807715.1 Cololabis saira
TGTCTCCCTCCTTCACTACACCTGATACACATGACTGTGTCAGCACAGAACTGTGCAGAACCTGATGAAAAGTGAACCACTCATTAGAATCAGGTGTGTTGATGCAGGGAAACATCACAAACATGCAGCACAGCGGCTCTGGAGGACCACTACTCTAGATCCTTTTTTTTAAAAGAGAAAACCAGTTTTCACATCGTACTTATGCACCAGTAATGATTAACACGAGTAACTCCATCCTGCTGTGTCTATCTTCATACTACAAGTATCACATTTTAAATCTGAAACTTCTTAACAGTTTCCTCTTTTGGGATTTCATTGTCTGAAAATCTGTGTGGTTTGACACCACATCCAGATATGTGTTGTACATATGAAACGTTAACTGCAGCTGTTATGTTTCTTTACTTTTGAAACCTTCTGTTGCTAAAGGACGGGTCATGCGCTGAATGCTCCTGAATGCTGACATCTCATGAACAACTGCCCACAGTATTCTTCATGCTGAAATGAATTCAGTCAAGTTGTTAAAGAAGAAAATCAATTGGCAGCACATTCCTTTTAAATCAAGTGGCACTTCAAGTTCACATGCCTCTATTTGTTAACTCTCTATGACTTGCTCTTTTTTTTTTTTTATCCAACGCAGCAAATGCAAAGCTGAACACTGAATTTGAAGAATATTGTCAGCAAATAGTTTTTTTTTTATAAAAAGAGCAGAATAATTCAAAGCAAAGAAAGTGCTCTTCTAACTGTTTTTTAAGTGCTTGAAATAAAACTATTTCTTGCTGAAGGTCACGTCAGTCAGTGGTGAATCAACGTGAATTCTATGAGTAACGTCACATCAGGAGATGTGTTCTCTCTTTAGCAGCTTCACACAAAATGTGTTTTTCGAGTGAAAACCCTTCACAGTCACATCAGTGAACACACTTCACTTCTGGAAACCTAAAACTCCTGCTGTCATGTTCGGTTGAGGTGCACAGATGTTTAGCTGCAGATCCTTGTTTTTGTCACCGAATTAAAAATGCAGTAATATCTTATTACAGCGCAACACACTTTGATGAGTCCTGTGGTCGTACACAACCTATGGAAGTGATAGCAAAGGGAAGAATAATTATAGTACTGATTATTATACGTCTTCTCCATTTTATTATTGTCAGTTTTGTAATGTTATATTTGTGACTTCTGCCATGTTTTAAAGGAAGTGAAGTCCCTTTATAGATGTCAGGGCCTACTCAATGCCCCGTCCATCAATCGAGGCATGCCTTTTGGAAACTCTCAAAATGGGAGCTGAAACCCTTAAACTGGAACATTTTGGAGTTAGAACAACTCTGGGTCTCGTATAAGTTGGCAAACGCTGCAAACTTTAGTTTGGGACCAAAACGACGTAAATCGAATCTATTATGTGTGAAAAATGGACTCTGCATTTGCTCAGGGGTGACAGGCGATTGAAGTTCTTACTGGAGCTACATAAATCTTTTTGTTTGACTGATTTTTCATATTGGAGTGGACGGGTCTCCCAGCATGCCCAAGACAGGGTGTTCAATGAGATGAGTTTAAGGGTAA
Source organism: Cololabis saira (assembly GCF_033807715.1). Classification (NCBI taxonomy): domain Eukaryota; kingdom Metazoa; phylum Chordata; class Actinopteri; order Beloniformes; family Belonidae; genus Cololabis; species Cololabis saira. The sequence goes on from NC_084606.1 coordinate 29,823,931, forward strand.
TTGTTCATAAACTGCTCTTGCTACAGTATTATATGTGGTCATATTGTTGGTACTTACTGAAGTTGTACTGAGTTTCTGTTGCCAACAGTTTTGATGCAGGTGGAGATCTCACTGCAGCATGAGTGAGTACTTTACATGTACAGTCACCGAGGCTCCGAGCTAATGGAGAGATCATGTGCTAATCGCATGTGCACAACAAGATTCTCAGGAACTGGTCAGCACATGGGAAGTAGTTATTGGGGCTGAGAGATTAGATGCATGATGCAGCTTTCTCCCTGTCACCAACAAAAGCTCACGCCTTAGATGAACATGTGAGGAGGAGAAGACGAGCTGCAGCACAGAAGATGTGAATGAGAGTATTTAATTTCCTCAAACATAGAAGGGAGCTGAGGCAGTTCAGACTCATCCAGGAGCTGCAGCTGCACACTGACAGTTTTCAGGTATAATTCAGGCTGAGTCAGGACATGGATTAATCACATGCTCCAACAGAACAGAACATTTAAAGGTAAAAGTAAAAAAAAAAAAAATGACATGATTCTACCACTTTTTAAACAGTCCTACACCCTTTAAGCCCAAGTTGTTGGAGATTTCCATCCACTCCAAAGCTTTTGCCCTTTAAGTCTCAGAATGTTCTTAAAAACTTATTATACAGCTCATGAAAGTGGGACATCACTGAAATCAGCTTTCTCCTGCATTGTCTTTGTTCTCCGTCAGGTTTTTTAATTGAACTTTCTGCACCAAAGTTAAATATTCTTAAAATGTGGCTGTATAGGGTGCAGGGATGCACATCCTCAGCTCGGTGCAGCGACAAGTCGCTCTTGCGCCATACATAAAGGGCTCCAGAGCAGAACACCAATCACGTCCTATCCGAAAGGTCTTTTGTAAGCAGTTATTAAAAAGACAATGTGCAACTTCAGAAGGTAGAACTTTAACAGATGTCTTTCCTTCTTGAACCTGCTGCTGTGACTGCTTTTGAATGCGTTTTGGAAAGAAAACTGCTGTCTTTTCTTACTGTAAAGGTGTTCTCTCTCTGAATTTTTGTTGGAATATAGCTCTGGACCATTCCAGGCTACTTTTAACCCTGCACTTACAAGGAAACCGCAATTAATATAAGCACTTGCAAATACTGACTTAAATCAAATTAAAATGCAATTTGAATCCTCTGATGAGATACTAAACCAGGGTGAACACCACACTAGGTGTATACACGTTCTTGCAGGCATCTTCTAGTTATGAAGCTGGACTAGTCAACTACTGAATGTAACACAAACTGTCAATAGATGCAAATGCAGTAGAGTTCACGGCCTCTGGTGGATCCGTCCTTTGATATTTATGATGAGATAGGAACTAAAGGCCATGAACTTTTCCCCTTTCGCATTTATTGACAGTAGTTTATGCAAATACGATAGTGGACGCGTAGAAACCCATAACAAGGAGGTGTCAACTGGAAGGAGATCTACCTAAAGAAGTTCATTTAATATACTTACACAGTTAGAATTACCCCACTCAGTCCCTGGGGACTTTCTTGACACTATTACTTAAGTAGAATTACATTTTTGAGTCTAGTCAAAGGCTTAAAATAGCAATTAATTTTGATGTAGCTTGATTGCCCCAGGTGGTAACATTAATTGCTAATTTTGCTGCAAACGGATATTTTGCTATTACTTTAAACTACTTCGATTTAAGTGCATACTTGCATGTTTATATTTGCATGTGTGATCATGTTTGTATGCATGTAAGACAGACATTCAAAAATACTTAGACCTTATAGACCTGCAGGCATCACACACACGCACACATACACAGTTTTCTATTCGTCCTTTTCTTTTTATGTCTGTATGTCTTTTACTGTATCACATTTCACCACTACGACACCTCACACAAATACTACAGCAAACACCACACGATAAACGCTGCACCCATCACTGTCTTGTCTTTCCATCACTCTTGTCCTTTCATGTTTTGGATTGGTGATATTTTTTTATATATATGCAGGCATTTGGGGAAAAAAAACTACTTTAGTTCACATTGATTTTGCTTACAGTTTTCATCTAGTAATAAAACCTTTTCCTTATTTCATAAGTCACTCAATTTGTGAGTGACTTGTGTTGATGTGAAATTAAGAAAGTTAACTTTCACAACTTATAAAAACAAGGAATCCCAAATAAAGGAAAACCATTGAAGTTATTGGGGCCTTAAAATATTCAATCCATCTTATTTTACTGACTTTATCCCAGCTTGTGATTGAGCTGTAATATTCATTATAAAAGCGTGTAACTCTAAAGATAAACCATTTAGACAAGAATAAAATCCTCAAAGGGACCTACCTTGAGGTCGAAGGTGTGAAAGTCATGGAACATTCTCTCTCCTGAGACCTGTGACAGAGCGAGAGGGATGAGACGTCAGTCATGATTAGACCACAGTGCAATTACAGAGCAACTCCTCTGACAGTGATTGATCAATGAGGAACTCCTTTAATGAAGACAAGGACTCCAAGGCTCCCAGGAGAAAATTGGCAAAAGTAAGAGGTGGGAATAGTTTCCCAGTCTGCCAAGGCACTAAGAGGATCAGCCTGTCTGCAGCAGCACTATTTCAGGGATAGAAATATGGTATGCACAGGTTTCTTGGCAGAGTCCAGTTAAAACATAAACCAACTGAGGCTATTAAAAGTTAGATGTTGATTTTGTCCATCATGGGCATTCTTTTCCAGCATATTTGAATCTTATTGCAATCTTATTCTTATCTAATCTAATCTTATTGTCAATCTTTTGACAATTTAGCAAATTAAATTTAAGAAAAAGGTCCTTCACAGGCAATGAAAACTGAAATTAAATGTTATTCTTAATTCATTTATTCTCGGGAAAAAAGCCTTTTTGTCACACTTTACGGATTTCGTATTCAATGAATTTTTGGCAAACATTGGGGCTGTAAGATATTCGATTACTTTTTTTAAATTTGTTTTAAAAGAGAGGGTCCACCTTTTTTTTCCAGTCTGGTGCCTTCATGTCACAGCTCTTTGGGAAATTTCACAGGATCATCACTGCTGATTTTTTTTACATATGAAGATATGTAAAAAAAAAAAAAAAGGCATCATGATATGAAAAAAAAGATAAATATCAAATAGGAAATAAACAACAACATAATTCTTTGACACATCATGTTCAGCTGCTTTAGAAGCCAGGAAACTAATTCTCCACATATAGAAGTCCTCGAGGATGGAAATTATTCATTGATGTTATGGAACGTTATTAAAAAATAAATACATTGAAAAAAATAAATTAAATTAAAAAAAGAAAAAAGAAAATCACAAACAGTTGGATCCAGAAGTGTTTGGACGATTACAGGGTTTTATAGTTTTGCTATTAAACATCACCCCAGTGGATTTGAAATTAAACACGACGTGATCAAGCTGTAGACTTTTGGCCATAATTTGAAAGCTTTCATGGAAATATTACCTTTATCAGTTAGGAATTAACAATTAAACAAAGTATCCTCATTTTCAAGGGCTCCAAATTATTTGAAGACCTTAACTGAAAGTCAATTATATCATTGCCTGATTACTTGAGGGAAAATGAAACATATGAGATCTGGGGTTGATCTCTGGTACTGGGATGGCATTTGGCAGCTTTTGTTTAACCCTTTATGACCTACCATAGCATATTTACATTTGTGCATGCTATACTGCCATTTTATTTGCTATGCATCAAAACAACCCATATAAGCCAATCTTTAAGAATATTTATGTTACAAGTCCATACTAACTAAATAAATTAAAAAGTGCAAATAATTACCAAAAAAATGTAAATCATTTTTTAATTATATACATATTTTTCTAAATACAGAAATCCCATAGCTAGATCCCTCAAAATTGTCAATGGAAAAAAGTAACAGAAGCCTTTCAAACCGAACACAGGAAGTTTATTTGGAATGAATTAATACTTTAGTTTTTGAGATATATAATTTTATATATGTGTTTAGATTGTTATTGTGTTCATCCGGCGCTGAAATCAGCTCCAAAACTTTGCTCACTGTAAACCATTTCGCGCGCACAGACTTTTGTGGATCCATAATATGTGTGTGTGTGGGCTTGTATAGTGAGTATGTAGTGCGTGTCTGGTGTGTGTGGGTTGTCGCTGAGTAATCTTTTGGGAAATATCTGATAAAAAGCATGAACAACAGTGCAAATTCAAACCGACTAGTTTCCCGGGGAATGATGTCACCTCCCTTTTCACGGGAAGTGGGGTGAAAAAATACAACCTGATTACACACTGACAGCGATGATGTATGTGTCAACGTAGGACCGGATCTTTAAATAACCCGCAATATCAATTAAGAAGATTTCTGTGTGCACAATTTCACTGGATTTTTATGCGATTTTCCCAAACGATTTAATGGATTAAATCAGCACTCGGGGCACACTAAATGCAAGATATGTAAGTGAAACTCTTCCTGTTTAACATGCAAAAATAATTATTGCTCTGTTTTATTTGGTTGTAATTGTACATACATTTTGAATTGCCGGCGCTCCAGCCGATCATAAAGGGTTTAGGAGATTTCAATGATAGTAAAGGAGGTCCTCATTAAGATGAAAAGAACAACATAAATCCCATGTGTCAACCATAGTGGAGGCAGTGTTATAGTATGGGCATGTATTGCACCGTGGAGTTTACTGATTACTAAAAAAGACAAGGCCAGTGGCCTTGTCTTTTTTTCCCCATTCTGTTTAGTTGTAGTTGCCCGATCTCAATCTAGCTTGTCGGTTAGGCAGAAGCAGAAGGCCCATAAATGAGAATCAACTGAAAGTGATGTCAGTGAAGGCCTGACAAAACATTGTCAGTGTGGAAACTCAATATTCGGTTTATTTGACTGCAAATTATTTTTTTATCTATATATTGAATAGGATGGTCATATTTATAATCTTGTCACTTTCTCCAACTACTTTTGTGGTGCTGCAAATAGAGGTGCCTTTGCTTAAAATTACTTGAATTGCTAAATAGTAGAGCAACCATGTTTTTTGTAAAACCCTCTTAAATTATGTATTATGCAAAATCCATTATGATGGTGTAAAATCATGAAAGGAAAAAGGAAAGAAATCTGAAAGAAGTCTGAGATATGTTTGAATTTAACTTCAATGAAAATGGCAAGAAAAGTTCAAACTTAAGCACAATCAGTTATTTTTGATCCTTTCATTATTTATAAAAATGTCCCATTTGGCTGAATTGGTATTTTATGATCTTATATGCAGTTTACCTGAATAAAAATTTAAAATAGAACACAGAATGAAAAAGACTATATAACAGACTATAAGTGTAAATAATGACAGTGATATAACAATGGAATATCTAGGCAATGACATTAAAAGCTTTGTTGTCATACATACTTGGATGCTTTTGTTTTATCATAGGGTTAAACAAAGGCGCTGTTTATCCTTCTGTTTCATGCAGACAATTTCAATTAGCATCACAAATGTGTTAAATATTGAAATAGGTCTGAGCTTATAAAAAAGGAGAAAAGAGAAAAGCACTCACTGTGCTGTTTGTTGTCATGCTATCTCTGTGCTGAATATAGACAAAGGACACGTCTCAACCCCACAAAGAAACAGATATGAAAACTGACTCCAGCTTGAACAAGAGCCTTTTCAGAATTGTTAAGTAAAAAAAAGGAATTAAAGCTTAAAGCAGTGATGAACAGGCCCTCGCACCCTTGTGCACGTTCAGGCGTGCTGCAGTGGAAGCGCTTGTATGATTTGCATGTAGATTCTTCAGGCCTGGACATTTAGCGGATGACACCACCCACGAGTCACTATATATCAAACCATTCAAAAGTTAAGGCAGAAAGTAGGAACTATCAAATATCAACCAATCAGATGAACAGGCAGGGCTAATTTGCACCAATTATGTTCAAGGAGTCAAAACTGAGTCAGATGACACTACCCACGACTCTCTATGTCATACCATTCAAACGTTATGGCAGAAAATAGGATCTATCAAATATCGACCAATCAGAAGAAGGGGCGGGGCTAATTCATGCCATTGAAGGTCAAGTGCTCAAAACTAAGTCCGATGACACCACCCAAGACTCTCTATGTCAAACCATTCAAAAGTTATGGCAGAAAGTAGGAACTATCAAATATCGACCAATCAGATGAAGGGGGGGCATGCTTTTTGGCATCGCCACGGTAAGGCTTTTGACTGAGAAAAGTAATGCTCATCGTCGCAGGATCGAGACACACATTTTGATGTATAACACACCTGGGTGCACGTTACGGTTCGGGCCGTATTAACCGCTGAAGAAATTGCATAAATTGCGCCAAAATTACACGATTAATTTAAAATGGCCAACTTCTGTTCGTTTTCGGCCATGGCGCCAAGAGACTTTTCTTTAAGTTGCGACATGATACAGGTGTGTACCGATTTTCGTTCATGTATGTCAAACCGTATTGTGGGGCTTGAGGCACGAAGTTTTCTAGGGGAGCGCTGTTGAGCCATTAGGCCACGCCCATTAATGCAAACCATTAAATATCAAATTCTTCACCAGGCCTGGCTTGCGTGCAAAATTTGGTGACTTTTGGGACACGTTTAGGGGGGCGAAAAGGCCCTCATTTCGTCGGAAAAAGAAAAACGAAACGAAACGAAAAAAGAAAGTAGCAATACTCAATAGTACGACGTTGTACTTTCTTTTTTTTTTTACTCTGTGAATGAGACTGGGCTTTAGACCACAATCCCTTGAGGACAATGTTATGTGGACAGAAACAAAACTGGAGAATTTGTAAGTCGAATCAGCTTGGTGTTTGCAAAAATTTCAAAGAAAACCCATTCCAGCTTCCTGTGAAATGTGAAGATTCAGCTGTGAGATTGGGTTGTTTTGGTACATCTGGCACAGGGTGGTTTGAATCTGAGCAGAGCACTATGAAATCAGAAGATTATCAAGGCATTCTGAAGCGAAACATACTGCTTAGTGCTGAAGAGCTCCTTCAGTCACAAGCCAGGGCTCCCCCAACAGGGTAATGACCTCAAATCTAAATCTGAAAGCACCTTGGATAGATAAGAGAACAACATTGTACCATTCAGAAGTGCCCTAGTACGAGTGCCAATCTAAATCCAGTTGACCATAAATGAGAAGAGCTGAAGCTCTCCGTTGAGAGATCGTGAACACTTGAAATGGACAAACACAGAAGCTGAGAAGTGACAAACTGTCATTAAGAGCTTTGCTGCAGTGATTGCCATAAAAGGTTTGCTACACAATGTCATCATAGGTAATGTATTACACTAAAACAGTATATGCAAAATCAAAACCACCATAAATGTTATATATGTCCAAGAAAGATTTAATTTTTTAGTAAAAGTGAGTTAAGCCTGGTTAGTCACACATTGGTGGATAAATTATGGTTCATGTAAATTATCAAGTAACATTGTAGGAGCTCTAAAACTATTGAATATTGGAAAAACACGACTTATGTTGTGTTGTACTTTGTGGTGCTTTTAACTGTATCATACAAAAAAGACGGAGCACAAGGGGCTCTTAAACATGACTTGCCTCAGTTGAACTGTCACAACCTTATTGTTAAAACACCAGAGAACAAGGAAATCTGGCCCTTCAGGCAAGCGCTTTATATGCCACGGTGTTAAAATTCATGTTTTGATTTAGCGCTATAATATACTCCCTGCAAAAATCTGGACCGCCTTGAAGTCTAACATAACATAAGGAGGGAGACATTTGCTTTCTGGTCTCTCAGAACATATTTTGTACATAAGGATGAGTGGGGCGCAGTCAGCCCTTCTAGCGATGCCTTTGAAAACTACTTCTATGTTTCCCCGTACCAAACTTTACAGGAGAAAGCCACTGGGGACAAACGTGCAAAAAAAAAAAAAATGAAGCAAAGGAATTTTTTGTCTTTGTTTTGATAATGACAAAGAACAGAGGCCCTTAAAGAAGATTGTAGAAGTTTTTAGCACATTGTTTTACTGGAAATCAAAACACAATATTCTAACTGAACAATGTTATTGGGCTATAGCTATACTATTCAAAAACTGACATTTTGGCAGATCAGTAGATTAAGTGAATTGTGTTGTATACTGTAGAGCAGTGGCCCCCAACCTTTTCTGTACCGCGGACCGGTTTAATGTCTGACAATATTTTCACAGCCCATTCTAAAGGTGTAGCTGATGAAAACGAAATAAAATTAAGTGAGACGGATGTAACAGAGATAATCCGGTCACTTTTCAAAATAAAACATAATTTTCGAAAAAATAAAATAAAATAATGGAAATTGTAAATTACCTTTAATAAGAGTATTTCTATAAATGTGTTTTTATGTTTGTTTTCTCATTAACGTTATTTAAAGCCAGGCTTCTATTTTATTTGTTATGTATTAAAGGTATAGTCTGTAATCGTATTCAAAAACATTTATTGTTATACTGGGTGAAATGGTCCTTCCATCCTGAGAGTAGCCAGTGAATAATGTGTTCAGAAAAAGGAAAGAAAAAAATCCAACCTCTCTGACAGCTTTAATCCTGTAAAAACTCTGACCAATCTGTTTTTTGCGGTCCGAATGAAACGGATTGGTCAGAGGACCAGAGGATTGGCAGGGGGGAAAGAACCAATCAGATGCCTTAATTTTAAGTCCCGCCCACGCCCTCCTCTGTCCAATGCGCGCACCCGTCACGTCTCTCTGCCTCCAGCCCCCGTGTCCACTTCCCACGGGTCTTCCTCGGCTCATACTGTCCCAGTACATTTTGTTGAAAATGTGCTGTCCAAAATGTCCTGGAAAACTCGACTCCTGCAAAGTTTGTGGGGGCGTGGCTTTGGACGGATCGCTGATGGGAGGGGGAGGAGGGGGTGGGGCTTAGAGGAGGTGCCACTTTCAAATCTTGCTAGCTCTCCAACATCAGGGACTATACCTTTAAGGAGACTGATATTTAGTGCTTTTATTTTGAAGGCGTCTCACCGAGACCTTGTAAACATCCGGCGCTTCGGACTTTAACGGTAAAAGTTTAACGGCAGTAGAAAGCGATTGCGTTTACATGCAGTCAATAACCCTTTTAAAACCCGAATATTGGCAATAACCTGAATTGTTGCCATGTAAGCACCAATAACCCATTTGAATAACCCGAATTTGCTCATATTCGGGTTTTTAAAAACCCGAATATGATCCCTGGGTTACTCCTTTTAAAACCCGAATATTCGGTCATGTAAACGCCAAACGGAATATCCCGATCAAACGGAACATGAATTTGTTTTCTGCGCATGCTCTGTTCACAAGGAATCCTAGTCTTTTGAGTCCAGGAAGTTCTTATAAACATGGCAAAACGCAAGACCACGCCACACTTTTGGAGTGAGGAGACTAATCACTTCATGAATGTAATGAAGGATATGAACATTTTGGCATTTGTAGACAGTAGAAAGTACCGGGATAGCGAGATTTACAAGAAGGTGAGCGAAGCAGCATTTGTTTTGAATTTGGATACAGGAAGAAGAAGCGAAAATGACGGTAATTGCGTCATCACGTTCTCCGCGCGTCGCTGGTTTGATCCAGATATCCCAAATGATTAATTACCATGTAAACGGAATATTCCGAATGTTTCAGTAACCGGAATATTAGCAATAACCTGAATTTTGACTGCATGTAAACGTAGTCAGTGTGTCTGCAAGACTAAACGAGTGTCAGGAGTGCTAAAGTGTGCCTAACTGACACAAAAAGCACCTGGCTGATAAGGGGCACAAGGTTTGTTTTCTTTGCAAATTTTATGCTGTATTTATTTCCAGCTTGAGTTTGGTTGTCATGGTTACTGTCATGTATTGTGGTTAATGGTAGCTGTTATTACCGACCGAGCGAGCAGCTGCGTCGGTCTGTATTTAAGTTAAATTAAACTTATATGAATGTAGAAAGACTAAACCTATTTTATTTGATTCCTTTATAGCTCTTACGGTGTGTTTGCAGTGCATTTACTGTACATCCAAGGAATAAAAACATTGTGAACCATCCGTTTGAGAGTCAACCATCATCAGTCGGGTATGCTACAGAAATTATTTTTTCTTTCTGTGCGGCCCGGTACCAAATGACCCACGGCCCGGGGGTTGGAGATCACTGCTGTAGAGCACAGTGGCACATTTGTAGTGGTAAAGGCATTTTAAGCTCCATAACTTGGACTGGTTTCGAAAAGTGTCTTGTACAGTGTTTTTGTATAGGTTTAAGGTGCAGAGGACAGGAAGAAGAGAATGTTCAGAGTTGTTATTGCCTGAAGAATGAAACATTAAACTGTTACAGAGTCTGGTTGTGCTGGGCTGGGATGCTCAGGAACCTTAAACACAATGATGTTAGGAAGAAAATGCTCTGGGAAACTACCTAGGACCATGCACAATTGGAGAGACTTTTTGGGGGGAGACAGAGAGACATCCATGATCCTGTCTGCTGTGCTCTCTACTCTTTGAAGAGTCTTGCAGTCAAAGACAGTGCGGTTTTCAAACAAAACGTGATGCAGCTTGAAAGAATACTTTCATTGGTGCTTCTTTAGAAGGTGGACATCATAGGGTTAGGGAATACGTGATCGTTTTAGTTTCTGCAGGGAATAAAGACACTGTTGTGTCTTCTGAATACTGTGGTGTAACTCTGTTCTGTGTTGCATAACTTCTTCAGATTTTGCATCTCCTGTCGATTTGTTTCATATTTGTTGCTTAGGGGATCACTACTATTGAATCATCAGTGAAAGTGATTGGGAATACACCTTGTACCATAGTGGGCTAAGCACGCAGCCCTGTGGTGCTCCACCGGGGCCTGGGAGTCAAACCAGGAACCTTCTTACTGTTAGACACCAGAGCTAAACACTGAGCTAAACACCATGGAGGCCGATACACAAAATGCTATTGATCCTAATAATACAATTATTTATTTAAATTCATTAGTCACCCTCTGGCTTTCAGGAGATTGTGGAATGAAGTTACACAAGAGCATTATCTCATGGTAATGTTTGGTATTGGATAGTTTAGGCTATGCAAGGCAGGTTTATTTGTACAGCACATTTCAGAAGCAAAGTTTACATACTGTAAATAAATATGAAAAATGAAGAGGAAGGAAAAAAAGGTTGCAATGCAGTGGCAGAGTGAAGAAAAGTTAGTCTCCAGTAGGGGTGTAACGATACACTAATCTCACGATACGGTACAATACACGATATTGAGGTCACAATACAATATTATAGCAGTATTTTTTTTAACAACCTTGAATGAGGAACATATGACTAGAATAAATGGTATTTTATTTGAAAGACACAAAATACAAAACAATGCTGTACGTTTGCCCTATTGGTACAGTTTGTAATGCTTTATAACTGTTTAAGTTTTAAAGAGAAAGCCAGGCCAACTATTTTCCACAAACTGAACTAAAAGTAAATATCAGGTTTGCATTATTTATCTTCAGTTTCATACAAGTACAAATATTTTGCCATATAAAATATTTTGGACTATAATTACACTAGTCAGCTTATCTGTAGTTGTTGTTAGTATGTTTTAGATTGGGCGTAGTGATACAGCACTAGGTTCTGTGTTGATGTTCTAAAATCCTACACTGTTGAGGGACATTAAAGTACACTGGAACTCACGCAGAAGTTGTCCCGTGTTTATCCTACTCACAACCCGAAAAAGGTTTAATTTAATAAGGTAAGGCTTAACTCTACACCATAAGATTTTGGTCCGCGCGGTCACGGCCGCGGCCGGATGCGCGTTACTATTCAACATAGAATAGATTAATATAACCAATATCGCGATACATTTTTGTCACCTCCACGACACGTTTCGTGACGTTTTTGTATCGCAAAATTTCGTGGCACGATATATTGTTACACCCCTAGTCTCCAGTGAGAGCCAGTAAAGTCAAAAAGTTAGCCAGCTCAATTGCCCAACTGATCACTTGGAAAAATCGCTTGACACAAATTGTAACGTATCACATAATGGTACTTTCCCAATTTTATCCAATAGCAGGAGCTACAGGAGACATAATAGCTTTTGATAAGTTGTGAGGAATACTGTGCCTTTCAAATTAATCATTGTGCTCTTTCTTTTAAGTGACTCAACACTTGGCTCCTCTCTGTAGCTTCTCTGGCAACAGCTTCTATGTCCACATTTTACTGCCTTGCCATCCACCCGTGTTGCTATAGAAACCAAGCCCAGTCACCCAACAGTAGCAAGGGTACAAGATCTCTGTAAGTGTATCAAAGTGGATGGATTATAATGGAGTCTGCTGTGCAAGCAGTCTCTGAACATAATTGCAAGTAATCAGTACTTGGTGTGTTACACAGTATGGGGCTGCCATATTTAGCTGTTCAGTATGAAGTGATTTTTGTTGACCTCTGAAGAGGGAATCGGAAACAAAAGCACAAGCATGTATGAAAGAAGCGTGAAACTCTAAACACGATTGCTCTGATATCAACTACCCATTTAATATGATATACATTTAAGGTCAAATCAAATAATGTCCTTAAATAAACGTGGATGTACCCTGTGGTGGTATGCATTAGGTGCAGATGTTCTCATTACATTAAGTGTATGTTATTGATACAAATAAGTTAAGACTAAAGTAGCTTCAGGCAACCATAAAATAATTTAGTGTAATAACTACGGCCCAAAGAAAAAAAAAACAACCAAACTTTACAATTTCCACTGTATTTGACTGAGAGAAGAATCTGTCACTTTGGTAGAATAATTTACATCTAAAACATGTATTTGTACAAATTTAAGCTGTGATGCTTAGATGGTTTGATTTGTGATTGAAATGCATCTTAAATATTGGTGATGACATGATCTAAAACACTGTGTTAAATATTTCAACTCTATAACTGTTGCTGATTGTGTCTTTAACAAAAAACATTTTCCTGCCAACAAATTAGCATAACAAATGTGACATTGAAAGCTTTCAATTACTTTTTTTTAATGTTATCCTCTCCTTTTTCCTTTCTACTGATCACTCAAAAATTCTCACAGAGTGAGCCCCATTTAATGATTTGATGGTAACAGTGAAATGGGCCCCTGAGAGCTTCAACAGCTGAAAAGAGCAACCATTTGGCCAGTGAAGCTGCTTGCCTCAGCACTTGCACACACACTTTTAAATGTTTCACCTGGAACAGCTTACACGAGGAACGCCCGGAGGGGGTGGGGTTGGCAAGATGCTGGTCCCGGGTATATATGGTCATTCATCCCATTAATGAGTCATCTCACTGTATTTAAAAGAAGTAAGATTTGTATTTATTTATTTACTAGTTTCTCCAAACTGGGGAATCCCAGCTGTTATCATGCAGTTTATGGTGAAGGTTGGCTAAAGTTTACTGAGTAACAAAGCATTGGTATCCAGGTATCCAGCCAAGTGGAGCTCACTGCAGCTGATATTTGCTAGCGTGTGCTGAGACTCCAGGCGCCAGATGCTTAAAACGGCGTCAATCCATGACTAAAACCCATGAATACACACAAAGAAAGAAATATGCAGTCAAATCGTTTTCACCTTTATTTATTAAAAAGCTCCGCTGCTGCCTTATCTGGAGATAATCAAGAGGGAGACACAGATGGAGCATTGCTGACCTTTTCATTTTTAAACCTTTTTAAACAGCCATTTGAGGTCATTGAAGTGGTATATGAGCCACCTCTAATCTGGAGTAAAACTCTAGGTACTTTAAGGAACTTTTGCAGTTTTCAGCTCAGCGGGTGGAGTTTTACTCACTTTTCTAACACTGTCCCTGCTCAGTCACTTTTGTTTTTCTATTCCATCATTACTTTTTTGAGTTTCTTATCCTCCTGTGACAAACATCCGCTGTAGGTCTGTGACCTTGTTTTATTATTGTACATGTGTGACAAGAGTGAAATGCAGTTGTCGTAAGAGATGACACTGGAGACCAAAGTGTCTGGTTAGTTTTTATTGACAGTAGCAATGGGAGATTGTAACAGCTAGATGATATTTCCTAAAAGTAAAAGAAATTGAATCTGATCTTTTAAGGTGAGAAGACGTGCTTGGTGCTGCTTTGAAATCGCAGATATCCTTTAACGTTACTAAACCACTACAAGGATAACAAAGAAAGTCTTTACAATTAAAATATTTCGTATGTTTTCTTTAACGTAATATTTTTTACAATTATTTTCCCCAGACATTCTCACTACAGAATTATTAGTTCAGCTTTTATGCTCCACAGATCTGGAACAAACTTCCAGAAAACTGCAGGAACGCTGAAACCCTCAGTTCTTTTGAAACAAGATTAAAAACTAATTTGTTTACAGCTGCCTTCGATTACATTATTTAAACTATTCTACTTTGAACACTGTTAATTTTAATACTCAATTGTAACTCTGGTTTAACTTTTCTTTACTCTGCCACTGCTACTTTTTTTCCTTCATCTTTCAATTAAAGGAGCATGAGGCAGGATTGAGGCAGGATTTATGAAAAATATTTGTATACATTTTAAGTTTTCTAGTAATAATGTCATATGAAGCGTTCCAAACCAAAAAGAATGAGCCCTCTAGTGTATCTCTCCGTTGCCTTGAACAGGCTGTGTGCTGCAAAATGTGCTGCAATGCTGGGGCCGAATTTTCCGCGCTGTCCTGCGGATGTGACGTCACATGACGCTGCATGCGCGTTCTCCCCGTTCTCCCGTACCGGCTTCACTGTTGGCTGCAGTACCCCCGATGGCCGTCGTGGTGAAGGGTGGCGCTAGAGAGTCTAATTTCTTAAAAGGAGCCTCATGCTCCTTTAATATATTTATTATGTAAAGCACCTAAAATTGCCTTGTCGCTGAAATGTGCTATATAAATAAACTTGCCTTGCCTTTATAAATACCAGTTATTGTCTACAAAAAGACATATCCATGATTTTTATGTATCTAACCTCCTGGGATACCTGTTGGATATTTAACTTGAGAGAGATCAGTGGAAACAGAATGAACCAGAGCTCAATTTTGAGCTTCATGGCAAACGTTCTGAATACTTATGCACAGGTGATATTTATAGTTTTTTATTTTTTATAAATTTACAAAAATCATAACAAAACTTCTTTCATGTTGTCATTATGGGGTATTTTGTGTAGAATTCTGAGAAAAAAAATGAATTTATTCCTATTATCAATAGGGCTTTAACATAAACGAATGTGGGAAAAGTGAAGCGTTCTGAATACTTTCCGGACTGATCGTATGCTCCACAGATCTGGAACACTTCCAGAAAACTGCCGGAACGCTGAAACCCTCAGTTCTTTTAAAACACGATTAAAAACTAATTTGTTTACAGCTGCCTTCGATGAAATTATTTAAACTATTCTACTTTGAACACTGTTAATTTTAGTACTCAATTGTAACTCTGGTTTAACTTTTCTTTACTCTGCCACTGCTACTTTTTTTCCTTCATCTTTCAATTAATATATTTATTATGTAAAGCACCTAGAATTGCCTTGTCGCTGAAATGTGCTATATAAATAAACTTGCCTTGCCTTTATAAATACCAGTTATTGTCTACAAAAAGACATATCCATGATTTTTATGTATCTAACCCCCTGGGATGCCCATTGGATATTTATACCTAACAAATCAAAACCCAATCTTTGAAGATAACCATTTTACATTTACATTTGTTGTTTAAACAACATATTTTGTCAATCAGGGAAGTCTAAGAAGAATAAAATAAGCTAGATGGAACTCATCCAAGCTGTAATCTTGCATATTACACTGTATTATTATATAAGTTATACGACAATATGTGTGACGTTTGTTGCTTGTGCAGCAGAGGTTAATTGCACTGTCAAAGCCTGCACATGACTTCAGTTCTTCACACTGAGCACTTTCTTTTAAGGCTGCAACACTTCCTCTGAATGCCAACGTTCTTCTTTATCTTGGCCAGTAAAAGCACAACATGTTCTCATTTTCCACACACTGACAGTTGCTCGAGAGGCCTAATCATCTGCTTTCAACAAAGCGTGTGCGGTGCAGGGGCGCACACTTTACCACCATTATGTATGTGAACGTACAAACTGCACCAATAATAAATGCTGGAAACAGAGAAAACATCATTCTACAGTGACTTTGTTAAAAGAAAAAAAAACTTCACTACTACTGCCATTTTAGCAGACGCTTTTATCCAAAGCGACTTACATCTGAGACACACACAATGGATAGAAGACAAAGTACAAGATAGTCCTTTTCAATAGACTTGAATTCAAGATCAGCTTTAGGAATGCTGCACCTCTTTCTTCTATGTATTCACACTTCTTTGCATGCATTTCTATTAAAGTATTTTCTTTTTCAATAGAAGTGCTGCATTTGGCTCCTTTTTTTAAGGCTATCATTAAACCTACTGTATTAAAGAAAAACATCAAGCTAAAGCATTGAAACACTAATATAAAGCCTCCAGAACATACAAAGGTTTGGCACTGCCATGGCTACTGTACATGTTTCCTGTCAGTACTCTTCATCTTTAACTCAAAAGGGAAAAGCTCCTGACGTAAGCCTCACATGTGACGAGCGAGTGAGAAAGACGTTAACAAGTGAGCTGCATGGAGGTTATGATGATGCAGAGGATTATGGCAGAAAACCGCCCCGGCTTGAGTAAATGGACATGTGCGACTGCTATGAGGTTACGGTACGTCAGAATTAGACAAGATCTGACTGGATGAGGGTCAGTGAGATCTGGGAACCTGTTGGTTGAATGACCATGCCTTTGGGACGAACCATCAATATTTATGGGTTTTCAGGAGTCAAGTGATATCTGGATAAGATATCCACCACAGTTTGCTGTTAACCAGCCCCCCCCCCCCCCCCTCAACCAGGAGGTTGTCAGTGTCACTGCAAGATGAATAAAATAACCTATTCAACCAATTTCAAGTGCAGTTTCAATGCTGTGTGAACACATACCTCCTTGCTCTATTCTAAATGTCAACCTCCTGGATTTATTCATGTAATAGGTGTTTAGAGTTCATTATTATACCCTCTGGGCTATATTATTTTTTTATGAAGATGGCCACTTTACCCAAAATAACAGCTGACTCCAATTGTACATGTTGCTTGTAATGCAGTAAAACGTTGAGATTTGATCTTGTTACCTGGGAACAAATGTTTAGTATATAAGAAGGATAGCATTTCATGCTGTTGCCGTACAAAGCCGACTGCAAACGTCTTGCGAGCTCTGTCCCAGCCACAGTCTATGATGTTTGTGTAATGATATCACTGGCTTCCTCACATGCTTGAGTTGCCTCATGAAAGCTCTTACGCAGACATGGTGGGGAGATTTAAATAGCTGTGTGAGGATATTGGAACTATATGACATTTTTCTTTGCCTAGGAAATCCAAATCTGTGATATTACCATTTCAGGGGTGAATGGATTTAAAGCACGATAGACTGATAAATCTCAGGACAGGGAGAAATAGATGAATCTCAAGTTATTTACCCTTTTTAATTGGAAATGTCTGTCACAGAGCAGCAAGCCGAGTCCTATTCCAGGCCATTATCTGTCTGCCTTGATTATTTGAAGGTATTTTACGGAGAGTGATGTGCTGAATGTCAACGGTGACTATTGAATTTATTGCTGCTGGATTATATGGGCTTAACAATATAAATGCTGAGGAGTAAAAAAAAAAAAAATCACAAAAAGGTCAGTCTGTTAATCACAGCACTTCATTTAATGTTTCACAAATGCACAGATGAGAATTTATATGATTTCTCTTATAAGCAGTCATTCACTTTCAAGCTAAACTCATAAGTTTGACAGCCTCTCAGAGTTTACGTGATTTATAACCCATCAGTTATCATCAAACTTTTGTGAAGTGTTAACGATTACGAATTTGCAGTCATCACTAAAAGGAATCGGTGTATTTTTAAACTCCCTGCACAAATGAGTTTCATTTGAGAAGCTCTTTTGTTGTTCCTTCACGATCCCTGGAGTCATGTCATAAGCTTGTTACTACACTGAGCTCTCGTTTCGTGGACGTCATCTTTGCTGCGCTGCCAGTCTGTGACACTGCGACACCGCTGAATCACAGGATATCTCAAACTACAAGGACCAATCTTACACCGTTGCAGTGTTAACTTCTTAAATTAAAACTTGCAGATGGAGTTTTTGGAAAGACTGCCAATGGCTGTCTGGGGTTTTGAACTATTCTCTATATCTGTGTGAGACCCAAATGGATGCATAAACCTCTTGACATAATGTTCTTCAGTTGAACATCTTCCACAGTAAGTGCTCATTTATTTTGGGTGTACACTTTGGTATGGAAACTTTCACGTTTTTTTTGTATGCCACAGAAACAAGAGGGGGATTGCAAAGAATACTTTGATTTGAACACATGTAGTTCACTCAGAAAACATTAAAGGCAGCACTTTTGTCCATATGTACATCACGGATCTCCTGTGGCCGTGCTTGGCTGTCTGCTAAAAGTCTATGGCAAAATTAGAAAAAAAGGACCATTTGCACCATCTGCCACTTGAGTTGAAAGGTGAAACTCACATGCCAAAGGGCTTTGGGAAAAGAAAAATAGCACAATGATCACAGCATACTTCTCCCTCTGTGTTTACCTCTGTGGCACATTTCTTGGTTGAATTGGCCTTTTGAGAACAGTGTGGCTGAGTGACGGAGTCCGTTCTTGCGTATTCATATTGAGTATTCAATGACAGACACGAGTGGAAAGTGCCTGTTTCACTCTAAATGTGACTGCTACTGGATGGGAAAATATCAATGTGCCGTTTTCTGAGGAGGAATCATTTCTTTTCATTTATTTTTTCCTATGGAAGAATTGTCTCAACAAATATAGGATAGCTTAACATTGCATTTATCCTGGACAAGATGATTTATAACGCCTTTGGTTAAACCACTGGCTTTTCCTTAAAGCAACCAACACCCTCTTGACATTTCAGTTGACAGTTTTTCCATCGCAATGTTTTAACAATTGTCCAATGATTGCAATGAAATGTGGTATAAACGGTGCAAATCTCTAGCAAGTGATGTCCTTCATTTTACTTTTGACCAAATATGTGCAAAGAAATGGCATGGAATGCGGTTAAGTAAGGCCTGCCAGAGCCACTGGTATGGTTGTGGAGTCTGCGATTTCAATGTAGCCTGACATCACAGAACAATTTCATATAGCTCATGTCTGTGTGAACTATGATCATCGGTGCCAAGGAAAAGGAAGAATATGCTCCGCAACAAGCTGATATTCAGCTAGTCCAAGACAAGATACCCATGCGTCAGTCCTCTGTGTAAAGTGCTGATGAAGTGAGGGACTCCACTTTGATGGTAATTTGAGCACAGACACTCAGTCGAAGATATTTCATGAGGCTTGATTTTGTCCCTTTACATCTCTCTCAAAACCTCCCCCCTCCAGAAACTTTCCAACAAAGTCAGTGATCATTGATGCAATGTGTCATATGCTTCTGACGGTTTGATTGTTTCTGTGTTTTCACAGAGGAGCGGCGGGAAAAGAAGGCTTCGTGTGTTGCTCAAGGTCCTTTTAGATATTCCCCATCCCACATCTCCCTGCACAATTAATTTTATCTTCAGGGTATTATCAAGAGGGGGGCTGGCAAAGCAGCATGACAGAAAAACGGCCCAGAACCCCAAGGCCCAGGGTGGGAATTAATCTGTTTGACAAGATCTCTCACAAATGATTTGTCTGGCATTCCTTCAGTTGGATGCTGCCACTACCCTTAATGTCTGAAGGGTGAAGAATAAGTGTGTTTAAGACACAGTGGAGATTGAATGTAGTCAAAGCACTGAAGTGAGCAGTGATAGAATGTTGTCGATGTGTTGGACATTCACAGACGCAAGAAAAACGAGTGGGTGTCGGGCATTTAGGCAACTTCGGTGGCTTGCTTGTGGAGTAAGCCTCGCTCTGATCAGCCACGAGTTTGATCCTAATACGACCATCTGGTATTGATTATAATTTTCTACAAAAAGCAGAATTTAGCCCAAAATCAGTCCGCCTCTACCACAAAAATGGTTATAGGCCTGTCGGACTTCTGCTCTCAAAGGTATTGACATCAAACAGACATGTGATGCATTATCTGGGATGCAGAAAATTAATCAAAGTAATGATTGAATAATTATCTCAAGTGCAATTAATTAAACATGCCAATGAACTCATCTTGAACAGCTGTCCTAGCTGCACCACTTAATCACTTGTGAGAATTACCCAACACAAACGGAGGACGCTGAGTGCATGCAATAATCTCTGCAAAGTGCATTGTTTACAAACAGCAATTAATATCACACCGTGTATTAGCGGGCTAAGTGACTGCAGTGCACTTCTGTAATTGTACCACGGAGAGTTGGACTTCTTCCCCACTCTTTGCCTCAGACACCTCTCGTTAAGACGAGACTGACTGCTGCCAAGCAAATCACAAAAACTGGCATATATTTACATGTTTTTTATGACCGAACCTTTTCAATGACCTGAACGTAATTTACATGCTCAGCCTTATTCAAAGCAAGGTTTTTTTTTTATTTCTATCCGTCATGCTGTGAACTGGATTTATTTCCTATTTCAGCCTGGGAATGTATAATAATTCCCGACGTGTTTGTTGGCAAGCGCTGCCTGACAGTGTAAGCTCAGGGTTTCTTGGAGGAATAATCACAGCTATGGGAATGTGGTAGTCTGTGGCATTCGATGATGAGGTAATTTTGGGCATCACATATACGGCGGTCATGGTCTGTGAAGCCTGGCGGTCGCGGCAGACTTCAGGAAATGGTCTGTAAGGTTCTCTCATATGAGGGATCTATCTTGGACGGACTTGCAACAAAGAATGACGACTGACCATAAGTGGCACCGGGTAGCAGAAGACCAGAAAATGTACAAAAACACAAACTTACACTTTGTATGTGGTCCTTTTATGAGTTATGGGTTATTGATTGAAATAACACTGTGGATCTGTCACTTAGTTAAAAAATTGCTATTGTTCTAAGAATATGAAACTGTCTAGTTTGAATACAAAAATAATAATTAGCATATTTATTATCTTTTTAATACACTTCACAGTATTGTGCATTTCGGTGAAGATGGTTAAGTGAGAGACAGTAGCTTAGTTCAAAGTATGTTACTCACTCTTTTTTTATTTTGAAGTTTGTAAGACTCATATGTATAGCATTAAAAACCAACAAAACAATAGTTGGCTCAAAAAGTAGAAAATGGTTACACTCAGCAATGTTAAACTGCCACTCCCTAACTTATCAAAAATATGTGTTTTTATTAAAAGGGATAACACTACAGTCCAAGGGATAACACTTAAATTATGTTTCACAGAAACATATGTGAGTCTTTCAAACACAGCTTAAAGGATCCATATGTCCCTGTTTTGAATTTGGTGGAGATAACACTAGTCTCTAAAATGTGGTTTTAAGGTTTCGAGTCCAGAAACCTCTAAGAAGGTTAAATCTGCCTCTCCGGTATATGCACGTTCTGAAATCTTGGCCACAAAAGTGGTTTCAGCGTCTGAAGCTTAAACTCTCACTAATGCCTGAGAAAACATAGGGCAAAGCATCCAACAGGAGCAGGACAGCACACGCAGTGGACGAGCAAGGTTGGTAGACTGGAGACATGCTGTGACTTCTAACCCTCTCTCAGAGTGATCGTTGTATATGGAAGTTAAGCTGGACTCAAACGGCAGTCTTTGTCTTTTACTTCTGTGGATTGTGATTCTGTGAGAGTTATGATAAAAGCTGCAGTTTGGAAAGTTGCTTGTAAGTTGGAACTTTTAACATGTAATTTAAATTTGGACACAGGTGTGAGCACTAATCTTGGTGTGTCCACTGGGATGTGGATAGTTTTAAAAAGAAATGTACATAATGAGCATATAAGGAGGGGGAAAGCTCCAAACACAGAAAGTTAAAATAAAGGACTGTACTTGTGAACTTTTTCCAGATTTAAAATGCTGCCTAATTGATTTGAACATTACAATTTAACAACTGACATAAAAATGCAAATGATAATGGCAGTCATGCTTGCTGCAGAACATGGCATCATAGGATTTTCTTTTTGTTGAGGGGTTATAGGCATGAAAACTAAATTTAATCTACAAAGGGAGTGAGTTTCACAATTTACAAAAAAAAAAAAAGCTTCCCCAAAATTTTCCCTGAAATCCAAATATCAGAATGACTGCTGAGACATTTACCGCTTAGTTGAATAAATATAAAACAACCTGCAATCTTTGAGCCAAAGAACACGTTCATCTAAGAATGCTGAAATGCTGGTTTTATCCAACATGATCAATGCAGCTCTCCATCAGCTACCCAGGCAGTTTCAGGACCAGTCCCACTTTGATTCATGTGACCAAAAAACTGCTAACACTGGAAATAAGCTTCTACAACACAAAGGAGCAACAAGAGGGACAGTGTTTCCTTTGACTTCAACATTTTATTTACTGAAAGTCCATTTGGACTGATGATGCGTTATGGACAGAAGGAAAAAATAAACTGAGGAGAAAAAATGAATGTAGTTGAACTAAAGAATGTATCATCAAATTAGAGGATGTTTATTGTTTATTTATTGAGATCCCCATTAGCTGCAGCAGAAACTGCAGCTATTCTTCCTGGGGTATGTGACAAAGAGACTGCTGCAAAAACATGACCATTTGGAGCCCCACACTTCTAAAACAGCTCCTCTTGAAATAATATTCCATATATTTTGTCAAAATATCTAATTTTAAGCAAAAATATCTTTGACTGTGGGGTAGGACAAATCTTAAAATCAGCAAAATTAGTTTGAAACTGTCTTGTAATTTTCTTGAAACTTGGCTTTTTTTACTTTCTCAAAAATGAGTTTTTGCAGAGCAGTTTTACAAAGCAAAATGTCAAAAGTGAATGTGGGGGAGTCGGAACTACAAAAACTTCTCTTTTGCCCTCTGTGTGTTTGGTGAGAATCAACATTTCACAGTGGTGACGTGAGCTGGTCCTTCGGTGTCCTTGCTACAGAACAACCATTGTTCTGCTGCAACAGAACCATGTTTTTGCTTCATTTCTTTCATCTGTGTATGTTCATACTGTAGTCATGTGTTAATGCTGTGTTGGGGAAGACTCTTAAAAGGTTCACAAAATGCATATTTTTTCATCATTTTATTGTTTCTACCGGCAGAGAATCTCAGAATCGATTTGCCTGATTTGTCTAAATAAGCCTTCATACCAGGAGATCCTTCGGAAAACTCAAATGGCACCTCTTAAGAATATCCTGAAAAAACTACCAGAACAACAAATTTACTGTAATTTAATTACTTCTCCATGGTTTTTCTGCTGTCTCTATTTTCTATTCTCTATCCATGCCCTCTTCTTCAACCAGCTTTTGTAATGTATGTTTTTACTGGAAAATTCATAGATAGAGGAAAACATGTCATTTTGAAGGCAGTGTCTGTTTCCTCATCACCATTAATGCTGCCATCACTATCGCGTGGACCATCTTTGCCAAGGGCACTGATGCAACCTTATACAGGCCCTGATGTTGCAACTTAAAACAGTGTGGATGGTCATTTTCATATTCTGGTGCAGAGAACACAGCATTTACTTCCCCAGTAAAGAAAAAGAAGAAAAACTGGAATACTGATTTATCTCAACATTATTGCCATGGTGTGATAATCCACTTCAGATACCCTTGACGGCACCTCTGGACAAGACTGATGTTGCATTTGTTAATAAATTTCAATAGTGTAGTTCTTGAGAAAGGTTAACAAAGTAAACCCTTTTCCATGTGTTTGTACCAGCTGTTAGTAAATGATTATCCTTGATGCTGTTCCATCTGAGGGATCAGAAATCAAAGCTGTCCATCTCAGGATTTTGCCCATAACACATTAAGATTACTCCAGATTTCTTTTCATGCTGAATGACATACTACTTTTGTATCTAATCATGTTCACATTTGCTTGTTGACAATTTACATTATTATTGAGTACTACCCCCTAATCACCCCCATATCAGCATTTTGTGGTTAGTGTTCCTTTTTTTCTCCTTTTGCAGGCCAGAAATACAGGAAACGAACAAAGCAAAATGAACTGAAGAGAAAATATGCTGAACTCATATTGTCTGCAGTGGAACAGAACACTATTTAAATGTAATAAACACCTAATTTTCATGAACTTTTTTTTTTTCAAATTATTGCTTTGTGTATAATTGGGTTGGTTTGTATACACGTTGATTTTTAGCAGACCTTTGCTGTAACTGGGCTGCATTACCACGAAACAAAGTTAGCTGTGATCATTCAGTTACGCTCAGTCAAAGTCTGGAAAACTCTAATTTACTGTCCATTATCCAGAGTAACAATTCTTTTTTTGTTAACGGAAAAGTGCAAGGTGAAAAAGTTAATATTTGTCAGCCACTACAATCTTCTGTGCCATTGTAGCAGTCCGTCCCATCCCTCTTTCTCTCTCCCGCTCTTTCAGTCTTTGCCTTTTCTACAGTTGTGTTATTGTGTAAGTCCACACCTACACATACGCACAAAACCACACACACACACGCACACGCACACACACACACACACACACACACACACACACACACACACACACACACACACACGCACACACACACGCACACACACGCTCTACTCTCTTTGGTGTAAAAGTTGCAGCGGAGCCATCCATCCAAACCTGTAGACCATGAAATTAGGTTAAGACGTAAGGCTGTGAATGACACAGGTGTGGATACAAATGAGAGCATCCGAATGAAGAAGTACAGTTCCGGGACGACTGATACTGTGTTCGTCTCAGGCATTCAGAATTATATTTCATAGCGCCCTCCTTCATTTTATGAAATCCACTTTTTCCTGCTGTGTATTAGTGGTCAAAGCAGGCCTGTGGCACAGATGCCAGGAACCTGGGTGTAGCAACATTAGCAGTTTTGTCAAATTCTGAATCTCATTTCCCTTAAAAATGTTAAAGTCGCCAAAGATTGTCTACACTCCTCCGCTGTCTTGTATAAATCAGAACCTTCCTTTTCTGTTCTTTTCCTTTTTTGGCTTCATTGAGATTCTTCAGTTTTGTTCATTTTTAATCATTTCTTTCTATGTATGAATAAGCTTTAAGGAGGGCACTTAAATTAAAGGATGATGCCTTTTCAGATTGATTCAGAGCACCGTGATACTGTATTGGATATTGATTTGATGTAGACATTAATCCAACAGATTTGCATTCAAAAACAGTGACTTCTCTCAGGAATAGTAGAGTAGATGCGTTTCCCACTGATCGTTATAGTATCATTAGCTAGATTCCCCTACTTCAAAACAATTCCATAGCCAATTAAACATTCGCTGTTAAAATATACTTTTTTTTCCAAAGTTCTTTCAAGTGTCCATCTCAAGCATTCACCTTTATCCTAAACAGCTGATTCTTTTTCAAACGTAGTTTATATATTGAATACCCTACTCAAGACCTCAAGACAACAGTTTACAAAGCAGTGGTGATCTCCTAATGGTTCTGCCTGTCTTTTATGACTATTTTCTATGTTTAGTAATGTGGCACTGTTCCGCCAGGTAGTGTTGGGTTGGGGGCACTTGCATTTTTGCTTTATAAGTCATCATATTTCATTCTTTTTTTTGCTTAAGCAGGATCCGCCTCAGGGGAAAGCGATGCCAATGTTGAACCTAGTTTTGCCCCTTTTTTTTGTGATTTTTAAACCACCTTCTTTTTGTTTAGTTTTTTTCTTTTGGTGAGATGGTTCTGGTGAGTTGGCAGCTCTTGCGCCTTATCCATACAGCAACCTGTCACACAACTGGTCCCCAAAACACTTTTGTCAACACATAAAGGAAATTAAGACTCTTCAGCCAAGCCTGCACAGGAGTTATTTAAAAATGGACCAAGCAACGAATGGTGGGGCAACCTTTCTTGCTATGATAGACACCAGGGAGTGATGTAAAAACAATTAAAGCTGCAAGCAGCGATGAACGGGCCCTCGCACTCATGGCCACCCCCCCCGGGTTCCCCCCCACATTCCTAGGTCAATAATACTATAAAAAGTGCCTTTGCTGTTCACATAAAACTCAACTTATAATCATAAGCATATCAGAAATGACACCAACCACGACTCTCTATGTCAAACCATTCTAAAGTTATGGCAGAAAATAGGAACTATCAGATATCGACCAATAAGATGAAGGGGCGGGGCTAATTTGCACCAATTATGTTCAAGGACTCAAAACCGAGTCCGATGACACCACCCACGACTATGTCAAACCATTCAAAAGTTATGGCAGAAAGTAGGGACTATCAAATATGGACCAATCAGATGAAGGGTGGGTGCGCTTTTTGGTGTCTATCGTCGCCACGGTAACGCTATTGACTGAGAAAAGTAATGCCCATCGTTGCAGGATCGAGACGCACATTTTGATGTATAACACACCTGGGTGCACGTTACGGTTCGGGCCGCATCAACGGCCGAAGAAATGGCATAAATTGCGCCAAAATGACACAATTAATTCAAAATGGCCGATTTCCTGTTCGGTTTCGGCCATGGCCCCAGGAGACTTTTCTTTAAGTTACAAAATGATACAGGTGTGTACCGATTTCCGTGCATGTACGTCAAACCGTATTGTGGGGCTTGAGGCACAAAGTTTTCTAGGGGGCACGTTTAGGGGGGCAAAAAGGCCCTCATTTCGTCGGAAGAAAAACGAGGATAAGAAAAACAAAACCTCCTACAGATACAATAGGGCCTTTGCACTGTCAGTGCTCGGGCCCTAGTTAAGTCTTGAAAAAGTAGTAACCTACTCCAACTGTGGCATGCTGAGAGCATGTCATTGAACATTTGCTGCGTCTCCTCCTTGCTCCACGGTATTCTGATTAAAGCCACTTCAACCTACAGTTGGTTGTAGCTTTGATGGGGACTCCAACAGCTCCAGATATCTGGCATGCTAATATATCTGTTGGCAATTGGAGGTGACTATATTAGCAAATATTTTCAGCTGTATATATTTAAGTGTTTGATTTGATTTTTGAAGATCTTAAAGTGGAAATCTTAGATGTAGCAGCTTTAAAAAATGGGATTTTATTCTTCAAAGTCACTGCTTTGGCCTTACAATGTTGCTCCCTCTTCTCATTTACACTTCCCATGCCACAAGGCTCCAGAAAATGTGTGTGTATATAAATATATATATATATATATATATATATATATATATATATATATGAAAAATACATACTAAACATTTAATTATGTTCTACTGTGATCTCATCCTTGGTACTTGACAAATCAGAGAGCTTATGTTCCCTTTGGTTCAGTAAAATAGATCCAGCTGCCTCCTGTTCACAGGTTTCCTTTCACATCTTTTGTCTGATGGGGTTGATGCTTGATTTGAGATTGTACAGATAAGTACTGTTGATGAACGTCACTCGACACTAACATTTTGACCCTCTAATTGGCCTTTCCGATTCCTTCTAAAGACGTTTTGATCTACGCCCCACTGATAATGTTGTTTGGAATGCAAAATACAGTGATGATTTATGTTTTGTATATTTCTCCTCAAAGAATGGTAATTTTTAAGTCAAAATGTCATTGTAACATTTATTAGGGTTAGGGTTAGTCACCAAATTTTGCACGCAAGCCAGGCCTGGCGAAAAATGAAAGAAAACTTAAAGAAAAGTCTGTTGGCGCCATGGCCGAATCTGAACAGGAAGTCGGCCATTTTGAATTAATCGTGTAATTTTGGCGCAATTTATGCCATTTCTTCGGACGTTAATGCAGCCCGAACCGTAATGTGCACCCAGGTGTGTTATACATCAAAATGTGCTGCTCGATCCTGCGACTACGCGCATTACTTTTCTCAGTCAAAACCGTGGCGACGATAGATGCCAAAAAGCACCCCCCCCCCCTTCATCTGATTGGTCCATATTTGATAGTTCCCATTTTCTGCCATAACTTTTGAATGGTTTGACATAAAGAGTTGTGGGTGGTGTCATTGGACATGGTTTTGAGTCCTTGAACATGGTTGGTGCAAATTAGCCCCGCCCCTTCTTCTGATTGGTCGATATTTGATAGTTCCTATTTTCTGCCATAACTTTTGAATGGTTTGACATAAAGAGTCATGGGTGGTGTCATCGGACTTAGTTTTGAGTCCTTGACTTTTATTGGTGAAAATTGCATGCGCGAGGGCCCATTCATCACTGCTTGCAGCTTTAATTCCTTTTGAGAATGGAGTTTTATCATTGGATTTGACGTCATATCTAAAAGTTTAGCCTTTTAGCCATGATGTAGATAATTCCAAGGGTCTGCAATGACTTAAAGATGTTTATTTGAAAGCCAGTTAATGACCATCAGTTTTGAAGAGTTATTTAAAACATTCGTAGTTTGTTGCATGCCTTAGCCCCATGGTGTAGTCCATTCCAAAGAGTTTATTTTACGTAAAGTTAAGATATTAAGCTTTTATTTTATTTTTGTGCTCAAATAACTTTGAACTCACAATGTTGTTAAACCATCAAAGTGCTGTAGGAAGGGCCTCGGCTTTTGAAAGTTGACACATCTAGAACTGGCCATGTAGGAACACTGTATTGACTATTGCTTTTACCATAATAGGTATTGACTTCCGCGTGAGCAAGGATCTGCTGATATCTGCAGTCCTTCAAACGCCACTGAGTTCTTACGCGTAAAGTTTCTACCTCAATCACCGCAGGTCCATGCTGATATAAAAGACTGCTGAGCACTTAAAAGAGAATAAAGTATGTAAATTGCTGAATATGGTATCAGCTGTATCCGATTTTGATATAAAGGCCCTTTGGGAGCATGTATGGTACATGAAAGAGTGAGTCAAGGAAGAATTTGTGAACTAATGATCCATTCAGTTTTTGAATTAGGTTGTATTTAGGATACTCTGAGGGTGGTGTGGCCTAAATACTAGAAGTGTGAACAGAATCAGAACAAATTAATGTCATTAGAGAATATGGAAATAATTGACTTTGACAGACGTTTAACTCCATTTACATGGGCTGTAAACACAGATACAGGATGATTCTCTTCATGGCTTCAATGTACAGGAGGCATGGGGCGACTGATTTGAGGGGAGAATTAACTCATTTAATGTGTAAGCCGAGCTTGTCTGGATAGAAATTCACACACACACTCAGTTATAAAACACAAGCACTTGTGAGATGTCAAAGGGTCAAGTGGTTTTCAGCGTGCGCTATGGAAAGTCCTGACGTTTGCTACTATTTCCTGATGTGTTATTTCTATTTCAATAGCAGGGTTGCAGACTCAGCTATACATCCCATTGTAGGATTTTTTTCATTTGAATGTCAACACTATTATTACAGCAGGTGACGCAGCAGCAGGCATCTCTCTTCCTGTCTGTCTTCCCTGGCCTTTGTGTGAATCTCCTTCTGCTTTCCATTCCTCAGTTTTATTAAATAGCTATTATTATGTCTTCAAAATGGTGTCCATTTGAAACAGCTTTTCTCCCCTTTTGAAAGTATCTCTTTCTTATGGACTTGGCAGTCGACCACTCTTTCACTCGCTCTGACTTTAATGGGTAAAGCGTAGAAAGTTCCATGCTGTTGTCTCGCCTCTTCCGTCCAGCCGTTGACAGCCAAAGCCTTGACAGTATAGTTTCTGGGTAGGGGAAAAATGGACACTTTGACATTTCACACGCTGAAATGCGGCAGCGCATGGAATTACTACTAAACACTGTTGATTACTGCTTTGACAGCTGATGACCAAGATTCAAGCATCCTGCGCCTGCTGAAGCTCAAACGACGTAAAAATGGGACTCCCTGACATCAAGGTATTCAATGCGATCAAAGCTGAGAGGCAGTTTTTCTTTTTTTGTTCATCCTGTCCTCTTCTGTCTCCTTGTTCCTACTTTCAGCTATATAATCAAGTGCACTTTCTTGCCATCATGTGTGCACAAGTCTGACTGTGGCTTCAACTCTGGCTTTAGTGGTATTAAGAGAAAAACATTGTTGCTAATTCACATGTAGCAATAAAGGCTACATAATTCTGTACATCAAAATTGTCACCAAAATATTTACCGCTAATGTGAGGCCGGAATCTAATTTTCTGGTCTGCATTTCCTGGCAAAGCAGTGGAGACGATGCATAGAAATCAATGGGTGTTTTATTTGGATTTATAGTGATATATTTCATGAGCTTGTAAACTGTAAAGGAGTTAAGTATGAAATATCTACACATCAAATTGTGTGTTCTATCATATAACTAAAGCTCAGCTGCAATATTGACTTGGCTGTGCTTACAAGAACACCGGTACACCTCAACCCAGAACAAGACTCCTATATCAGCAACATTATACATGCAGAGAATTAAAATGTTTAAACTGGTCGTTCATTAGCAAACAGCCTATTTCAGTGTTCCCACCTGGATTTATGACTACTATTCCTCTGCGACAGTCCCAGACTCTCTAGTTTTTCTGTAGTTGTTACAGCTGCCCTTTCTTCTTAGCAAAACGACTTTAGCTCCAGGAAATTCTTTTGTTGTCTTGCATGAACCACATATTGATATGATTCTTTGAGCATCTCATCATATATGAATCTTTATACATTACCACTGTAGAAAATACTAAAAGCAGAATATGTCCATTAAGAACCAAACTCTTTCTTATCTTAAAAAACTTATTTCCATACTATTCGAAAACAGTTGGTTCTC
The DNA here is from genome assembly GCF_033807715.1 of Cololabis saira. Classification (NCBI taxonomy): domain Eukaryota; kingdom Metazoa; phylum Chordata; class Actinopteri; order Beloniformes; family Belonidae; genus Cololabis; species Cololabis saira. Next base: position 29,854,495 of record NC_084606.1, read on the forward strand.
CAACTGCAGGCTTACCTGTGGTTCCTTCAGTTCCATTGTAAAATGGGAGACAGATCCTTTAATTTTTATTTAATTTACTGTCTGACATATGCAATGCACATTTCACAGCGAACTTGGATTTTTATGCATTTATATTTAAGATGTAAGATAGATAAACAGAAAAGTGAACATTGTTTTCATGACTGAATACCATTATTTAAACAGATTGATAAAAGCATTCAAAAGCAGGTGTCATGTCTGAAAAAGGCCACATATGCCGTTCACTGTTATTGTCTTTGCAAAGTCATTGGCTGAGTTTAAATCATCACCTAATTTATCAAATTTGTCATCTGGAATGAACCAGATTATCAGTGTGGATCCAGACACTATATGTAAAAGGTATATGCAATTTATAAAAAAGCATAGTATTTATTGAGCTGGTGTGGTTATCTGACAGAGAATTATTCTACATTAAGCAAATATAATCTCATAGTTATGAACCAATGTATGCAACATTGGCCGTGTTATAAATGTATGAAATATGAGTCTCGTCACTGTGGAAGTGCAGAATTCATTTTGGCACTGCTAAGCTTTTTAATATGATTGTCACTAATATCATTCATATTGGCAAAATTTCCAGTCGAGCGGTTGAATATTCTCATATCCGGTGAGACTGGGAACTGAACTCTTTCTTCCAAAGGGGAACAGCAATATTGCATGTCTTTTGAGTTTATGCAAAGCACTTCAGATTTTCTTCCAACAGCACTCACTCAGAGCAGCCATGGCAAATATCATTAAATGCCCGGCTAACACCCTAACCCTTCTACACACAAACCCACACACAAACAAACGCATACAAGAAAAAACCCTCTCCCTTAATGCAACCACCCCCCCGTTTCCTGGCTATCATTTTGTGGCAGTGCACAAAGAAAAGAGTGCATTGATGTGCCAAAGTAAGCAACCATTTCACAGAGCAAGTCTCTGCAGCACACTGTCCCTGAATGGGAATCGCTCGTTTCACCCGGTCGCCTTGCCTTCAGCAGACTGGTCGGTCGGAAGCCCCCGCTGGTAAAACGTACGAGGGGGGGGCGGACGCAGGAGTTGGGACCCCGGTCAGAGCTCAGCAGGTGGGAAATAGGAACTCCTCACGCTGCTCCTACATGCACTTGCCACTGCTGCTACTGCTCTCCCTCATGCTCTCCCCCACTCTCTGACATACATATACACACAGCTTTTCTCCGCACGTGAGACGCTAATAATAACTTTGGTATTCTGGCGAGTCAGCAATCTTTCCTCAGGCACAGATAAAAAAGTACAACACAGTCCCTTTATTGAGTCTGAGATCACAAACTGTGGAGTTCACAGAGCGGAGGTCCGAGCCAACCTGCATTCAAGCCACTGTCAACACAACATGTGGCCACTAGATCAAGTGCTTCGTTCAAAGCAGGTGCGGAAAACTAATAAACAAGACATTTATGATATCCGCATGGATATGCTGAACAGGAAATCTGAGTTTGAAAGCAAAGTTTTATTTGTCTCTGAATGTTTTCAGCTGTTTTCATGTAAATTGGACCAGATGTTTTATATTTCGCACCTTTACTTCTACTACTATTATACTGTATGTCAAACTCTTTAAATAAACACCATCAACATCTGGTTTAGTTGTGAGATCAGTGTCCTGTGTTAATCATGGATTGGCGGTGGTGGGGCCACATTATTCAAACCATGTGTAGCATGTTCTTGGAGCACTTGAATTATGATGTTTAAGTGGAAATAAGAGAAAAACTTAAAAGAATGTAACATGAAACAGAACATTTTTCTGGGAATTTATGGCCCTCCTTGTCTGATTTTGTTTCTTTTTATTAGTTTTTATTATGATAATACACTCTTATCTTGGCTAATCATGGTTGTTTCTTTATGGCTGCTCCGGCTTCCTTCCAGTCTAAAAACATGAGCGTGAGCGGTTGTTGGTCTCATTTGTCTCCACATGTCCCTTTAATGAACTGTAACCGTGCTCACCCTCCCCCCGACCCCTGGCCTGATGACAGCTCCTTATAGGCCTCTCTGACCCTGAACAGGATGAAGGAGGTATAGAAAATGAATGGCTGAAAAAATAGATGCGGGTGCCATAAATAACTAGAGCCCGGCAAACTGATATCGTGTATGAGCTTGGCTGCTACGGTGGCGCGAGATTATCTACCGTGATTTTGATTCATTCTCAACATAGCAAGTTTGCATCCGTTACTTTTCTGCCTCTCCGTTCCTGCTTGTTTTGTTCTTGATTTCAGAACAGCAGCAGCAAACAAACGTAGTTCCTGTCTCTCTACTTCACTAATGTCATGTGTAGGCCTACAGTTGGTAAAGCTGTTCATTGTCTTTACAAGTACTAGTCGTATTGCTTTCACCCTCGCGATGCAAAGCAATACGTAAATTGATGCGCAAGTTAATTTGTAAATTAACAAGTAGATGAGTGTGCCTAAAAATGGTTGTGGATAACAAGCCTGTGAGCTAGCATATGATTTCACGATTGCAGACAATGCAAAGGGAGACTTTACCTACAGCTTTGTAAATCTCGAAGAAAAAAAAAAAACAGAATGCATTTGGTGATGTCTGCCTGTGTGCATCCAGTTTTACACATGAAACTCCATAAAGTGCTTAGTATCTGGCCCACGGGCTGGTGCTGGGCTGCTGCCAGAGCCACTTCAGACCTGGTTCACCTTTGGAACCCTCTGAGAATTGGTTTGAGTTTGACCAGAAAATGAGAAATAAAAAAGGTTTAAATGGAGTTTTCCAGGTGTCCCTAAGGTTTTAGGAAGTATTTTAAAACAAAGCCTCAAAAGTCTTTGCTTTGGTTGATACCAGAATTGAGTAAAAAACATGTAGGCATTACCTTATCCAAGTAATTAATCATACAGGGCCTTCGAATGTTCTATTTTAAACACAGCTTCCAGCCGTTTCCGTGTTTTGGATTCTGTTCAATCCATTCACCTTCGTATGAACTGCATCTGCCAGGTCCAGGTCTAGCAGACGTATTCTGTAAGCAAAGTTTTCCATCTTTTGGTTTCTGACTCCCCTCTCTGTCAGTGCCTAAACCCCTCCACCTCCCAATCCTTCATGTGAGCGAAACACATTCCATCCAGCTACTTCATCTGCCCTCTCCATACTTCACATGTTCTCAAATTTATTTCTCCCTATCTCTCTTCCCTGGTCAGCCCACTTCCCTCCCTACATCTAGTCTATCTCTGTGCTGCTCTCCTTGCTCGGTGACAGTCTCATCACACTCTATCAATCAGGCTTCTGAGACCCGGGCGCATTGCAGCTCTGCATCCCACAGTCCCAGTCTGGTCCCATCAGTGCCAGTCTCCCTCTCGCCCTCAGTCACTTTAAAATGGTTTAGGTTGCCAGATATAGTCTGTTCCCTCTGCACAGCTGCAGGTCAGGAGATGGGAGGGATTGAGCTGAAGTGGAGACTCAGCTTAGCGCTTGATTGGATATCACTTGACATATACTCTGGGCTGTCTCAGCACTCAAGTGAAGCAATTCCTCTTTTAAACAAAGATGGATATTTGGAGACATGCTCAGCTTAAATCCTTGGTTGACAAACTTGAAGGATTTAATAAAAGAGCACAGGAGCACCCTTAATGTGGTCCAAAACTAAGCAAATTATACTCATCTTTGCGCCTAATAAAACTATATAGTTACTTAAGTTACCGTACACACTTGTCTTAGGGACCTTAAGTCCTAGGTGACTGCTAATCTTTTATTTGATATTCTCCTTTGTTCTGTTTTTATTAGCTTAAGTTTCATTCATTTATCTAAGCTCTACTGTATTTAAACACTATTTTGTATTTTGATTCCATTTGTTACATCAATTATTGTTTTGTTTTTAAGACTCAGTTTGCTCTGTAAAGCACTTTGTGTTGCACTTGATAAATAAAGTTGAGCTGAGATGCAAAATAGAGGTCAGAGGAGTGTAGTTGTCATTGTCTTACCTGGCTCAGGCCTCATCCTGTGGTTGACATCTCAGGAAAGAGATCTGCATTAAGAAAGACAGAGAAGGAACAACACCTTAATCAATTAGGCTTAATCACTGATATATGTGTAAAGAAAGTTGTATTTTAACTGACTACATAACACTTTCCTTAAGAAAACATATTGTTGCTTCAGTTAGTATCCAAGAATATACAGAAAATCCAGAGAAAAGATGCGCAGAGCATTTTTCTAGAAAAATCGAATGTACAGTCATGAATAGCATGCCCATAATTATTGATTGTCTTTGAGAATAATAAAAAACAAGTGTAATTATAGTTCCCTTTAAATAGTAAAACAAATTATGGAACCGAAATATGACAAAACTATCCCTTTATTCTGTGCAGTGTGTCGGGGAGATTGTGTTCATTCGCAAATGCCTAATATTCTCGTGAATGATTAGCTGCTTTTTTTAAACAAAACGGAGACATTTGTTTTTGGTGGCTAAAAGATTTTCTAATGTATTTAATTTTAAAGCTGGACAGTCTTTATTTTTGACTCTTTATCTATTAAAACAATATTTTAGGGGTTTTGTGGTCGTCAAATAAGATGATAAGGAATGATAATTATGAATGCTATAATTGGAGCGGACTATCTGCCCAAAACCTATCATTCGAGTTTAATTCAGAGTTAATTTTCTCTGAGAATGTAGTCTGCTGATTTGTTTTTGAATGCAAAAGCAGAAGTCCGGGGACAAAAGCTAATCTCCATAAACTGATAACTGTATATAAATATGCAGCATCTTCAGGCACGGATGATTTGTGTCTGTCTGCCTTTATTCTGCATTGTCTGAGTTGCATTGTCCAATTCTATTTTATTATTATTAAAGTTATTGGCAGGGTATTTAGCACTGTTGCCACAAAGCTAAAAGGTTCAGGGCCCAAGTCTCACCAAAGGCCTTTCTGTGTGAGATTTTTGACTCCCACTTCCCCCCCCAAACATAGAAGCTAGGGTAACTGCTGATTGTAAATTGTCTTTCGGGAATGATTGTGAGTATGCATATTTGTTTTGTTTGTTACTGTGTGGTCCTATGATGGACTGAGCGTAGGACTACAAGTTGTACCCATAGACTGTAAAAACAATGGACAAACCATTAAGTAACGTGACCCACTGGTTCCTGAAGAGCAGTTTTGAAACCTCTTTTTCCTCATATTGCCTGGGATGCTGATGGGAACACACACCTACTGTATGTCAATCAAATGTAGTTGATAAGTTTGGTAGCATAACGATTATGAAAAAAGAAGCAATATTGGCTAACATTTGGCTAAGCTGACTGTCAATCTATCATGTTAGAAATACATTTCTTGCTTTTTTATAAATTATCCCAGCATGGTACAAAAATATTTACAGCCCCTCAGAATCATCATGGATGTGAAATCAAACAATTGAGAGTGAAACAGTTTTTTGCTCTGAAGTCGGACATTTTAAAATGGGAGTCAATGGAAAGTGCCTCTCTCTTTAGGAGCCATCCTGCAACAATTTATTATTTCAGGTGAGACTCACCTGATGGCAGCTGGGATAGGCTCCAGCAGAACCGCATGACCCCAAAAGGGACTAAAACCTTTATAGAAATTGACTGAATGATTTATTTTCCTTACATATAAACTATTAGTGTTTCTTCATTTTAAAGAAATCATAGTTCCATGTTATTTCAAAAGAGGACCTCACTCCAAGCCTGCAAGCTTATTTATGGTTTCTATGGTTTCCAAAAGTAGAATGGACAGAGGCTCCTCTCTTTAGGAAGCAGCTCCCAGTATGTGTTCAGGAGGCAGGCACCCTCTCTACCATAAAGATTTAACTTAAAACGTTTAGATTTATGACTGGCTCAGGTGACCCTGAACCATCCCTTAAGTTGGGCCTTAAGATTCTGGGGAACCTCCTATGATTCACTGAGGTCTTTCCTCATGCTGCTTTCTTTACTCCTCTCGTATGTATATGCCATTGTAACTGCAGTTAACTCTATTTCTCTTTAGTGTCTCATAGGTAGATAAACTAAACGTCACGTTTCTTTCTGGTCCTCCCAACCAGGAGGCAAATGGTTGCCTTTCATTAGTCTGGCTCTGGCGGGGGTTTCTTCTTGTTAATAGTGAGTTGTTTCTCTCTAGTTTCGCCTCGTGCTTGTTCAAGATAGCAGACTGCACCAAAGTGAAGAGGATTGGACTGTATGTTAGACTACAAAACACATGATTGATTTATATTCAAAGGGCCTTGAAGACTTTTATTATGAATGGATTAGGGCTGGGCGATATATCGAGATTTTAATATATATCGATATATTTTCAAACGCGATATGGTACGAGACAATATCGTTTATATCGATTTAAAAAAAATATATATATATATATATATTTTTTTTTTTTTTACATTTTTTTTTAATGATTTTGATATAGCTTATTTTGTGACAAATTGACTTGAATGTTTTATTTGAGATTTGCACAAATGTTTTGTTATTTGCACAACTGTCAACCTCAGTGGAAAAGTCTGCCTGTTACTGTCTACATTGTATTAATTACAGTGTATTTTAATTTAATTGTTATGCAGGAAAGGGATATTTGTTTTATTTTATTCAAGAAGCATTTTTATTCTATATATGCAGGCAGTTTATTTTTATTTCATTTGTTTTATACATTTTGATATTGTGCAGACCTCTGTTAATAAAGGAACCTGTGTGACATTTGGCACGAGGCTTTGTATTAAAACTGACTGTTTTTTTAAGGGTTTGCCTCAGAAAAAAATGAATCTAACAGAGATGCTATGCTATAATGCTTTGGGGGAAACCCCAATTAAGGCACAGAAAAAATATCGAGATATATATCGAGTATCGCCATTTAGCTAGAAAATATCGAGATATGACTTTTGGTCCATATCGCCCAGCCCTAGAATGGATGATATACAATTGAAAGTAATTGAATGACTTGCATCTAAATTAAATTACTACTGCACAGAAGACTAAGTCTAAATCCTGATAGTAGGCAACAGGATATCCTTTGGCTACATCAGAATCACACATAAACATTGTCCCCAGAGGCTAAGTCAACAGTAGCTAGCCTCAGGGTTTCCAGATTGCAGCAAAGCTTCACTGACATTTAATTGCATTAGTTTTACCATGCTCATATACAAATGACCATAATTACCCAGGTGACAATATGGCTGCTTCCTAGTTCCTATAACCTGACCTCATCACTTCTGTGTTTTGTTGAGCTCCTTGTTATCTGAGTTCTGTCTGTGCACTCTTTTTATGCTAATGAATCCACAAATTAAATTGTAGAACAGGCGAATATTGAGGCGCTTGCCGTTTTGATGTGGTAAGGAATACTCAATTAGGCTGGATTTGGCCTCTTCAATTATATTCTCACAAAAAGGTATTTGTTCAGTAGCAACAAAGTCTTAGAGGGACTACGTTATCCAGCAACAACCCGTGATGGGCGAGCAAAGATAAAAATGTCAGAAACAGTGTGACAGGGAGCAGGGGGAAGAAAAAAGAAGAAGAAAAAGAAGGGGGAAAAAAAGATCAAGTGAGAAAGTGACAGGAAAGCTATCGCACCGGAGCTCGTCTGCAGCAGCCATATTTCATTACACAGCACCAAAGCTTAGGAGGCAATCAAGCATATTTAGCCATCCTCATACTGGTCCCCCTCCCTTCACCCTCACACACACACACAACCCGCCCCCCTCCAAGCAATTATTACTCCCCAGTTTTTTACTGTGCTTTGCCATGAGGAAAATGAACTGCGGTACTTATCAGCTCAATGCATACACAAGTGACTGGGGTAGAGCGTATTTAGGTATGCACACTGTATGTGTGAGGATGTGCAAGATTACGCTCCTGTTTATGGTTTAGGGTGGAGGGTGTTGCAGGCTGACCAGTAGCTATAGCTATATATGACTATAGGTTAACCCAATCCCATTAGTCCAGTAACGTCAGCACATTTAGGCACAGCGGGCGGAACGAGGAGGAGATACAGAGATAACCATAAACATGTCACCAAAAATGCGATGTTATTTGCATTCATATTGGAAAGAGCTAAATTGATGCGAGGTCAAACAGGGAAGGTGAGGGTTTATGACCTGTGCATAGCTCTGCTGTCAGCAGCTCTGATCTATCGGACCGGCCAGCCTTGTCAGGCTGTACGCCTGATTATATTATCATGGCTGACGATCAATGTGAATGAATGATCGCTCTTCCAAATAAGGGAGCAGAATGAATAAAACAGAATGCAAACAGCGCTCTCTTTAATCTACGGTGAATGGAAGTGGAAGCCTGAAGTCATCTCTTTAAATGATAAATTGGATGCCAGTGAAACACAAAACGTTTCAAAGATATCTTGGCTGCGTTTTTATCTCTTTTTTTCTCAATCAGTGAGTGTGCTTTTAAAAATATAATTTCATACATTATTCAACAGTAATGAAGTTAAATTGCTGCACCGTTTAAAAAAAAACAAAAGAACAAAACAAAAAGACTGTTTTTGAGCTGCTAATATCGACTAATTTGGGCGGCACATCCGTCCTGCAGCATCCGTCTCCATCTGGGGACTGATTTTTTGGGGGGGGAGAAAGTGGTTCTCCATTTGTGAGATGCTTCATTTCTGGGCGTCCTCCCCAAGTCCATAACTCAACGTCCCTCTATTGCTCCCGTGCGACGGGCTGTCATAATCATTGGTGTTATGCTACCTCAATGGGTCTGATTTACAAGTCTGGACATGACATCAGTTCTGCGCCAAGGGGTAAACATGAAGGGCTGTGTGCTGTCGCAAAGCTGACTTCCCTCCTCGTTCTTTTTTAACAAGGATGGGGGACTGATATTGAAATTAGGAAAGCCGCTTTGATTGAGGAAAACAATTTTTGGAATTTAATATGCATAAATTCTTGATATGTATCTGATCTATTTTTCTTTTATTCTGGATTCAAGTCTATCTTGTTAGAAAATTGTAATAATTTGTTCTTAAATCTCAGGTTTGACTGACTCAAAGAGATGGAACATTATCTCAACCAAACCTCAAAGGCTTTAATCAAAGTGAGCCAGACTTCTCTTTCTTGATCCTTGAAGTGAGGTAAACGTAAAGTAAAACCAACATTTCTTCCCATTCTCACCGGGGAATAAGGAGTGAGGTTATTTTAAGCCCTCCTCCGAAACAAAATCAACATAATGCTCATTTAAGACTGTGAGATCTTAGGAGCCCCTAGTCTTGTTTAATCAAAGTACTGTAATTATTTTCCAGTGGTTTTATGACGTCACAAACAGAAACCACAGTGACTGATTAATCAGTTGTACCATTTAACAGAATTCCATTCAGTTTAGGTTTGAGAGAGAAGGATTCCTGGATTCTTCCACATGTATCTCAAAGAGGTTGGGAAATACATTTGGATGCTATTAAAGCTTTGATATAACAACAAAACTAGCAATGCACGAGCCTGACCAGAGGTGAAAGTAAGCTGGAACTGGCCAGAACTTCGTATGGTAAAAGATTCTTTGTGGAAAGCTGTAAGACAAGAGAACCGTCATTTATCATAATCTCTCTCAAAGACGTTTTTTTTAAATGACTTGACTGGAATACAGCTCTTGGTCCATGCACAATCCCCACAATGAAATCAATGGCGTAATCATAGAGACAACATTTGTTTTTACTTTCAAACCAGAACAATGTGCCTCTTAGGAAGATTACGAACCAAATATGTTACTCACTTCAGTCCAGTGATATCCATTCCAACTCAGTTCTGTCACGGTTTTGTCATGTTTTTTGTATTTGCATCAAGTTTTATTTTAAAATCCCATGTCTTGTGTTTTAGTTTTGTCTTGACTTCCCATGTTCCCATCTGCCCTCATCGTTTGCAGCTGTGGCTCGTCAATCCCTCCGTGTATATCGTCTTGCCTTTCCTTTGCTCCCTGCAGATCCGTACGGTTCCTGTGTCATGTCATGTTTCTGGAGGGGGGGTTGGTAAAGTTTAGCTCCTTGTTTTTTGTTGATTCTTTTTTGTAATTCCTGCTCAGCAGTGGTTTAAGTTAATACACCACCTTTTTTAGAAGTCCTGCTGCCTCCGTCTCCTGCATCTGGGTCCTACTCATCCAAACCCTGATAAATTTGCATTTATTCAGATCAATACATGAATAATCCCCAAAGGAAAATGATATGCATTTATATCGAAGATTGAATTGGATTCCTGGTGGAATACAGGCCCTAACCCACACTAAACCTGTGTGCAACATGAACATGGCACAATTATGTGAGTAGTAACAACACCAACAAGAAGAACAGATTACAGGCCATGAAGAATTATTTTGGACTCCATCAGTCACACTGTCTGGAGCGTGCTGAGGAACTAAAGCTAATCACCTGCGAGCCACGTTACAATATAAGATTACAAGTATAGATACACAGACTGATCTGATGCAGTTTTGTTACCAGGGCCAATACTGGCTGGATATAAGTGTTTATTTTTTTCCATGGCTTTTGCACTTTAATTGCCAATTGTTCAACTTAAAAACAACAAACAGCAACAACCACCTCCCTTATTTTAAAATATTGCAATCAATATCAATTATCGACAATATATCAGGGCTATAAAAAAAAAGGCTGGTTTGGGCATCTCTAATTACGAGAAATTAAATCTACTTTTAAACCCAGTAAAAATGCTTGTTGATTGATTTTGAAGAAATTTGTGTCACAATAGGAAACTTTGGTTCACATGGAAAATTCACATACTTTTAGCCTTTCAAACCGTTTGGTTGTGCAAAAAGAAGTTCATAGTAGTTTGCATCTGGACTTTAAAAATATTTTTTTCACCTTGTGGCCGCACCCGGCCCTTTCCTTAACCCCCATTCCCTCCATAATATTATATTAGCCCATATTCATCCACCTACTGCACCTGCTAAGTGATAGGTGACATAAATCAATTTTTATATACACACACACAATAACAGTTATATGCAGCTTCCAGACGCCTTGCTGATAGCTGCCATTTCTTATCACCCCGGCTGAAAATAGCAGCGTTATGAAGGCACTTTTGCCAGCTGACTAAATGGAGGAGACAGAGAGAGGTGGTGCAATTTTTTATTCTTTTTTTTCCTTTTTTCCTTAAATTGCTTAAGCTGGCCATAAAACTTTTTCTTTGAAAATTGAAATATAGTACAGAGGAAAAAAAATAAAGATGCCTTGATGACACCTTTCATCTCTATTGTTGTGGATTTTTAATCCTCATACTGCTGCCGAGTGTGGTGAGTGCGTGTGGGTCTGACATGCAGACAAAAATCCTCTGCTTCCTTGAAACTACAGAGCTCAAATTGAAACATAACATTCACTTTCTGCACTCTTTTCTTGCTGCCAGTGAAGAAATGGATTCTGCAATTCTGCCATCTGTGATATTGAGTCTTTTTAATGAATTAACTCTTTGTAAATTGTTTATTCTTTGTCCCGCTGAGCTCCCGCATTTGTGACGAAATGACACTGTGGTTAATGAACAGAGCTGGAATGTGCTTTCATAAGTGTAAATTGTCTAGGTGTCACCATCGTAGGGAGAGCCCATCAGCAGACAGCGTGATGTTGTCAGACCATTTGACAGACAACGGCGCAGCAGGAGGGTGGTGGTGGTGGTGGGGGGGGTTGGTTGGGGAGGAGTGGAATCCAGCACTTGAGAGCCAAGAGACACTTTTTCTTTCACTCTCTTGCTCCCCAACTGCTCCCAGTGCAAAGAGACACGGGCCGCTGCACAGACAGATGGCGAGGAGGTGTGCGTATGTGTGTGTATATAATGCACAATGTGTGTGTGTGGTGGGTGGTAACGCCATTCGGCTTTGTAAAAGTGTGAGAGATGGAGCGTGAGAGGTATAAGGGGAGCAAACGAAGCACTGTGGAACTGTGTGAGGGAGAGAAAGAGAAGAGGGGACTTTTTTTTTCACCCAGCCGTTAATCCACTTTTTTCCATACGTACGGTATACACCATATCAAAATAGCTTTTATACTTCATTACAGCAGCAATAAAAGTTAATTTGCTCTGTCACTTTGCATCCACCTGTCATACTGCACAGTGAAGATGCTGCAAGGAAGGCAGCTCTGCTGATGATGGGAGGCACATTCACCGGCGGCTGTGTGTGGACACGTAAAGGACGATTTGATATTGACAGACTGCCATCTACTGGATTTTACTGTAACGTCAAGGTAAACTATTTTATTATCGCCCCCATCTTCTCAAATCCAGTTTGTGCACACATTTATTTTTCCTCTAATGATTCCCGGTGACGACGTCGACAAAGCTTCACAGAGTCAAAGCGCGACGCTGAACCTCTAATCTACATGTTTGGTTCTTCTTTCATGTGCACTCATCTGACAAGTTAGGTCCTGCTGAAAGGAACCCTCTGGGGTTGAATTTTTAAGTGTTCCGTTCTTCAAACATGAATTGAAAATGGAGAAAATAGCTGAAATGTAATCTACAAGACCGTTCAATAAGATTGATTGTGCATGAAAATGAATTTGATGTTTGAATATTCTTAATTTGCTGATACTCGTCCAGCTTTTGAAAAGCAGGAAGAAAGAGGCTTTAGTTCGATGTAAAACCAACCCCTAAATTAGATACTTAAAATCAATATAAATGAAAATAAACCAGCTGTGAAATAAATTATAATAAACTGATTGCTGTCATTTTAACAATGTGTCTTCAGGCTTCCTCAGATGTTCATACAGTTGAGACTTGTGACATAGCACCATCTTGTGGTTAGATTATGTGGATAAAGTTTGGCAATAACACCAGTTTATGATGAGGAAACAGGCATATATTTAAAAAAAGAAGAAAATATGACGACTAAATTTGAAGCACACATCATTTAATTTATTGTTCAAACTGGCGAAATGTAATTCCTACAAAATAAAGGCTCCCAATTTAAGGATGCGTCTTATTTCTTTGGGAAAAGGTGGAAATACATTTACACATTGTTGAAACAGTAATATGCAATGATAAATGATGTGTTTAATCATGTGTGTCACCAGTAATCAGTTCTTTTTGTTCAGCATTTGTATATGCATTTACAATAAGACCCTACATACATTTCCAAAGGCACAGGACGAGTAGGAGCTGTGCAGTTTTCAGTAATATGCTCCGGATTAGGGGCCCTGCATAGCTCAGATGGAGCGGGCCCAACATATTAAGAGGCTATCGCTCTCGTGTGGGGTGCAGGTTCGAATCCTGGTCTGTCGCCCTTTACTGTGCATCCCCCCCCCCTCTCTCTACCCACGTTTCCTGTCTAGCCATTTTGAAATAAAGGCCAAAAGATTTTTTTTTTTAAATAAAGAAATATGCTTAGGATTTAAATACCTCCAAAGCGCCTTGAGACAAATCCGTGCATTTCATTAAACACGCACACACACATACTGTCTCGGTTTCTCTGCACACAAATTGTTTGCAGAGGAAATCCAATGAATTTTCAACGGCTGTTTCCTCATTATCATAATAACAATGTAATGTTAAATAATTAGCTTCTTTATTACAACAAATTACAAAAAGCTGCAAAATTGATCCTGCAACACATCCTCTGAACAACCCACTGCAGCTGATTCAAAGTCAGCGAGCACACATTGTGGGAAGCAGCTGCTGTATTTAAGTTTGTAATTTGGAGGTTATCTTAAGTTATCTTTTCCTCTTTTTTTCATATATTCTTGATGTTCTATGGGCAGTACTTCAACCTCTAATCCCGTCTGTTTGTGGCTTAGCGGAGACTCATCCTGGGACACCGCGAGCTGCTATCTGACCTGAAACAGATTTGATCCATATTCCAAAAGCATATCTGTCTTTTTCAGACGGCCGGTTTTCAAAAGAAATGTGTCAGCAGTCTGGGGATTATGCTTTTTTGCTAATCACCAAAAGACCCGACCTGGCTGGCGTTTCCCCAGTCCGACAATGCTGTGCATCGGGCAAAAAGTCCTTTTCCCATTTAGATACTTATTTTGATTTCCGCTCCCTCTTTTTGTATTGCCACAATCAGATTTATTAACTATTAACTTCACGCTCTGCTGACTTACAAGATAATATTATGTAAATGAAAGGCGACTTAGCAGGAAAAATTCAAAAGGTGGACTAATTTCACATCCTTGTTCTACTGATGCGGATCAAATGGACTCATCATCATTCATCTAGATGTGCTCTTCTGAGAACGAGCACGGAGAGTCGGTGCAGATTTCTTCATTTCTTTCAAAGAGCTGCAGTTCAATGAGCAATTCTCTCTGTCAGGCTTGCTCCAATATGCAGGAAATGCCTCCTCCTTGCATGTACTCCATACAATATGGACTTCTTTCCATCCATCCGTTTACCGCTCCTCATACGAGTTCCGGTCAAGCAAGGAGCCACACACCTCTGTCTTTTCCCAAACAGCTCTGCCAGTCCTCTCTGGAAAATCCCAAGGTGTTGCCAAGCTATGAAGAGATATCTCAATAGCGTGTCATGGGTCTTCCGTGAGTCCTTATCATGGATGGGAATGCCCAAAACGCATCCTGACCACGTGTCGACCCGCCTCACCTGGCTCCTCCGGATGTGGAGAAGCAACGATGACAGAGGACGACAGGAGCTCCTCAACCTATGTTTCATTGTGTTTGTGATGACAAATATACAAATATCTTCTTTTTTCTACAGTTTTAGGTTGTTTTTTTTGTTTTCAATGTGAACTAAGTGCTGCTGAGCGTGCTCGAGTGTAAGCACACCGCCACATGTGGGATGAGTGAGATGGATTCCTGATATCACTGACAGTTATGTGGGCCGTGCCCATAACCACAACTCCCCAACCACAGCTTATTGCAGGGTGAAGATAAGCAAGATATATTCGGAGGTTTGCACAAAGCCACTGGACTACGTAATAATTCATTGGCCAAAAAGCCATCCGTGTACTGGCTGTGCAATATTTATACCTGGCTGAATGTATTTCCTCAGCTACATCACCGCATAGGCTCAGGTCAGGGATTTTTCTCTTCTCAGAGCAGGTTTTAATATTTGAGTTCTCGGTTAAATCGGGGGCAATAATGCTAAGAAGTTGCTCCTCATCACACTATAGCTGCTTAGAATTGATATATGCGGTTCCAGTGCCAATAGCTGATTTGAAAGTTTTCCTAAATTGCTGTTTTTTTATTGCTTACACTTAAAAGCTGTCCACATTTTCAACTATCTGGTGCATTAATCTGGCACTAAAACTATATTATAGAAATTATAATTAGAGGAATTCGGTAATACAATGATATTTTACATTATTACTACATTTAATGGACTGAAAACCATCCTGCAGGTAATATAGTTTATGTCTGATATCCTCACATGCTTTATGAACAATATGCTGTCAAACTACTGTGAACTGTTTTTTTTTTTTAATTTGTCCTTTTTTGCGTGATCATTTTCATATGTCTCGTTTTAATCATATTGTCTCCCCAAGTTATTTTCTCCTTTTTCAGAGAGGTTTTATATAACAAATAAAGGTTCCAAACTTAAAAAAAATAAAAAATTAAATGATGCTCTGAAGCCTCAGAGGCTTAATGAGATACATAGAGAAATAAAAATAATCAAAGATTTAAAAACCCCTCTGAGAGATATTGGCCCTTTTATGAAGTTTCAGATTTTTTGTATCTGAAACTAAAAAGCTATAATGTCTCAGTTCAAAACACTGTAAATGAAAGAATGTTTTTAATGTTTAGTTTTTCTTTGTTTTGCGACCTGAGAAAAGAACAGAAATGATGTGACAGTTTCCACACTAATTGAAACTATTTTTTTTTTGACAACCATCATGTAATTTGAACTATTGCATCTTTGAATTTTGCAATTATGGCACAAATACAGAAGGTGTCATCACGTGACGTTTGAGGCGGTCACTTTAAGACAAGAATTTAGTTGATGTTTTCCCTTCTCATTTAATTTCTAGCGATGGAAATAACAGATTCAGATCATTTTCAGTTTTACAAAAGTTTGAGGCTCAGTGTTCATATTTTCCTTTTCAAGCAAATTTAATTCAGTTAATAAAGATGTATGCCTCCAGTTTTTTCCTGCTTTATTTCTGTGCGACATTGACTTAATCGTCTGTGTTGTTGACGCCTGATTCGTCTGAAAGACATCTTTTCCCTTGAGAAGATAAATATAGTTTCACATGGAGATGTTTTACACATATTGAAATAAGTCAATGTCTGGTAAGACATCTTTTTAACTTCCAGTTTCCCTAAAATGGAAGCATTATTGTAATGCAGGTTTCAAATTGTATAAAAAAGATACAAATGACCATATTTTAAAGGCTCTCCATTTAGACTAATTGTTAAAATGATCTGTAGAGGATTAACAACCTCCCTTTGTCTGATTATCTGAAACTGTAATTCAGATAATTAAAAAGGGATCCTTAAACCTTCTGTCAATATTTAAAATACATTTTGTAGTTTCTTTAATCACATTATTGAACAAGCTGCACTTAGTTTTAAATGTTTTACTTTATCTTTTTTATGTATTTGATTCTCACATACTTTACTACATTCTATAATAATTTCATATAAACTAAAGTAACATTGTTTGTTGGTTTAGTACATAAATAAAAGGTGAACACATGAAAAGTCTTGACAGTTTGACAAAAGAAAATAATTTTGCATAATTCTTTACATGTTTCTGCTTTCCATGAAAACAGAATAATTACTTTTTAATGCCATTCGAAACAGAAATCCATTAATGAAATAAGAATATGCCTCTGCTGTCCTGTGTACCTCAGATTTTTCAATTAAAAGAAATGTCAAATTATCAATGAAAACTCCACCACTTCTTCTCCATTTTCCTTTTTTTAATAAAATGGTAATAATCATAATTCATAACTTGAAGCTCCAACTTAACATGACAATGCTCATCCGCCAACAGCAACTCGACTGTTGAATTCATTGAATCGGAGAGAAAACCACTCACCATGACACGAGGCTTTGGTGCTCACGCAAGTGCCAGCATGCTGCCCGCTGCTGCAGGTTCACCTCGCCGACGCGCCACTCAAATTAGTGCCGCCCTTTGCCCCCACCTAGAAGACAAACAAAGTCAACAGGACCCAAATGGCTTTAAACCCCCCCTGAAATGTTCAGCAATAAGGCTGCAGTCACAGAAGCAAACCCACAGCTTTCTCCTCCACTCAGTGCTGTCCTGTGAAAACGTGTCCATTATCAGAAAGCAAAATAAACCAGCGTATTTCTAATATTAGAAGAGTTTTCACGGGCTGCCTCGGCTGTATTTGTTTTCTTGGGCAGAGAACAAGCAGATGGAAAGTTTTGAAAGAACAGGGGAAAAAGAACATGTCAGATTTTACATGTCTAGCTTGTTTTTTTAACTCATGAGGCTATATTTATATCGAAGAAACTTCTAAAGAAAAACCCCATTAAAGACGGACCTAAATCCGACTGGCCTTTGGAACATCGTCGGCGCATTTACATGATGCCTGCCCCCTGCGCAGGTGATGAAGCGCTCTGAAGATGGATTACAGTCTTTGATTTTGTGTTTGGGCTGGAAACTGGAATGTGCTTTAGCTGCTTTGGCAGAACTCCCTATAGCCGGCAGGGCCAAAAGAAAAAGTGTGCTGTGCTTGGCTGACATGCAGCTCGTGTGACCTCATGAATGTAATAAATCCCTTCAAGCGGTGTAATAAATCATCGCAGCCGGGGCCGGCCAACAACGCATGCTTGGATCTACATGCACGCTCACTGACACGATTCCAGTCATGAAATAATAGTCAGTGTAAGACTACGGAAGCATAATTGGGTTAGGTGTCCTGACCTTTTGAAGGAGCAGGATGGACCATCGCTCACTTATGTGACACTACACATCTAACACGCAGCATGGGCGGCTCTAACTTAACTTCATTGCAGCCTGTACCCATAGAAGTACCCATGTGTCTCACTAACTCATACTTGGCATCATATTAGCCTTTTTCCATTGGATGAAATAAACATTAAATCAAAATGTTGCCCTATTTCACATCACATGAACACATCTTTATATTAGAGCTACCTTTCACACAGGAGCCAGCGCCTTTTTTAAGTTATTCTTCCTTAATTGCTGGATATGATAGGCCATTTTAAATTAACTGCAAAGAACTTTGGGAAGTAGAAAGTTTTCTGGCTGCCAGACTTACTGCAACACCAAACCAGGTCACCTACCGCTGCGATGGATTCGGCTTTATATAACGCAGCTCCAACTGACAGGTGTAGGCCACCTTTGAGTTCACATTCTAGGTAAAAATGCAATCCACCCTCGTTTAACTGGACCCTTAATCACTTTCTTTCTGAAAAGAAACTGCAAATTCAATCAAAATGTAATGCCTGCACAGTTCTTAGACAAGATGCCCTTCTTATTTGCCACATCGCCATCACAAACGTAGTCTAACTCCATTATCTGCACTTTTTTTTTCCTCTCACCTTTACATCAGCCCTTTTTTTGACACTGTCATTTTACTATAGATAACCTTGGCACCTTTGGCCCCAATAAATGTTCACAAATGTTCACCGTAATGGCCACAAGTCATGTAGTATGTATAAAACACTCAGGGTAAAAAGCACTGCTGCACTCACCTATGTGAAATATTTATATATATATTAGAGGCTGCGAGTAAGAGCAGGGAATCAAAGTGAGGGCTATATAAGGAAAAACAGCTCATCCATGATATGATCTCAACATGCTTTGCCTGCGAGTGCGTTTGATAAGTTCACAGGAAATCCTGTGGACATGCACAAGAATGTTCTGGTGCACGCTGGCCTCTGCCCAGGGAAGAGTGACTCGCAGCAACACAAACGCTCCAATTACAGCTGAACCCGCAAGTCCTCTGGGGGAATCCGCAGCACTGCTCATTGATCTGAAAAACACCACTGTGATAGAGGGTAACTTCACTCCAGCTCCAGAGGACATGAACTGCACTTTTAATAATCCTAGCCAGAGCACTATTACGCTGATGATAATGAGACGTTTTGAGACGTGCAGCAGCGGGGATCACTTGTGCTCAAGTGATCTCACAAGTGAAGATTCAAACATTACTTTCCATGTAATTGCAGCATGAGGTGACTGCTGCACTTACAGTTGTAAGTTGTTGAGTATGCTTACATGTTGCTAATTTTTTCTCAACATTTGCATGATATCGTGCGGACAGCACCTGTCAGTCCTCCGGCAAACATACAACATCTCTGGAGTGTTAATGTGAGAACAGACAGCAGTAGCAGTAGTGACTCCCGTACTCCAGATGGCACCATTACCATGCTTTGCACATGTCATAGTGCAGGAAGAAACTAGGCATCAGCTCAGCTTAGCTGCCAAACAACAGAAGTGATGAACCTGATCGCTAAATGACACTAAGTAAAAGAGTATTCCAGGCTTGACAAGGGCATTTACTTTACCGCAATTCTTTGGAAGGTTGTGCTCGGTTCAAAGAGGAAATCAAACCTAACTTGCTTACCAAGCTGTTGTAAGTATTGCATCAAATCAAATAAAAGGCATAGAGTCAAGAAACCAGATTACTGTGACTCAACAATAGATCATGTCAAGACACGCATCCTCTATATCCGATCAATACTAATAATAGTTGTTGGGCCCTTTATTTGATTTGTCGGGATTCACATGTTTACCCTTTTCAAATTGTTTGGTCCATTGACATCTAATTAGTCAAAATGAACAACAACAAAAAGAACAACACACTTTTGGCCACCGGTGGAATTTCATCAGTGGAGTGCTTTCGCTGTATAAGTATATTTCAAGGAAAATCGTTTTATTTTTTTTATTTCAGCATTATAACATGTAGATCTTACCTGTTTGGAATAATTAATTGCAATCGCTGCCTCGGACCAGAGTGATGAAAGAACAGAACTCCCCAGAATTTCCCTGCATGTAAAGAGATAACAAGGTCAGGATTTGTCCCGTTTTATTGTTTCAACTCCCCAACATAAACAGAGACAAACATGAAGTCACACACGCACATACACACACACTATGCTTTGCTGTGTTATCAGCATAGTATTCGATGCCTTAAATTGCTTCAAGCACTTAAAGCAACTGATTTCCTAGTATGTATAATGAGAGCTGCTAAAAATAGACTCCTGCATGAATGCTGACAGCATATCCACCTGATACTGAAGACATGATGGCAGGATGTTTGGTTACGTCTGCTCATATGTAACAATGTCTGACAATTTTGGCTCCTTTGAGTCCAGTCTATGATTAGTGCAAGAAAGCATGGACCCATCTTATAGACATCCATACTAAAGGACATGCATGTCCAAAGACAACGATTAAGGGCTGATGGAACAAGTGGAAAGCAACCAGGTCACCCAGCCTCCTGAAAGATGACCAAGAACCACGAAGGTTGGTACTCGCTCTCTTGGGAACACAAACATGCTGTCATACACAGACACTGATATTAACGTCACCTCTACCATCTGCCGCCACCGTGCAAAATTGTTCTTCTTGTAAGCATTGCAAATACAAGTCTAGCTTGACTTCTGAGAATCTGCAATGTAATAGATTTTTTCTGCTTTGTCAAAGTATTTGATATGCAAAAATCCTCTGTTTACTTGGGAGATCAAAGTTTCTCCCTCTCCTGCGCTCTTCAATTTTCCCATCTAAAAATGGACTTCTTTCATTATGCAAGCCAGCATAGAGCAGCGCCTGCTCATGCACCCTATTCCAAGCATACTGATTAATTAGCTTGTATAATTAGCTTAATGATTTAGAGAAACATGGCCATGGCCACCCAAGAAGCTATGCTAATGGATCCCTGTCTAGAGTAATTAAAATGCCCATAACTTAACAGTGGTGGTTTTAGAAGTTCAGTTAACAATTGTGAAGAAAAAGTAGGTGCCCCAGTAATCAATGTTGCTATATATTAGCTGGTGTCGTGCTAATGAACTGTGTGTTGTACTGGTCATATTGTGAGATTACATTGCCTAATCACACTGTATATTTGCACTGAGTACTTTCCAGAAGCGGGGCAGAAGTGGTCCCTCACAGCAAAAGGGTTCCTGGTTTGACTTCCAGCAGGAGTCTTTCTATGTGGAGTTTGCATGCTGCTTGCATTGGTTCCCTCCAGGTACTACAGCTGCCTCCCACAGTTCAAGAACGTGTATACTCGGTGAATTGGTGAATGTAAATTGCCCATAGGAGTGAGAATGTGTCTGTTTGTTTGTTTATAAGTGCCCTTGTGGTGGCCTGGCGACCTGTCCAGGGTGCACCCCTCCCCTGCCAGAGAGCTGGGACAGACTCCACCTGCTCTGTGGGCCTGATTTAAGAAGAAGCAGGTTTAGATAATGGTTGGAGGCTCAGAAGTGCAGATACAATGAAACACTGGAAACTCCAGAAGTGTTTTTGATTCTGAATGAATAACAATTGGAACTTTAGATCTTAAAGCATCATGCAATGCAAATAACCCCTTTCGTTTCTTTTCGTTGTTGTCCAGAGTGTATTTTGGTGTTAGGAGACACTTCAAATCTCATGAAAAACATGACCCTGAAACTTTGTTTTGGGCTACTTAGGTTTAAAACGATTTTGTTGTTGTGTTTTGTTCTTATTAACATTTTTGTTAGTTCCTCTCTTATTTTGAAAGTCTGTCTGCTGTTTGCTATGACTTGTTTTACAGCACTTACCAGATATTTGCTCATTGATTATTATATAATATATATATATATATATATATATATATATATATATATATATATATATATAATATACCTATTTATTTACACACACACATATATATGTGTGTGTGTGTGTGTGTGTGTGTGTGTGTGTGTGTGTGTGTGTGTGTGTGATTTTGAGTGTAATTTGTGCCCAAATATACTGTATATTTGCACAGCAACCCAAAGCTATATAAGCTACAAGGACAAAATTTACAACCTTATCTTCATCTGTCAAGCCACTCCATTTTATATCATTTCTGTCCGCCAGTTAAAGAATAACTCCCTCTCTGTGTGAGCACATACTGTAAAGTGAATGAGTTAGGACGTCGAGTTGTGGACTTTACAGTTTCTATTAAACATGAGTCAAACCAGACAGTATCTCTGCCCTCTGACAGTAACATCAGCATTCCTGGCTGCACTACAAACATAAATCCTGCATTTATGACCTTCCCCTGAACAGTAACCAACAGAGACACCACCTCGACTCATAAAACCACCAGAATGTTGAGATAGAGGTGAAGATATATCTTTCACATACACGACCTCTAAAACGGCAGTCAACTGGGAGCAGTTAGGAAGAAAAAAAAGTAATCTTTATTTGCATATTTTTTCAGTGAGATGATTGAATGTTTGGACTGTCTGTCTGGTCTGACCCAGTCATAAATGACTGTTAATTCACTGCATATTTCGCCGCTGACAAAGTAAAGGAATTATGGCGCCATTACACATGCACAAACAGAGGAAATGGACAGAGAGTGCGGAGAGTTTGTTCAGTGTTTATTGCAAGACCAACTAGAAACTAGCTTCAGGCCTTGCACTGAATACTAAGTACCATGTGAGGGTAGTACTTGAAGAAAGCACTGCATAAACTTTTGATGTAAATGATTGGAACCTAACTTGGACTCTACCACAGATTTGTACCCTTTGTGACAGAAACCAAAAAATGATTAAAAAAAAAAAAAAATTAATAAAAAAAATATTTGTCAGGCATTAAAGGGACCCATGCCCCGTATACACGTAGCCGGGTATCTGCTAAACCGAAGATATTTTCCTACGTTTGGACCTGTCATCCACATGAAAACGCAAATAAACTAATGTTTAAAAAAACTCTGGGCAAAGTGAAGATTTTTGAAAACTCCGTTTATGTATATGCGTTTAGACCTGGTGTAGACGGAGAAAACCGCAGTTTAGCGTTTTCAAACGTCACATTATGCGCCAAAACAAGAACAAATCTGCTCTGACGTCTAACGTGCGACCTTTGTTCACTACAGAACTACAGATGATCCACCATCTGTTCTCCAAGCTATTTATGAAATAAATGGTCTCTGCTCTTGACCACCGTTTACTGATGCAGAGCCTACGCCGTAGGGTACGCGGCGACGCGCACCGTACGCCGTACCCCCTGCGTCGATACGCGGCAACTCCGTGGCGGGACACCTGGGGGGACTCGGGCTCGTTACCGAGAAGGAGACACGGCTCCCGGGGAAGCTGCACCGCGGAGGCGGCCCGGAGGCCGGAAGACCAGATGATCTACAGGTTTGAATGCTTATGAATGTGGTCGAAAACGCAGATCTTCGGTTATGTGTGGAAGGTTTTTTTTTTAAAAAACGATGTAATGTGGATACAAAATATTTTATAAACGGAGGGGGAAATATTTGGTTTTAAAAATACCCGGCTACGTGTGTACATAGCCCCAGTCTACTTAAGAAAAAACAAACTCTTAGGTCAGATGAGGCCCATGCTGGCTGGGTCGTTTTACAGTACTGATAACAGATAGACATAAACAGCAACTATTTCGATGAATGATTATGTGAATTGAGATTGACAAAGCGACATATTTTTAATTGATTTATTGATTTGCTGCATGCTCGGCAGTGATTCTCACACCGTTCCAATCTCTTGAGTCTCATCCAGGTGTAGATACTAGTTTGAGATTTCTGGGGCAAACCACACTATAATTTTTTCATGATACATTTATCTGTGTGGTTTAGGACGTGTTTTTGAACCAAACTGAAGTCTTCGATTTAAGCTGAGTTTGACCCCCATCTGTTTGGTGTGCGACACGTGTATATGGTAGAATTTTTGTATGATTGAAAGTGTCTTGAGCCAACTGCACCATTTGCCCCTCGGAGCCAGGAACAGGTAGTTTGATTGATAGATAGATATATGGAAAAGAAGTGAAAGAGAAACTCTCATTTATTTTTACCATTGTAAAACTGACAACAGCACTGCAGTTTCCAAAGTGGTTGAGCTGACCCCACATCCCATGTTCCTGAAAGCCTATTTAATGACACAATGTTTGGCAAATGAGTCATTAAGAGCTGCAGCGCTCACAATCACACTTACCGCCATGCTGTCATAAGTCTGTTTATGTCTGTGTCTACATGTTGCCAGCAGGTGTGATGCGTTTCGTTTTGCGAGCTCAACATCACAGTCTCGACGATGACACCATTGTGTCAAAAACTCTGTGCTCAGCTCGTCAGCTCTGGTGCGCTGTGCCTAAACCAGCCAGCTAAAAATGAGCATTTGGGAAGGGATCTGCCTTTCACTTCCTTCTCTCACAGACTCTCTGTACCCACTGCTGCTCCTGTGGTACAGGGGAGCATCGCTGTCAGACACAGAATTAATTATATACCGTATCATTCTTTCACATGTCATGTAACCACAGACAAGATCCTCTTTGGGTGAGATGCGTTTAAATGTTTCAGATTGACATGGTCAGAGTAAATTATTCAAAAACCCAAGCATCACGCAAAGGCTCTATTTTTGTAAATATATTTTCATTACATGTGGCTCAAATGTGATGTGTCCTTGCGCATTTTGCGTAAACAGGCCATTGTCATCTGTGTTTTCTTAATGCAATCACTAATCCTTCAGCAAACAGTGAATTTTGTATCCCATGTCAAGTTTTATTTTCTGTGGCACCGGTGCACATGAGTGGATTATTTCTTTTCTTTATTCTTTGAAGCATGAAGACAATGCAGTCCATGCTATGGTGATAATACATTTACAGTCCAGATTCAGATCGTGTACCTTTTTTCCTTTATATTCTAGTAAATCCAACTAATCAGCAGAATTGTCGATCATGCAAAGATCTTCCAATCATGCAGAAACGGCCCCTCCCAAAGGCTATCATAATATGCTCAGCATGCATTATGTTAGCAAATCTGACATCAACACAACAGGAAGAGCATGCTGTCAATGCAAAGAGGACACCAAGTGAGATACTGTGTGTGATAGACAGAGAGGGAGAGAGGGCAAAAACAAGGGTAAAGGCTATGATAGATGAAGTAATGAGTTTGGGATAAGGGATCCTGAGAGATGATGACACCACATATAAAACATAATGCGAAGATGGGAAGAGGAATAAGTCTTATATTCAAGTTGTGGCTCAGTTCTGATCTGTTTAGTTCAGTTAGGAATGGTTAGCTGTGGTGGGTATCAGCTATGCAACGGCCTGACAACATACTTATATCACACAGTCTACTAACAATAAACAGTGGAGGGCATCCAGCACATTATATTATTTCTACTTGGAATGTGGCTGTTCTTTACAAGAAAGCACGTCTTCAAGTCTTTAGTCATGTTGCACTGAACTTTATCCACCAAGCAACAAACACAGTGTTTCTGGCTCTACCTTAATCATACCATACTGCATACTTTTGCACACCAGTAGGAGTGAAGCAAAAAGTAAAACGGTACGGATGAGTTATTTTGGTAATCTTTCCAACTTTTGACAAGGAAAAGAATAAGAGTACCACACCAAACTGAACACTCCTGTATCACTGAATGGAGACTAAAGTGGGAGAATTTGATAAGGAGAAAGAGGAAGAAAAAGAACACAGGGGTAGCTCCATCTCCTTTTGCCTCTCTTAGGAAACTCTATCACTATTATATACTGTGTGTTTTCTCAGCCAGCTTTGGAAAATATGATAGCATTGATCTTCTTCTTAAAAGGTTGCGTTTCCTGTCACTGTATCACCTCTTGTCATTTAGATGACTGGTTGAGTTGCCTTAAAAGGTTTCTCTTATGTCTGCACATTATAAGCTCACCCTCTGCATTCTTCCCTCCCCTCGTTTTGTTCGACTTCTGACAAACCTAAGAAGTGTCAGTCATATTGATTTTCATCAACTGGTTCTGTTTTTAGCTTAGATTTAATGAGAAGGGGGAAGGGTCAGGGAATAGAATCTACTCCAAACTGTATTAAATTGGGCTCCATCCAAGGACATATTCACATGGATTGATGTTCTTCGGAACTGGAAACACACATTCATCAATCACAACCAAGTAATTCCATTGCATTCATTTCCTTCATGACTTATATTCTATTCCTATTGTCCTGAAGCATTACTTATTTGAAGCTTGCGCTCCCAGGTTTCCCTAGGAGATCCCATCTCAAATCTCACAAGTACCGGGAGGAAGAATAAAGAAAATAGATGTTGTTCTCCAGATCACTCACATTTCCTCCACTATAAATTCACTTGTCGTAGCATAAATCTTTGGGAAGTTTTGGCCTCGCTGTGCCTCTGTTTATTAGACAGCCAGGAATCAATTTATCACCTTTTGAGGACAACGAATAGAGGTATCGTGGGATTCTCTCTATCCCTTTGATTTATGGAGTCGCACAACAGGCGGGGAATTTTTTTGGGTCATGCAAAGTCTTCCTGGCACAATTACCTAACCCCCTCCTACCTGTACTTTGGGTTCAATTAATATCTTTCGCAGCAAGAGGGAAAATGATCGCGATAGAGAGAGGAGGGTTAAGCTTGTTTTAGTAAGTGTCTTGGAGAAAGTGTGTGATTATGGCACTACTCACGTGCAGTGAGCATACGTCAGTGGGGAAAAGAAACTCAGAAACGGCTGCATTTAAGGATTATCGTATTTCAGGAAGTATGGCCTATATCTGACAAATCTCAGACACTGTTTCTATGCATTTCTATACCTTCACCACTAGTCTGTGCCATTGGTCCAGCCAAATCTTCCTTTGGATTTGTGACCTATTTTCTTGGTGTGTATGTTGCTGCAGGGATGTGGCAGCCCCTCCTCACCTGTGCTTGGTGTCTACCCCATTCAACTAAGGAACTACTGCGCCAGACCCCTGGCCTACAACTCCTTCATTTGTAGTCGTCCATATAAATGATGGGCTAGGGAAGGGGCTTATGGGAAATGTGAGTCTTGTGAAGTGGAATTGGCTCGAGAGAGGTCGATAGAGTGTTGCTAGTTTTGCGTGGTGGTTACAAGGCCGGCTGAAAACATTACATCACAAATACATTGTTTGTGGTAAAACTTTAACCAAGTGAACGACCTCTCATCAAATGTTTAAAGAAAAGCAGTGGTTGGGATACTGGAGGTTTGTTATGTGGTTAGAAAAAGCACTTTTATCAAATGTTTAAAGAAAAGCAGTGGTTGGGATACTGGAGGTTTGTTATGTGGTTAGAAAAAGCACTTTTATAATCTGATCACTGTTTGATTTTGTGTGACTAATAGCCATATATGTCTATGTTATATCCACAAATGACTCTTTTAGGTTAGTTTTTAAACCTGAGGAGATTTAGAAACTGAAATGTAACCAAACCCCATCCTTTTTTCTTTATTTTGTACATCTTGACTAACACTGTGCTGGCTCCACTTCACAACTCACTTGCTTCTGTCTTGGCTCTGGTCCACACTCATTCCTCCTCATAACAAATGAGCCTGCATCAGCCAGCAGATTTCTCCAACACCTACCCACCAGCACTATCACATGTTTGTCATCTTCCTCTCCCTGCTGCTTTCAGGCTCCTCTGCTTTCTCTCTTTCTACCACATTTAGGCACCTTTCTTGTGGCAAAAGAGCATACTGTAGGACTCGCCGTTTGCTGAGTGGGCAGAGGGAAGCGGAGGAGGAAAGAAAAGAAATAGACTCCGAAGGAGGAGGGAGGAACAGAGTTATCTAACTGGATTAAAGGAGAACAATAGAATGAAGAGCACTTAAAATACTCATGACATGAGCTCTACTGCAAAAGGAGGGGATGAGTTACAATGGCTGAATCACTCCGGAGGTCCTTTCTTTCTTCACAATATGCTCTTCCCCAAGTTCTTCTCTCTCCAAGGCCACAAATGTGTCTCTCCGACTCTTCTTCCATCTTTCCCTTTCAACTTTACCGTTCCCTACTGCTTACTGGCCAGACAATTTGATAGATCTCCGAGGAGATTTGTTAGGAATGGGGAGGAGGGAGAGGGGGGCTTTAATTAACCAATGCACGGACAGGGAATAGGTACTCCATTGCGAAGGAGGGATGAGGCGTTTCTAGCCGTGTAAACTGTCACTTATTTGGGGGGAAAAAAGGCAGATTTTTCTTTTTCTGTTTTTCTTGTTTGCAGCAAGGCCAAACAACTTCCTTTGTCACCTTTGCAGAAGTATGTGTGTAGCGAGATGTCAGCTACAAATAAGAACAAATCCTCTTCCCCTCAACCCTGCCATATGGGAATCACAAAAGTGGAACAACATGACAAATTTCTTCTTGGTAGATCGAACGTCCGGGCGAGAATAGCACAAAAAAACAGTGGAGTTGCCTCATCAACCCCCGCCACCCCCCTCCCCGCCTGACCCGGGATGAAAGCATCTGGCAGCTGCAGCGAAAACAAACACAAACTCATACACAAACATGCTCTTTTGCATAGTACAGGTGCGGCTGTGCGCTAGTTTTGCAATAGTACATATAAACCGTCTTTTGGTTGTCACCGGCACACAGAGGCGACTTTCACCTCCGGTAAACAAGGGCTTAACTCGCCTCCGTCCAGACCTTGACAACTGGCTCAAATTTGACTCATTCAATGCGTCAATCTAATGTGTTCATGCTTGCTATAAAAAGATGATCCCTGGATGAGGTGTCTGGAGATGCCGCTGCCTCTCTTTTCACACCCCAAACATGTGACGGCAACGAAAAAGAGACTGTTCATCCTTTTGTAAATAGGGCAGCATTTGAATATTTTAGATGCAGCTTGTGCTTATTGTGCATTCATTCCTTTTGAATCATTGCATCTCCCAAAATGAAGGCAGGAAAGGAAGTATATAAAAAACAGAGAAGATAGTGAGTGTGTAGATATGCGTATTTGTGGACTTCATTCTGAGGCATCATGCCCTTGATGGTTATATAAGGGCTGAATTTTAATGATGGTAAGATCATGGCAGTGCACATAAAATAATGAAGACTTGGCTGCCTGGTAAATTGAACGAGAGATTTGGCTTTTGGTGCTGACTCTCCAAAGAGAGGACTTAGAGAGCTTTTGGGATTTTAAAGTTGAAAGATAAAAGCTGCCTTACACTTAGGATTTGTATGTGTGTGTGCACGCGAGCATCAATTTACAGCGCCGAACCATGCGCAAGAATCATCAGCAGACTGACATAAAAAGAAAAAAAAAAAAGTTATGGAATAATTGAAAGCCGTTCATCAGTTGTTTACAATGAAGTAGGATGTTCAAAGTGAAACCTTGCAGTGACCAGGCGGTGCTGTGATATCTTCTGAATCCTCGCTGACACACACTCCTGATGTGTGACGGCGAGGCGCAGATGGGGGAAGCCGAGGGAGAAATGAATGTAAAGGCAAAGGGAATACGGGAACTGTTTGAGGGAAGGATATGGAAGAAAAATCTGGAGATGGAAAGCAGAAACCTCTGTGAGCTCTGAAAATTATTTAGGATGCCTTTTAAGAAAGCCACTCCAACTGCTCCATTGGAGTCACTCTGTTTAGGACATTGCCACTCTGGGCTTTCAGATGTTGCATGTTTGAATAGATATAGCCCTTCATCTTTGAGTCCCTGTAAATAAGTGCTTAAATGTCCTTTCTTATAAAGTATTGGGGTTTAAAGAGAAGAAACAACAATACAATGGATTTTGAAGTTGTATTACATGAGGATATTTCAGTCTGAGATACAGTGAACGAGAGGCATTGACATGATACAAGACACCGCGGTCAAGGACAACATGTCTTCAGTGAACATAACTGAGACCTGCAAAGACGCATCACCACACACTTGACTGACAGAATATTAAAGAGGGAGTTTTGTCACTGGGGGGGGGGGTTAACGCAGGGAGCAGAGGCAGTGTGAGGATGAGAGGGGGGATATTAAGGCATGAGGTGTAACCTGAAAGTGGTACAGTGAGACAGACACACAGCCAGAAAGGGAGCGGCAAGGGAGAATAAGGAGGGAAACGGCGTGAATGATTATTGGGGAGAGGAGCTTTTCACCAGGTGTTGATGTGGA
The DNA here is from genome assembly GCF_033807715.1 of Cololabis saira. Lineage (NCBI taxonomy): Eukaryota > Metazoa > Chordata > Actinopteri > Beloniformes > Belonidae > Cololabis > Cololabis saira. The sequence continues at coordinate 29,884,380 of NC_084606.1, forward strand.
TGAAAGAGGGAGGGATGGGAGGCGGGGAGGGAGGAGATGGTCTAAAAGTGAGGACAGTGTGCAGAGGAGAGATAGCAGGTCTCGCTCTCTTGTGGGAACCCCTGACAAATGAGAGAGACGGCTGAGATAGAGTGTACGGAAGAGAAAGGCTAGGGGACTGAGGAGAGAAGTTGAATTTGAAACTAAAAAGAAAGAAAAGTGGAAGAAAATCTCAGGAAGCTACTCAGAGATGAAATTAGAGGCCTGCCAAACACGTCTAAACCACAGCATCTGAGCACACTTATCTCCCAAGAGCGCCAACGGTACAGTATTGCCAGTGGCAGCCTGAATCATCAATAAATGAAATCCGGTGCAGGTAAACGCGACTGTTTCAGGCGAAGGTATCGGCACCGACAAAGGGAACGTGACGTGGGAGGAAACGGCTCTGCAGACGATTTCTCATTACCAGCCGTGTGTCAGTTATTAACGCCTTGTCCATTTGAACACCTAATTAATGCAGATAGCAAAATGCCAAACCTGATGAAATACCGTGATAGGGGATTAGCCGGAATAACAAATTCTCTGACCGGCATAACTTTGCCTCCCTGATTAGGCGGCAAGAGGGAGGAAGGGAAAAAGCAGCTCTGGATCACTTAAGTCTTTCTCCCTCTGTTTTCTTTTTTTGCCTCCATTCTTTCTCCTCCTACCTTCACTTCAGTGCCCTTAATGAAGACTTTTTTCTTCCCGCCATGCGCACCCCCCCCCACCATTCTCCCACTTTGCTCCTCTCAGTTGCTGAGTGCCGTAATTCCATTTTGATGGATTTGGGAGTGGGGGGGCTCATTAAAAAATAGCTCTCGTGATTGTGCTGCTGGGGTGTGTGTGTGTGTGTGTGAGTGTGTGTGTGTGTGTGCGCACGTGTGTGTGTGCGTGCGTGCGTGCGTGTGCTAGTCTGCTGTCAGGTCAGGCTTATATTTAGGCTGTTATTTATTTATTTGTTTTGAACTCATTTCCCAAAGGACAATTTCTACTTTTATGATGTGAAAAAATGACGTGTGAAAAAATGGGGACATGGCTGCAGGAGACATCAGAACCAGATCAACAGTAACAACTGTTTTCGCCAACGGCTGTTAACGCGAGTCCATCATAGACCATTTGTCAAGTTTGTAAATGAAACAACATCTTAAATATACATCAGTCTGTGCGCTTTCTTTTCATGATTTATATCTATACCTCTGTCAGGTAATTCTGCATTAATATGAAGCTTCCGGTAAGGGTTAGCAGTTAACCAAGTTCTAGTGACGTTTGCAATACCTTCCTGTAGTACTTATTGTTTTTTAGGAGCATACACAAACGTAAATGTATAGGTTGTATTCTCATGTAGAATTACTTGTCTATACTATGCATTTCATTAATGCATTGGTTGGTGAGATTCTAATGAACTTATTCTGAACTGTACAGTCTCTCTGGTTCCAGTCTTTGTCTGAACTCTTTAAAGGGGACAAATTATGGCAAAAGTATTTTTGACTTTGCTTCAGATCAAAAATGTGGGTTTCTGAACCGCCTTCCCAAACAAAGCTCTCACATACCCCATGCATGTGTTGTTGTTTGTGGCTGCCTACATCTATAAATATGTCACTCAGTGATCGGCACTGTGAAATGACAAATATAGATCAGGATAGAATAATCCAGTTCCCTCATCTTTATTGCCATCAAGCTTCAAATCAACCTGTGGAAGTGAGGGCAGCCTGGCCAGTCATCCTAACTATTTTCCTCTGTGTTCCAAAGAATGAGTCTGGTTCTTCTGGACTTTGATTTCCAGGGACAGGACCAGCCAATGAAGAACAAGCCACCTTTGGACACCACTGGATAGACATAGAACCAATCTATGAAACAAAGCATGTGACGAGGGTAGAGCAACAGCCACATTACCGTCTTTTGTGGACCATTAGGTGCCCCGCATTGTAAGGCGCAATATCAATGAACGGGTTTATTTACATACATAAGGCACACCAGGTTATAAGGCGCATGATAAAACATATACAGTATAAAGCGAAACAAAACAGTCTGGTAAACTGAACTTATTTCCACTCATTCACAATAACTCCGAATATCGTTCAGTTGTCACTAATACAGAAAAATACTCACATTTTAAATCATTTGTCTTCCACGAATCCACCAATAAAAAGTGGTGGAGGCGACCGTAGTACTACGTCCTGTTCTCTGATTGGTTCATCGTTCGCAGCGACAGCAGACACCTGAAGTTAGTGCGAGGTTGGAACAACGTTGTATTCCAATATTTGATTATAATTGGATTCTGATATAGATTTGAAAATTGGGTTTAAGCTAAAAAGTTGGCTCAATGTCTAATTATATTAAGATAACATGGACTAATGGATGGTTCGATTTTGCCCAAAAATAAAATCTCGATTTTTTTCTCTCAAAATCCGATTTTCGATTACGATTATTTTGTGAATTGACAAAAGGCAAAGCAATGATTTCAAATATGCTGTTTTTTTATTGAACATTTGCCCCATTGGGCTTTAAGTGCAAACTTTGCTCTTATTAAACCAAAAATGAATGAATAAAGTGCAAAACTCTGTAAAATAAGTTGAAAAAAAGTTTTAAAAAATATAATAAAATATAAAGTTTTATCTCTGAAAAAAGAAATCAGCAAATCAGCACTTGCAAACATACAGTAAGTTATATTTCCAATTAAATAAAACAAGACATGTTCTAATTAAACTAAACTGGGTTTTTGCATGCTAAATAATAATGCAACCCATGAAGGAGGTAGAGGTGTGTAATGTCAGTCATTACATTTGCTATTCACATTTGCAAGTTTTTTGCAAGGAACACGAGCCGGTCTACCGCGTCTGGCTAGAGGGATGCCCGGTGGCACGTTACAACGCCCCCTCCTACACTAAAGAGCCTCTCCCATGGGGCACATGTCGCAGGTATTGAGAGGTATTTCCATCAATCATTAATATGGTATCAATCATTAATATGTGTGCAGACATGGTTAAAAAAAATAAATAAAAAAAATTTAAAAAAAGTGAAGAAGCATATCGGATCGGTGCAGCGTCCGCAGTAATGCGGTCGATGTACTGGACCGTCGTGGTAAAGAGGGAGCTGAGTCGAAAGGCGAAGCTCTCGATTTACCGGTCAATCTACGACCCTACCCTCACCTATGGTCACGAACTTTGGGTAGTGACCGAAAGGACAAGATCGCGGATACAAGCGGCCGAGATGAGTTTCCTCCGCAGGGTGGCTGGACGCTCCCTTAGAGATAGGGTGAGGAGTTCGGTCACCCGGGAGGAGCTCGGAGTCGAGCCGCTACTCCTCCACATTGAGAGGAGTCAGCTCAGGTGGCTTGGGCATCTGTACCGGATGCCTCCTGGACGCCTCCCTAGGGAGGTGTTCCAGGCATGTCCCACCGGGAGGAGACCCCGGGGAAGACCCAGGACACGCTGGAGAGACTATGTCTCTCGGCTGGCCTGGGAACGCCTCGGACTCCCCCCGGAAGAGCTGGAGGAAGTGTCTGGGGTGAGGGAAGTCTGGGCATCCCTGCTGAGGCTGCTGCCCCCGCGACCCGGTAACGGATAAAGCGGGAGAAGATGAGTGAGTGAGTGAGATGAATTTAAAAAAAGTGAAAAAACGATTTTACGATTTTCACGTTTTAACATCGTTCTAATTACATAATCGCGATTACGATTTAAAATCGATTAATCGAACAGCCCTAGTTGGATGATGGTTGCTTGCCAGAACTACATAATTAGTTATTTAACATTGTCTGACGTTGCAACCCATATCCAACCAAGGACTGACTTTAATGTGTCAGCTGAACGGTCTGACCATAAATCAAGCGGAGCGGCTTCGTCGCTACCAAAGTAGCACTAAAACATTGACAGATGTTTGAGCAGTGTACCACATAATATTGGTTTACGGTCAGTAAGCACAACAAGAATTCATACATAAGGTGCACCAGATTATAGGGCGCACTGCCGATTTTTGACAAAAATGTACGCCTTATAGTGTGGAAAATATGGTAGTATGGACATGAATAACGGTGTGAACACATGAAATGAAAAGGCTGTTCTGTATCTCTGTGGAAGTCTGAGCAAATGGTGTCAGACATTTCCCAAATACATCAGGAAACTGTCACAATTTTAAAAAGGGGCACTGTATGTCTCTGTTAGCAAAAGACATAACCATAGACTACATTTAAAAGAAGGACCTTGTTACGATTTGGCTTGCACATACAGACCATTAGTAAAGCATAAAGTGTTGCGTAAATGGATCATAAGGTCACAAAAGCGAGCTACGAATGCATTGGTGTCCCCTACGCTACCAGCAGTACATTATATCTGCAAATACAGACTGAGTGAGTCCTACCTCATGTTGGCATGTCTGCAAAGAGTAGAAGTAATGCAAGACAAAAGAAGCAAAACATTTCCGTTATGGAAATGTGATTTGTTCCTGTCTGCAAGCCGGAGAACTCTAAACTCAGTCAATTACAAACTTCCTACTTGCATGGCTTTTAAAAGGCCACCACTGACATCATCAGAGAGCTCTTAGTGTCTCTTAAACCATCTGCATTTGGAAAGTCTGACAAACTTGATTTACTCTTTGGCTGCTGACATTTTCTAATAGCTCATTGTAATGCCATATTCTCTTAGTCAAATAGCAGGTGCAACTAAAACCAGTACTGACACGCCGACTGGGTTTGAGCAAAAAGTGAAGGGTACAATTATTTTCATGGTGCATAAAAGACTGTATTTCAAGTCATTTCTCTGTTAATCATTGTCAAGCTCACGGAAAGGTCATGGGATTTCTCCAAAGACAGGAATAGCATTTCATTGTGTGATTTGATTTCTTCTTTTGTGCAGAACTTGAGAATAAATGTTGACTGATATATGCAAATGTGAAAAACATGCTATCTGTTGTATAATTTAATTCACCAAAGTTACGTTTGATTTGTTAAACATCAGTCCGTCGACAATCAATATTGCAAACAATCAAAAGCGACCATTGTCAAGAGTTTCTGGTTCCATAAAGAGTAACCAAATCAGTTTTGCTCATAATTCAGGAGAGATTCATGTTAAATTAAAACCAAGGCAGCAGCGTGAATCTGGGAATACAGGCGTGACTATCTCCTCCACCACTCTTCAAAAGTTTCACAGCAGTGACGGGCCTTTAGCTGCTTATCAAACGCATCCAACTGCAGATACATTTATCAAGGATACTGTAAATGTATTTCAAAACTGGCAGACAGGCAAGCTTAAATATATCTTAAATCTAAAAAAAGTACTTGTAGTTTGCAGTATGAGGTGTGCAGCACTAAAAAAAAAAAAAGCATCAGTGTGTAAATGAGACATAAAAAAGACAGATCATCAGATAGTTCTTGAATGTTGTGTCATTTTCTCTCCACAAAGAGAACTTTGCCAAAGGAGGCTATTAACATACAACATCCATTGTTAATGGTATCAGCAGCTATTGTGTGTGTGTGTGTGTGTGTGTGTGTGTGTGTGTGTGTGTGTGTGTGTGTGTGTGTGTGTGTGTGTGTGTGTGTGTGTGTGTGTGTGTGTGTTATTAACCCTGGCAAAGGCTCTTAATGGTTGTAGAATGACATTTATCTAATATGCGGTCGTCCTGGTGCTGCACATTCCCCACTGATGCCCATATTTCTCCAATTATGCAGCAATATAACAGGTAATAATGGTATCCTCACTGGCACATGTAAAAAAAAATGTATTAGGACAACATTAGTTTTTGTGACACTATCAAAGCACAGAAAATATATCAAAGTTGTAACAACTTTTTGAAGCCCAACATTTTTATATATATATATATATATATATATATATATATATATATATATATATATATATATATATATATATATATATATACATACACACACATATATATATATTTATTTATTTATTTATATATACATACATACATACATACATATATATAATCTCTGACTTTTCAGATAGGATACTGCTTGGTCTTACAAACTCTAAATCCATTTCTACACCTAATTCAGAGCTATAATCTGTGTAATTAGCTTTCAGCCCCTGCGTCCTCCCACGGGAGATCCAACATGTATAATACTCTTAAACTAAAGGGCTCTACAGCACAGACGTAATCTCATATATGTCACTCTGGGGTACGAGCATCCCTTTATGCGATCAGTAGGCCTAGAGTTCTCTTAAAGACTTGTTACCTGCATGCAATTTCCATATATGACCCCAAAATCATAGACACGCATGTCACTAGAGTGGGAATGAGTCACAACACGCACAGTTAAGTGAACTGTTATGTACAGTAATCATGTGCAACGTTTTTGATGTTTGATTGTTGCTAAAATGATCATCCTTTAGTCATAAAAATGATTCAGTGCATACATCTTTGCATCAATAAATTAAAGCTGGCACAGAGGAATCTTGTCTTCAGTGTCAGCCTGTCTTATCCAGAGTTTGGTTTACTCGCTGAAGATGACTATTTCATTTTCTTTTTTTCCTTTCTGGTCGTTATTTCACGGACAATGCTGCCAGTTAGTTAATGGTGCACAGCTAGGCGAGAACCCAGCTATTTTTGGTTCCAATTTATATCCGCGCATTTACAATTCAAAGCTCCAAAGAAAGTGGGGACGCGCTTAAAAAGCTCAGCACATCCATGATTATGCCTCGGCTCTGACAGTGATATGGAGTGTATGGGAGGCAACAGATGTGGACAAATACTTGGAGGCAAATATTTGATTCACCTGTGCTTGGCAGCTGAAGCAAGATTCCAAAACCATGAATCTGAGCACAAGGAAAATAAAAAGACAGCCAATAGTTGGACATATTTAAATTCAAGCCCCTGAAATGCCCCATGGGGCCAGAAGCCTTAATGGATGCAACAGATCTTGTCCTATGCATCTTTGCAAACACACTGGCATATATTTGTGAACATAAGACAGAACAGTCGAAGGTCTGTTATGGTTCCAATCTGGGTTAAGGAGGCTGACACCCCCTCCACCTTTAAAACTAAACTTAAAGCCTTTCTGTTTAGTAAAGCCTATAGTTAGTGTTTAGTTAACCTCTAGCTGGTGTTAGTAAATCTCTAGTTAGTGTAAACTCTAGTGTGTTAGAGTTAGTAGTCATAGCTGCAGTTATAGAACAAGACTATAATAGTTAGTCTCAAATATAGCTTTGTGGTAGATATGCTGCTATAGGCCTATGCTGCAGGGGGGCACCGACATGATCCACTGGGCGGTGCCTCTCACCCTTCTTCTCCTCTCCATTTCCATTTGTATTTATTACAAGTATCTCATAGCCATCATTTTTGTCCATCGTTCCTGTAGTTTTTTGTGCTGGCCCCCTTTTTTTTCCTCTTTTGTGCATGTTTGCAGGCCGGAGCTTCAGGAGCTGCGTGCTGGCCTGCGCCGCCGCCCCCCCAATTGAAATTGAAAATTTAAATTGAAATAAGACAAACACTAAGCAAAAACGTTCCCTGCATTATTTCTGTTTCAGTCGTTTTATTTACTCAGCTGCGTTAAACAGATTTTTATGAAAACTGAAGACAATGTTTGCATGGTTTGGTTTAAAGGGGTTACATAGCGGACAGAGTTGTGCAGTGATAGAGTGCTTAGAGTGCACAGAGCTCTGTAGTTCATAGCAACTGTCATGCCCAGTCCGCAGATTTATCGATGACCCTTAATAAAACTGTAACGTTTGATAAATTTGCTGAGGGGGAATGATCAGGGTGATAAATAAAGGGACTTGTAGTCAACAGCTTGGATGTGTGCTGTTATTGTAATTGTGGTTGTGTGAGTTTGTGTGGAGACTACCTCAAAAAGAGCGAGCAGAGTGAGATACATGCTTATTGCCTGGATGGGGAGCCCTAGTTAAGAGCAGTTATGCATTCTCGGGCATCAAAGGCTCAAAGTTGAGCGTCACTATTGATTTTGAACGAACAGAAGCTTCTGTGGTTTATTATATAGGAGCTCTCAATCCTTACTTTAGGCAGTGAGACCACTGCGCAGACAACAAGGAGCTCACTGTTTCTTGCTTGGAAAAAAATTCCAACATTTGTTGTTTTGCATTCATTGGCTTTAAGGTATAAGCCATGGCTAATGAGTACTATCCGAAAGACTCCCGTCCCCCGAGCTCTTCCACAATTAATACACTTTTAATTGAGCACAGAAGACTTGGTGCCAAGCAGTGTTTTTTCATTCGTTAAGGTGATATACTGTAGGCTCAGATGCAATTGCTGCCCTTTTTTTTAAGACTTGTCTTTCAAGGAGAAACTGTTTTTGTGCTTTTACCCTAAAAACATACCCGTATGCGTACTATTTGGGTTTCATTATGACACATGCTCTTTTACATATTTTTTGTTTTTATTCTTGTTAATACAATGAAGCAAGTAAAATTATATTGTGTGGAAGTTGTAATGGCTGTTTTACATGTAAAAAATGTACCACTTTTCATTCAAGCATCAAATGCATCCAAGTTGTGCAGCAGATCTGAGAAAGTGCTTGAACTGATGGCTACTTGTTTACAGTAGACTTGGACACTATTAGACAGGTCTCGTATCGTAGCGTAAACACTGGCATGGACAATCAATATTTCATTTGTGTCTGCTTGAGTTCTTGTCTTGTCACTCTGGATTCTCCCCAAACTCCTCATGGGCATGGTAGCTACGGTCAATTGGTTGGAAGAGCAGCAGGCCACATGGTGTATCATGCGGCAAAATGGACATCCATTGATGCCCTCATGCTCCCTGCATCATTGGTAGGAAAAACATCAGACATACAGAACTTGTTTGCACGCTTTAGTTTCTAGCAATGCCATCATCCTTTTTAAGCATATTTTAGGCAGAGCAAGTCAGGGAAATGAGAGATCGCTAGTACCGCTGGAGATAATGGAGAATAAGCCTCAGGCATAGGAGGGCCGCAAACTCCCCTTGTCACTTTAGATAAGAGGGAGGGAATAGGATTGGTTGCTGAGGGAGAAGCTAAGTGCTTGTCGCTGTCCCTTTTGCTTACCAACAGCAGGACACTATAGTGCAACTGGACAGGCAGGTTCCCATCTTGCCACATTCAGATATGTAAGGGGGTTCACTCCCGAATGGGTTGGAGAGCGACATTGATGAAAGCGGGTGTATAGTTTGCAACTATAATGATCTTCAGCTGTCACATGCTGGATGTGGTATCGCATGGAAGTGGCAGGGCTGAATTTGGCTGAGAGAACATGTCCTTCAATCAGAATTGCCTGATTCATGACCGTATTCTAAGCCAATGCCCTGCTGAATTTTTCTTGAGCCAGTATACTCTTAGGATATATTGTGTAAGCAATACAGGAGTTTACATATTCATTCAAATAATATGGACTTGGGAAGTTATTTTACAGACACACATATAGTCACACATTTTACAAATGAAGTCAATTTTAATCATCCTGAGGAATACTACTTGGCCTGGAAACAGCTGGCCAGTGTGGGTGTGCAGAGATGTTTCCAAAGTCTGATGTTCCAATTAATAACATCATAAAGAAATTGTAAGATCAAAACACATGGTGTGAGCTTCAAGTGTAGATTTAGAGGGAATTAATGTTATTAACAAACTGTGAATAAAAGCCATGTGTTTTTTTTTTTGTTTTTTGTTCCTGCAATCTTTACTCTCTCACAAGGTGTATGATAAGCAGCATGGTGGCTTAATGGTTAGCACTGTTTTTGAACATGTTTTCTCTGGGAAAGGGGGGAGTGGTAGTCTAGTGGCTACAGAGGTGGGCTTGGGAGGACCCAGGTTCAAGCCCCAGAATGGCAACCAAGATGAACCACCTTGGGCCCCCGAGCAAGGCCTTAACCCTAATTGCTCCTCCGTTTGTTCTCTCTCAGATGTAAGTCGCTTTGGATAAAAGCATCTGCCAAATGACAGTATTATTATTATTAACCCCAATTTCCTCCCATTGTCCAAAAACATGTATGTTACGTTAATTGGTAATTCTAAATTTAGCTATATGAGTGTATGGGTGTGAGTAGTTGTCTGTCAATATGTCTTCTTGTGATGGACTGGAAACCTATCTAGTGTGTACCCCCACCTTTTGCCTAAAGGAAGCTGTGATAGGCCCCAGCAGATCCCCGTCACCCTGAATTGCAATATGCGGGCACAGATAATAGATGGATGTATCCACAAGTCTTAAACGCCACAGTATCACATAAATCATGGGATGGAAACACATCTTTAGACTGTTGTTTTATGCTGGTAAGTATCCACGTAAGATTACATGGGCTTGTAATCACTTACAACATGTATTTTTAAAACCCTATCCAATTGTCAAAAACTACAAGGCCCAATCAAAGAATTTGAGAAGCAGATGCAGGTGTTTTTGGGTAAATGCCAGCCACAGTACATCTTGATCCGAAGACAAAAAGCAGTCAAGTATGACAGTATCTTGTAAAAATGTAATATATTCAATTCAATTTTATTTATATGGCGTCTATTACAACAGAAGTTGTCTGTAGTTTTATCCACTACGCGTTGTGTTTAACCTCCGTAAGACTCCTTCCTTTTATGAATAACTTGGAAGTAAATGAGGTCTTGCCTGAAAGCCTAAGCCAGCAGATGCACATCACTGCCACCCTTCTTCCTTGTGTCAAAATGTACAGGATCAAATGTGTGTGATGTACCGATAAATAGTCATGCACTCAGTAAGATGTTACAGATGCACCAATCAATGGACTTGGTAATACGGTTGGGCCAACTTTCACCTGATTTCAGTGCCAATCTCTGCTTACCACTGGCTTACTTAATGCGATCAGCCTTGAATTCCTATTTTTTTCCAAGTATATATCTATGTATACATACTTAGATGTATTCTATATAACATTGTAACAGGAAAAGCCTATATATGTCATGAAGTAACCGACCCCAAGCTACATAACGGCACATTAGCTGTGCCTCTGTACTTAGGAAGGAACTGAGTCAGGAAAACATAGTCAAGGCTACTTTTGTCAGCTTTTTCCCTTTTTAGGGGTCATCAAATTCCTCACATTGATTTGGCTTAGTATTTATGTTAGATTCTCTTCATAACACAACCCTTGGGACTGGTGCTATGAGAACCTTGGTTTGTGAGCCCCTGAGTGGCTGGGGTGCACTGTGGGGTCCAATATCCTGCCTAAGGGCACTTCTGCATTTGACAGGGCTGGGAGTTTGACCATGAGCTTATTTATTTATTTACTTTTGCCATTATGGACCAACAAGTTTATTATAGTTAACATCTTGAGATCAGATTGAAATATAAACAAGTAAAATTCATACTTTTATTCCCTTATTTTATGGCTGACATTAAATATTGTAATACAACAGCTCATGACTTTTGAACGCACTGCTTTTTGACCCTCTGGAACTTCTGATCACACAGTCAAATGCACCTCTGCTCTCTCAATGCTGATTATCGATTTTTCTCCCGGGTGTTTGTTGTTCTGTTGTCTTTCGTGATGTGTATAAGAAAGTCGCTCAGGGGGCTGTCTGTAAAACTCCTCTCGTGGAATACTTAAAAGGGAAGCACAGCCCATGTCTAGCCATGCTTGACTGCGTTAGTCTTTAAAGACATAATATTTACAGTCCACTGTGTTTTGCCCCGTGGCAAAGACAATGTCGAGGTCAGTGCTGATATGCAGATGAAGACTCACATCTGCTGCAAAAGCTGCAGCACAAATCCAGAGCAATAACTGCACATTTTCATTATTCAATTTAGAACATGTGATTTCATCACTTCCATTTAAACTGCTGTAATAATCCTTCACATTGGGGATTTGTGTTTCCAATTGCTTCATTCTATTGTGAGATGCATGCAATGGGTCTTACATTAAATCTGTAATAAGATAATTGGGATATCAGTTTAATGGCGGTAGGTGAAATTGAACTGAACCTTATGGGTTATTAAAGGCTTTGTAGAGTTTTGTTTTCAACATACCTGAGTCGCTATCTTTAACTTGTCTCTGACACTTTGCTTTGGAAATGTTTTGATTATGATGTAGCTTGACTGACAAATAAAAGTGCTGCCGGAGAGATTTACAAGTGTTCAAACATTCCACCCACCTGCCTTCCTTAGCTGGGAGGTCAACTGCAATGTGAGGTTTATTGCTTCGGATTGAGCTCAAGTCGGACCCTTGGAAGATTAGCACCAAGGCTAGCGGAAGGATCAATCAACGCAGGTTGGCGATGGTGACATCAGTCATGTTTGGGGAGATCCCGTTTCAGAAACTTTGCAAAAGTTTCCGGTCAACAATACAGTTCAGCTAGTGTACATGTTCCCAATCCGGCTGCACATTCCCAGCAAACCTTCCTCCTCTTCATTTAGTGGAAGGTGTGCACATTCTTCTTTCCTCTGGGTGCACTTTTTAATGCTTAGCACATCCTCTGGCAGACTCGGATCATGAGAGAGAAGGAGCTGACTAATCTCAATCCTGAAATTTATTCATGTTCAATAAAAGCTATTCATCACCTTAAACACGCCTGTAAGTTCAAACTAAATTTTAACCACCTGGGAGAGATCTAAATGACTCAAAGGCAGAATGGTTAAGGAGCCCTTGTCGAGGGAGGGAAGAAGAAGTATGACAGAGAGACAGGGAGACGTCCCCAGGGTGTGGAGCTCTGCAAAGCCAGCAGGTGAGATGGAGCACGTCTCAGTGCTTCTGTGTGGTGATCAAGGCTTGGCTACTGTCCAGTCACTGTAAACAGTATTACAGGTGGCTTGTCTTTGGCAGGGGACGCTCATTCATTATTGATTGCTTAGAATGACGAGTGAAGTGAGAAAGGAAACAGAGCGAAGGAAAGAAGAAGAAAGATCATCAAAGAGTTGAGTAAAAAAATATTTCAACAAATCAACAGGCAGAGGGCTGAAGCTTCACCGTGGGTTTTTCTTTGAAAATGGTGGCGATTCTTAAATTAACAAAGGGAACATTTTGAATGCAGCTCATGTTAAGAATAAAGTTGGAAACTTTAATTTAAAGATTAAAGTTGAAAACTTGAATCTTAACAAATCAAGTAATACCTATGCAGAAACACATTTCAACCATGACGTGACCGCAATCTCTGAGCAAGACTGAAATAATATAATAGTACTCTAAAATAAAATCTTGACAATATGGCTTAAGAAAGTGATTCTTTTCTTTAAAATCTTTACATTCTTTTAAATCTTTTGCATATTACATTAAAGAATGAATGCCTGCAAGTGTTACGGCTTTGAGTGTCAAATCCAATTCCAGACACAGATTCTGGTCACAAATCCAGGTATTTTATGGCTGTAATAATGTCCCGCAGTCCTCTTGGACCTTCAAATTAAAGCAGAACAAATGTAAAGGAATATTTTCTTACTTTCAAAAAGTCTCGTCTGACTCGCCCGTCCTTAGTATCGGCAAAAAACGACAAAAATAACTTGCTAGCTGACAGAGCAGCAGTGGACATAATGACAGAGGTAAGTAAGAGTTCAGCAGCTGCGTGCCACTGTATTTGTTGATTTAAGCTATTTTTTAATTTCATTGGTTTATTCAACCCATCTTTAAGTAATTCCAGTGATAGACCTTGACGCAATATCGCATATTCAGTCCAAACCACAGGTACAGGTGTGTAGAATTTAAACCGTGTCACCGTCCTGGTCAGAAGAGACACAATTACTTTCAGTCACTCCGTGCTGAAATGAAGAAAGAGAGAGTGATGGAGTGAAAGCATGAAGACCCTGTGCTACAATATGTCCAATGTGCAGTGGAGCATGAGACTGAACTCTCCACTTCAGTCACACCCTTCTGTTCTCCTGAAGTAAACAGACAACCTGAAGCCAACAGATCAAGAAACGCACGTACACATATCCTCACACCAGCAGAAATGTGAGACTAGAACATTTCAGACTGCTTGGAGTCTGGATGTGGAGAGAGGAACATGTAATAGGAGAGCATTTGTTTTTCCTCTCTTTTTTTCATGGTTGTGGGGTTATTAGGTTGTTCCCTACAGGGAGTAATTTACTGAGACAAATTCTGGATGGCAGCTTGTTTCGTTGAGTGCAGTTCCAAGCGTGTTAACTACTTCTAACATTGGTGGCTTGACCTGACCACCCTCAGCTGCAGAGGGTGACCTGCGGGGACTTTTTTCTCTTTGCCCCCCCCCAATCACGTCTTCCGTTGCAGGCGAATGGGATATCAGAGCATCATTTATTCCAGTAAACAAGTCTGGCCATGTAGAACATTCAATTACACATTAAACATTAATAGCTAGGGCTTATTTCACACATCCATTAGATTCTGCTAAACATGGATACTCAATCTTGTTAATAGAGCTTGAGTGACTTGAGCACTTTTCTCCCTCTCTCTTTCTTCCCTCCTAACTAGGAATTTAATCAGGGAATAATAATGGTGTGACTGGATGCCATTTTATGATAGAGCCACTTGAAGTCTGAGAATGACTCCACGGAGAAGCAAAACACCGAGCAGATGAAAGAGCTGAGACAAGGAGGAAACTTGTACGACATACCGAAAGAGGGCAGGAGAGAGAGTGTGTGAGTAAGCAATGAGAACAGGCGAGCAAACACACCTTTTTAAAGCAAGAGTTGGAAGAGCGCTGTGGTACTAAGCCTCATTTCTCTGTGAATAATACACCTCTGAGACTCTTCTCAAAGCCTTGGAAATACACTGAAGGGACTCTGCACACACAAGTGGATGAGCAGAGGCGTTATATCCATACGTGGAAGTCTACGAGCTGTTTGCCTTAACTCTCTGCTTTAATGAGGGGATAATGACTGCATTCAGTTTTGGACCTCACTCATTTGAATTGTGTGCATTATGCAGATCTGGTCAGAGTGTATCACGTCCTGAAACATGCATAAATTATCTTACTAATCTAGCATGGAATCTGTGCTGTGACAGATATGTAAGGCAAGAGGAGACAATAGTGGACATTGTCTAAAAGTGACTGGAAATGGGAAGAAGACCATATTTTTTTCATGTTTGACCTGAGAAATCATATTTAATTGATCATTTTCAGTCATCTCAATCAGCAGACCCCTGTGACCCTGTACAGGATTAAGCTGGTAAAGGAAATGAATAGATCAATGAATTAATTCAATAAGACATGGCATGGACAATGAAATAATGATAAACATTTAACTGACATCTAGAATCTCACAATACAAATATTAATGTTGGTTTTCCAAGAGGAGCAGGATTCAATTGCTTCCAGATGTACAATAATTAAAGGTAGCCAATGTAAAACACTGAAAGCCCCTTATTCCTATTGCTCATATTTAATTTATACCAAGCCATGTTAGTTCTAAGAGGAACGATAGAAACCAAAATACAGGTAATGCTCAAAAGCTACACTGAAATAGACGTTCTTTGAGGACAGAAAAATGGAAAAGTTCAGCAAACGTTTGTGCAGCATTGAGAAACTTTTGAAAAACATAGCGACCTTTGGCCTTCGAAGCATCAGTTTTATCAAGGTTAAACGGACCTGAGCAGCTGTAGCATCATTCTCACCTTTTTATGCCCTGATGGAATTCCACCATCAGCTGCAAAAGCACATGCTTCAATGTCAAAAAGCAGCCAATGTGAATATATCAGGCACATCAGCCGGGTCTGGGCCCAGAGCCCAGCATTAGGAAAACCCAGAGGTTCACATCCATCCTCTTTGACCTAAACCACAAGGAATGACTGTTAAATAATTGGACTAACGCAGTGATTTAATTTTAATGAAGGAAAAATGCATTTCGTTTTCTTTCCATTCAGTACTTTTCCCCCCATGAAGCTGGTCTACCACTGATCAAAGCACCGCAGTGAGTCTTCGTCACTTAGTTATTTCAGAAGCTCTGCTGTTTTCCTCTTTACTCCTAAAGCAGTCTCTGCAGCGCTTCCTTTTAAATGTAAACTGATTTTCAAACAGATGGTGGTAAAATAATGTGATGCAAAACAAAACTCTTTGATTTAAAAAGCAATATGCGTTATAGCACTTTGTCTAGATTAATGGAACTATTTCTGCCTCAACGTGGCCTATTTTGTCAGGTCCATTCTTCTTTCTAGTCTCTTCATTATACTTAAAAATTGAAGGAGAAATGAACTGGAATGAAAGTTTTCTTCCGAAAGATTGAATTTAAACAGGAAACAAGTCCTCCATTTTTCTACCATCGATCCATCTGTTGCACTCCATCAACTTAATGTGAAATCAGACAAAAGACATGGTTAAACTTATCAAAGAGACAAGAGAAATACTCTGAACAAGGTCTATGAGACCTTGTTCTCATAGACCTAGCAGATAAAAGCATATGGATCATCTGGAAAAGCCTGAAGATGTGAGTGAGGGTGAACAAGAACTTTACAGCTTCTGCAAGGTTTAGAAATCATCTTAACAGAGGCAAACAAGATGTCCCGTTTCCAGTCTTTTGCTTCACCTGCCACAGCATCAGCAAGGGGATGCAACGTGCGAAGAGGCAAGAAACTGGCAGTTTTTGAAGCTGAAAGGTTGTTAATTAGTGTTCATCACACGTTCAGGGGGCGTCATTCGCCATTCTCAATTTAGAGATGCTGCCATCGCAACTCTTCTGAATGTGTTAGAAGCATACTTTTCCAACTACAGAGGTGGAAGAGAGAGAGTGTGTGTGTGAAGAAAAAACATTTCCCTCAGCATGGTGTGCCGTGCATCTATATTTTCTTCTCTCCCATGTGAAATGTATTAGTCAGTATATCACTGGCACTGCAAGTGGCTTCTTGTTATGGCAAATTTTCCTGTTGAGGTTGTTGTGTTTATTTCCGCGAGGTCTGCAGTTCCACTTAGTTATGTGTCTGAAACGCTCTGAATACAAGACGAGATAAGCTAGAAATGGCAGCATTATTTGTGCTTGTGACAGTGGAACTGGATATGTGCAGACTGACCAAGATGTCAACAAGTCCCTTTTAAAGATATCGGTGCGGACAAATGGAGAAAACACTGAAACACATTGCAGATAAACATTAAAGACAATGTTCTGTGTCATTAATTCTGAGATCGAGCTGCATGTGGCTTCACTTTAAGGCAGCATAAGAATTTGCCACTGGCTGTGTCCCTAAATAAAATCCTGGCATTGAACATGCAATGGTGGAGGCTTGGCTGCCTCTAATAACAGCTGCCCCGTGTCAGAGGCATCACATTCAATGTTATCAGGGATCTGACACTAATCATGTGTGTGGCTGTCTGCTGGCAGTCCAGTCATCGGCTCTAGCTGCCACCAGCACCACAGCGCTTCACTCTTCAACTGCTCCAGGCCGTGGGTCTTTATCATGACGTAAAGCTGCGTAAATCATGCATGATTATGGATGACGCAGAAATGGATAATGCACAACAATAATGGGCCGTCTTCTTTGTACCCAACTTTCCTGATTATTATGACAACAAAATCTGGGTTTTGTCACACTGACAAGATTTCCGGGTGTAACATTGCATGTCAGGACACAATGCAGATTCATCTGGATTCTTCAGGGTTTTTTAGGGCTTATGATATACTTTTCCTGACTTTTAAGGTTCAAATGTGTCTTTAATATAGTCATATACACAATTTTCAGATTGTCTAGTTGTCATTTAAAGAGGTGCACGATTAATTAAGCAGTACATAGCAGTTTTGAAAGATGAGCAATACTAGGAGCTTCCAGGGATTTAAAAAAATGTTTTTCTCAAAATGACTTTGGGCTTGCGCAAGCATCTATGCCCCCAGGGAGTTAAGACATAATTTCCCCTCTTCCAAAAGTTCCTAAAAAACTGAAAGTAAGACCTCAGGTGCAACATCATGTGTTCGGCAACTCATGGCTTCCTGCACACGTGCCTGCCTCTTCATCTGCTGGATATTCACAAGCACTGATCAATGCCGATTGTTCAAAAATGCAAAGTTCTACATCTAATATTGATCATATGAAGCTTTAGTCACCTAATTAGGGCCCAAGCACTGACAGTGCACTGACAGTGCACTGTCACTGCACTGACGGTGCAAAGGCCCTATTGTATCTGTAGGAAATGTTTTTCTACAGAAAAACAAAACTAAAGAAATGTTTCCCCCCCCCCCCAAACGTGCCCCAAAAGTGCCCCAAAAGTCGCACGCAAGCCAGTCCTGGCGATAAATTCGATATTTAATGGTTTGCATTAATGGGCGTGGCCTAATGGCTCAACAGCGCCCCCTAGAAAACTTTGTGCCTCAAGCCCCACAATACGGTTTGACGTACATGCACGAAAATCGGTACACACCTGTATCATGTCGCAACTTAAAGAAAAGTCTCCTGGCGCCATGACCGAAACCGAACAGGAAGTCGGCCATTTTGAATTAATCGTGTAATTTTGGCGCAATTTATGCCATTTCTTCGGCCGTTAATGCGGCCCGAACCGTAACGTGCACCCAGGTGTGTTATACATCAAAATGTGCGTCTTCATCCTGCGACGTGGGTGGTGTCATCGGACTCGGTTTTGAGTCCTTCACCTTAATTTGTGTAAATTAGCCCCGCCCCTTCTTCTGATTGGTTGATATTTCATAGAACCTATTTTCTGCCATAACTTTTGAATGGTATGACATACAGAGTCGTGGGTGGTGTCATCGGACTTAGTTTTGAGTCCTTGACTTTTATTGGTGAAAATTGCACGCGTGAGGGCCCGTTTATCGCTGCTTGCAGCTTTCATTTTTAATTTGTTCTTTAAAAAAAATGTTTGAATCTCCAGGCGGTGTGTAGTTCTCACAACAAATGTTCGTGATGCAGATAATCTCTTGTACATGATTGAATACTTTTAGATTAGTAAAATTACAAATAAAAAAAACTAATGTTCTTTCTTGAGTGTGAACTGACATAGAAAAAAAAATCTTAACAACCACATAAACATACTAAAAGGGGAATTGTGCATTATGTGACTAATAAGACCTTAACCTTAGTCTCTATTTCCCAAAACACACCAACACATTTTCTGGTGGCGTGGCAAACTCTCGCAACCTTCACTGTTTCGCCGGATCATCTGCGTTCTCTCCATTTTCCGCTTTCATGTTTCCTCTGCCGGCGTCACACGAGATTCTAACACGGACTTTCGCTGGCAGTCAGCTGTGAAGCCGGGGCCTGTGTGAGCTCAACCCTGACTGTCCCTCACATACCCCGGGGCTTTGTGAAAAATGAGACCATGGAGAATGAGATAATAACATTGTGGAACGGGAGTGTGTGAATTTATGGCAGGTTGTAGGCATGGGAATCTGTGTGTGCACATTAGAGCGTCCACCTGCAGCTCGTGTGTACTAAAAACTATCAATTAGAGTAATTTATTGTTGTGTGTTATAGGTAACTTAAAATTCCAAGATGATCGATAGGGTATTGACTATCATACTATGCATGTGCATAATGAATTATCCTTTTGAACTCATTTCACTAGAGATTTACTCTGGATATTAAATGTGTGTTTTGTGTCCAGAGGGAACATTAAAAATGGGCACACTAAATATTTTGAGTGCATGGCAGATTATCAAATTGAAATTAGCTTGCCGTTTACACCTGAATTAGCCCTGTGTGTTGTCAGCGAGTGCGATAAGACAGTGAACAGTTCCCTTGGATTGCCATCTTTGATTGTCCATGTTGATTGTCCATGCTTGTTCACACATACCAGAGCTGCTAAAGCTAGCGCTCCAGCCACAGGTGATAACTGCCGTTAATCAGTGCAAATTAAAATGTTTTAAGTCAACATATTGGCCTACATGCAGACCAGAGTAAACAAAAGAAACAGAAATGACAACATTAAATGTTCAATACAGGTTCATAGCAGTATCGGCTCATGTTGAAGGTTTCAATCCGATAAAAAGGACACAAGTCACAAGTTTTACTTTAAAATACAATATTTTTACCCAACTTATATAACTGAATTTTTTTCTTTTGTTTCATTTGTGGCACCCAATCCTCATTTCGGGGGTTTTGAAGTCTCCGTTTTATACAATCTACTGTGGCAGCATATTATTTCCTCTAGACAACTGTCGTCATCTACAGCAGTATTATTATTTTTTTTTTCAAAGCTCCCATTTCAGACCAAATCAGGAAGCTCGCCTCTCTTATATAAAGTTTCCTGAGAGATCCATCATTACGTTTTTGAAAATTCTTCATCACAAAGTGTTAATCATTTGAGATTGGTAGGGACAGAATGAAAGTCTTTACTCATGAGTGTGTGTGAATGTGTGCGTTTTTTTCCTTTCTTGTCTTTTTGTGTTTAATGGGCTCTTTGTAATTGTGCATGTCACAGTAACAGACGGTGAGGGGGAAGCTGAGTGAGGCAGACAGATAATCTCTACCTGCCGTTCACTAGGTGCACTTCCTTGTAAGTGCTTCCTTATTTCTCATTATGACTTAAAGTGAGAGGAATTAGTGACACTGAATGAAAGCTCTTCTGCTTTAATAATGTTGCTGATCCATTTTAACATGACAGGATTATGTTAATATAATCATAATACACCCAACTCAACTTAGCCTCAGTGGCTGCTTGCATATAAATTACTTGCTCCAGCTCAATAACTGATATGAATTCAGGTAGTAATTACATGATTTCTCCTTGATTCAATGTTGATAAGCATGTTAAAGGCATTTAAGTATTTAAGTGTAATTAAGAAATTGATTTCCGTTGAGGTTTAGCTTGAATCAAATCAGTAATGAGTCTGATAGGGTATTAATCCAAATGCAAATTTGCAACACTAGGTCTGCATGGGAAATATACTGTGTTGGCAGAGAAGAAGGCAAAAAAAGGATAAAAATAGATAATGGACTTTTTTTTCAGTTGAAATCTGTGGGGAGGAATAAAAGTGTGAAAGACATTATTCAATGCTGATGATGGTGCAGTGTCAGCTTGTTATTCTTGCATAGAGAGCGTTGATTTCTTTCCTTTGCTTGCTATCTTTCCACTGAAGTGATTATCAAATAAGCAAAGAAATTTTGAGAGCAAGAGAATAAAAGAAACTAGAATAAATTGTGTGGTAACAAGATGCTAAAATAATGATGGGGGTAATGTTGCAGTAACACATGTAACGGTCTCCCTGAATCTCCAAAAAAAATAAATAAACAGGCTGGTGATTCAATGAATGACTCTTGCAGCCCCAGGTCCATAACATTATTCAAACAGAAGAGTGTCAAAGGAAGAAAGTCAAAAATTGTCCCAAATTATTGGGAGTAAAATTACAAATAGTCGCAACAGACGTACAATTAACTATATCACTATAGTCATATGGTTATATTTGTAGTGATAGTTTGATTCATGTCTTATGTACATACTTTATGTTTTGACAACCCCAATGCTACTTAATGCAAAGATACATTGTTTTACCCTATACCTTAGGGCTGGGCGATATGGACCAAAAGTCATATCTCGATATTTTCTAGCTGAATGGCGATACTCGATATATATCTCGATATTTTTTCTGTGCCTTAATTGGGGTTTCCCCCAAAGCATTATAGCATAGCATCTCTGTTAGCTTCATTTTTTTCTGAGGCAAACCCTTAAAAAAACAGTCAGTTTTAATACAAAGCCTCGTGCCAAATGTCACACAGGTTCCTTTATTAACAGAGGTCTGCACAATATCAAAATGTATAAAACAAATGAAATAAAAATAAACTGCCTGCATATATAGAATAAAAATGCTTCTTGAATAAAATAAAACAAATATCCCTTTCCTGCATAACAATTAAATTAAAATACACTGTACAATTAATACAATGTAGACAGTAACAGGCATACTTTTCCACTGAGGTTGACAGTTGTGCAAATAACAAAACATTTGTGCAAATCTCAAATAAAACATTCAAGTCAATTTGTCACAAAATAAGCTATATCAAAATCATTAAAAAAAAAATGTAAAAAACAAAAAAAAATTTTTTTTTTTTTTAAATCGATATAAACGATATTGTCTCGTACCATATCGTGTTTGAAAATATATCGATATATATTAAAATCTCGATATATCGCCCAGCCCTACTATACCTAATTAAATGTTGTAGTCTTTAGCTTCAGCGTCCATCTATCCACTATCTAAACCCATTTTTCTTTCATTCTGAAGGGTCTGTTAGAGCACAGGCGACAGCTCTCAACAGGCACACCCTGGACCGCTAACCCGTCTATCAAAAGGCTTATTTGGAACGCGACATAGAAAATTAAAATTATTACTTTTATTGTGTTGCTTGAACTTGCCAAATAGTTTTGATGCTTAAATTTACCCAAGCAACAAAAGTTGAGATTAGGAAAAAAAATACCTGACTTTTTTTAGGCACTAAAAACTATTTTGTTGCCCACATATTAGAAAAAAAAAACAACTAATTATGAAGAGAACATGCTAAAAGAAAAAACAACATAAGATTATCTAAAAAAGACGGGGAATGAATTGTACAATCACATTAGCTTAAAAAAGAAAAAACAACATACGAGTACATCACGATACTGATCGCTGATTTGTTGCTGATATCTGAGTTTCTGGGACGCACACGACTACGTCCTTTTACAAATCTAATTCAAACCAATTAGAAAAGATCCTCAGGTCACGTGCTTATCAAATGTTTGAGAGCTTGCACTGGATTCTGTTTGACCGGCGCCCCTTACTTCCGGAAGTAAACATTTTGGAACCAAATAAATATTTAAACACGATTTAATTACTATTGACAGTCCCCCACAGACTGAAATAACACCTTTTAATAATTATTTCTCTTGATGTGATGGGGGCGGCGCCCTAGCGCCCTCTACTGACCAGCTGCCACTGCTACGAACACTTCATTAACTTAGCCCTGTGTCTGAGTCAAGAATCCTGCTTTATGCTCTTCTGCTCACTAATGAAAGAACAGTGAAGGTGAGATAAAGTAATTTTTCTGCATTTTTGTTCAACCTCCTGGAATGTCAGCATTTATGTCAAAGGAGGAAAAAAAAGAATATAAAAATGCCCCATCTGGACCCAGGCCTTAATCTGTAACAAGGGATATATGAGGACACATCCTCTTCTGTATTTACCAACCTGGATTATCACTCTGGCAGGCCACAGTGGACTAATTAACACGAGTTCTTACTTTGGTGTCAGTCAAGAAAGAGAGAAGCATTGCACTGGGAGCAGCAGAGCAGCTTTCTGTGTACATACAGCTCTGGAGGGTAAATACAGTGAATCCTCAAAAGATCTAAGTTTTTCTTTCACTGACCATGACAGTTTTGTTCCACAGACCAGACCATGACTTTCACTGCAAAGTTGAAGTTAATTAGAGGACAGGAAAACAAATGACCGCATCAAGGCACTGCGGGGCTTGACAAACTAATTGTTTTCCATTTTTTATATATATGATATACGCTCAATCAAATGCTTCTAAATTACTCTGTGACAGAAACAATCATATATTATAAATTGGACAATAAGTGTCTTTTTATTTGCCCTTTTTAATGCTTAAAGGAATACAGGCCATCAACAAAGCTCTTGTATATTGTTTTACTTTTTTATATTTTGTTATCTAGTATTAATTTCCTTTAAGCTGCATCCAGTTTGTCTTGACTCTGCCATGGCCTCTCATTGCCAGGTGTTAGGTCCCCCTCGCTATGTATTTCTTTTGTTTTTTTTTGTGGATTCAAGATGGTTTCGAGAGTGACATTTGGTGGTGTTCTGGACAGATTTGATTTAAAGTATTATTAGTTAACTTCATAGGTTAGTTCAAGTGCAGCTGACTGAAGGAACTGAAGTAAGGTGGGTGTGCTCCAGCTTTCGGCCCTGCTGGTTCTGCCCAATTGAAACGCACCATCCTCTAAGAAGAAAGTATGTATTTGTAATTTCTTTTCAGATGCTCCTAAAAACAGTCCTGCTCATAAAAACACCTACTTGTTAGAACTGTTATGACAGATAGTTACAAATACATTATTATGAGTAAAATGTAATTTTACGACATCAGGCAGTCAGCGTTCACTAGATATCTGTACATAAACTAAATTAAGTAGTACAAGTCTGGAAGAGCAATGCCATCAGAGCATTTGGGTTACATCAAATTATCTTCTATTGCATTGACGGATTAAAGACTTTTCCATTATATTTATGACATTTTCATACTTTTATGTTTCAGACCAAGGATGAAATGATTCCAAGTATCTGTGAAAAACGACTTTAGAATATAAATTTGTAGAATATTTTGAAAAATGCATTTTATTTGAGAAATATAAATTGAAGTGAGGCCTAGCAATTCAGGAGCTGATTAACTTTTGTCAAGAGAGAGGGAAAGTTCTCTTTGAAATGTTTTGAGAAAAAATTTGAAGAAGTTGCTGAAGGACAATGAGATATCTTTTGATAAATTAATTTTGTGACCCGAGTTCCCCAAATGTATCTTATATATGCAGGGCTGGTGGAAGGGAGAAGAAGGGATCAGAGAAATATTGCAACACGTTATCTGCATATAAAATATTCCTAACCCTCCTGGAAAAATCCTGGTCAGTTGGATTGTCTGCATTAATGGTAATCATAAGTGTCAAGTCTCCCATTTTGGCTGGAAAACTACTGTATTTTACCCCTCTTTTGTCCCATATTAGTATTTTCCTGTAAATCTCCCATTTACAGCCTTTCAATGTCAACGAAGGTAGGCCTATCTGATTCTGATCACGTAATTGGAGTTTTAAGTGGCTGACAAGTTGGTATTTTAGAATTATTGAGCACGGGTGCTGGAAAAAAACATTTGTTTCCCTTAGTTTCAAATCCAAAACTTGACAGGTGTTGATGGTAATGCTAAGGGCTTGATCGCAATAGCAAATAAGCGTGTTCAAGAGATGTTAGTTGTGCACACTGGGGAAGAAGGGTTTGGGTATAGAAGCTTGACCCACAAGTTAAATGTATCCCCTAAACCAGGTCTGTGTTCAATATATAAATTAAATAACTACCAAATTATGCTTTTTCGTGTGTGCGTACGGTGTGCAGGTAGGGTGGGGGGACTAAAGCAATCGAGACTAATTTTTCATTTTTTGATTTGAAATGCATTACAGATTATGCTGTGAGGTGAACAATAGTCATTTAAAAAATAGAAAAAACATGTTTACAGGACAGCCAAACTCCTTAAAACATATTTTTTAACAAAGTAAATGCGTGCTTTCTGTTCATGTTTTCATAATAATAATAATAATAATCACAGATCTCTTTATTGTAGTGATGTCAGCGCCGACGCGGACATCAGTCGCTCCGTTTAAGTCTGTGTATATGTCTTTATTCGTGGAGGTAATTTCAGATATTCAGGCTACTAAATCAATTTGTATTCGCACAATAATGTCTGTATAAGAACCCTCCCTACCTTGCGTGGACATCATAGGTTTAACAGCTGTGTCAGCAGACTTTTTTTTCTCTCAGCTGGGGTTCCAGCTCAGAGTCGGAGCGTTTCTCATCAATCCTCATCACTGAAGTATGAAACCTCTCCTCCATCACTCCCCCTTGCTCATTTCTTGCAAAAGTTGCAAAGCTTCTTCCACAGTGAACAGTATTTTCTGTTTCCTTCTATCCACAATGTAACAATCTCCAATGTATCGCTAACTCTGCAGCTGGGACCACCAGCGGTGTACAGTAAATGACGGCGGTCTACAGCCCCACTGTGGTTGGTCCGAGGCACAAGTGTTCAGATCTTGAGCATGTTTTATTTTAAAACTTACAAAACTTCAGAGAATATAAAACGCACATATTTAGGACAAATCAGGCAGTGGCAGACCTTTAGATTTTGTCCAGCCAAAGCTATTCACATGATAAAACCTCTAACCGTCCGTGAACCCCCTCGGTAGTTCTGGTGTTTATGAGTATTAAGTTTATGAATGTTTGGTCAAATTATTGTGGGAGAAACTCAGAGCACCCAAAGAAAGAAGAAAGAAGAAGAAGAAGAAGACTCAAAAATGTGTTGAGATGTTTAACTGCAAAGCCCTTTGGCCTGTTACATTCTGTTGTTCTTTGTTGTCTTTTTTCCCCAAAGTATTGGTACTTATACTTTGGAGTGAGCAAGTTGTGTGTGTGGTGTTTGTTCTTTGTTTTTAATCATCCTCAAAGCGAAGGTTTGTCTAGTGTTTTTGAACTTCACATCTGAAACACCCTGTGGGACCTCAGTTTGTACAGCCAACTCATCTGGAAACTGAGTCCTTTTGAAATAACTTTCTGTGGTTGAGGGGGTTTATTTTGGATTACCTCACAGTGGTTTATTCTCATTGAGTACTAATTCCTGCTTGGAAAAATTCTCATTGGGTTCTTATCCTTGCTTGGTGGCTTCTTTAATCGCATTTTTTCCATTAGTTGTTCAGATACCTCTTTTGGTTTGGAGACCATTTTGTTGATCTCTTGAGCTCAGAGACTGCTGTGTTTGGACCCAACACATCTGGAAAAGATAAATTCCCGGCCTGAATAACTTCCTGTGGTTCAGAGGATTCCTTATTGACCTTGCATTGATTGTTATTTGTAGAGATTTCCTCTTGTTTCTTGCTTTTGCATTCTCTTTTTTTCAGACGTTCTAGTTTTGAGGCCATTTCGAATTTACATCAATGACCCCCACCAGCACAGAGATCCCATCTGGTTCCGAAGCCAGTTCTTCCGTCTATGTGGATGCTGGATGGAATAAAATTCCCTAATACAAAAAATTCACTGCGGACACCAAGTTGGGGGACCGGGACATCTTTCCGTTGAGAGACCATTTCAGACTCAAAATCCACAGTATGGTACTTTTTTTGTAGCAGAAGATAATCCTGCACTTCGCTCAGATATCTATACATTGAGTTCTGCTAGCTTAGAATCAAGATTTCCTATCACTCTTGCCACTTCCTTTTTCAAATGTTTTAACTCATTAAGGGCTAACATAAACCCCTGCATATCTGGACTCATCCTCACTTGTCTTGGGTTTTGGTGGACTGTTTTGAATCTCCAATAATGCCTTTGGACTTATTTTTATTTATTTACCTTTTTGCAACTCAGACACGTCTGTAAAAAAAGTTGTGTATTAGAAATAACTACTGTATATACAGGGCTGCACATAAGTGGGCCGCCAAAGCGCATGCGCCGTCAAAATCCACAGTGCGCTGTCAATCTTGTGCTGCGAAGCGCATTTGCGTACCAACAGCTGGGGCTCATATTATTGGTTGTGGCCAGACCAGAATACTAATATTAAAAAATCTATTGGGAGAGCTTTTCCCCAGAACTGCCACTCAAAGTTGGTACTGGCCAATCACAGCGTGTCCTTACTCCCCCTCCATACTTGTTGCGGCGGTGGGTTGGGCAGGAAGAGAGGTAAGGATCTATCATCACAAGCAGCTTAACAAACCCCTTACTGAACAAACCCTGACACGTCTCGTCAAAATGTCCAAGAAGCAAGCGCCATTAAGTAATTATTTTGGCGTTCCACCACCACCAACTACAAAGAGACGCCAAACTGAACCACTACCCGAATCGAACAGAAAACGTGTGTTCGCCGAGAAGTGGCTGCATGATGTTACGCGGCGACGCGCACCGTACGTTCGCTCTCCCGCGTATCCTACCCCGTAAGCTCTGCGTTGGTGCAACGCGGAACCATAAATCAGCCAGTGTCCGTCACTGCGTGCAGCAGTTACCTGGGCCAGCAAGATGCTGCTCTCTGATTATGGCTCAAAGTTTATGAAAACCCCAAATAAAAAATAAATTAGAGAATATTTTATGAAATCAATGAACAATTCCATCATCAAAATTATAACAAATAAAGGTTCAACATATCTTGCTTTGCATGTAATAAGACTAGGTAATATATTAGTTTCACCTTTTAAGTTGAATTATTGAAATAGATTAACTTTTACACCATATTCTAGTTGAATTATTGAAATAAGTTAACTTTTACACCAAATTCTTCACCTGAAGCAATATTCTACACCTTGGCTGATGTGGACATACAGAGCATAGGAGGATATTTCAGCTGCTATATGGTTGGCTGTCTGTACAGTCATGCAAGTTCAATGCTATTAAAGAACACGTTTTTTCATATAAAATAAACACATTTTTATGCAGTTTAGAAGTTTTGGGGCTTTTTTTTGGCTCCTGCGCTGCTGAAATCAGGGCGTCCTTTATTTCTATTTCTGAAAGTTGGCAACCCTAGGTGCAAAATATGCCATGAGCATCCCAATCTGGCCGATAAAAACTGTAACTTTTATACTGACTCTACAGACTAACACGCACCATAATTTGTTAATTCATCTTTATAAGTGAATAAATATCGTTTTGCCTATAACTTATTCCTGCATCCCTCTTTTATCGATCCGGCGAGACGGGTCACCGCGTTTTTGGAGCCCCAAGTCACATATCCAGGGGCTCCTCTGAGGACCAGACCAAAATAATTATGTGCAGCCCTGTGTATATACGCACGTTAAAGGGGCAGAGTGAAAAAGAAACAGCTAGAAAAACGTATGCCTATGTGTTTTTTCTTTTGGACAGCACTTTGAATTGAATTACAAATAAACTTAACTTTTCTTGTCTTGCCTTTTTATTAAGACACTTTTAAAGCAACTCTATGTAGCAATACAACGTCTGACCCCATGGGGGCAAATGGCTCTGCAGTGTCGACAAAGGAGCCACTTCTGTCGGAACAGCAGTTACTAATGTGCAAATGGATGCAAATGTCTGTCACGTCTTGAAATATAAGCGGTAATACCAGGTTTAAACTAATAGTAAGAGTAGAATGTAAACTTTATTCTGTAATCAACTGTATTAAAGCAATTTAATCTCTTTTTTTATGTATACCAAGCACTTTTTTGCATTTGTGTTCTGATTTGAAATTGCCAAGGGGGTACTATCATTGCGACAGTAATATTAGCTGCATTAAGACCAAACAGTTTTAAAGGATTATAGGGGGCCGGGGATCTCTGCAATCTAATTAAAATAAGTTTAGCTGAGGGCTATGTAATTGCAATTATTTATTTAAATGGCAACGTTGTTGTAGTTGCAAATTCGGAAAAAGGACGTACACTCATTTGCTATAAACCTTTACAAATGTTGGATTATCTCTTACAGCTGTTGTTAATGTAAGCTATGCTAATTTACAACAAAGCTGTTTGTGGCGTTTCATTGAGAAATGACTGTTAAGTACAAAGAGAACATAGTATTTACTCTGAAAGAGGGAGCCTACTCTACCCTATGAAAGTAGTTACTAGCATTGCAACATACTTCAGTTAGTTACCTCTATTGCTGTATCTAAAAAAAAGTTTTACCTCTCTCTATTGCCATCTTTTTCAAAAATATATCCACAGATACATGCAGGATGAGGATGTACATGTACATATCAATCACCACCCCCTTATATGGTGGTCCCTGGGCGGAGATTTATGCTAATTAGTGAGCAGCAGCAGGAGTGTGCTTCCCGTTTGCCATTCATTGGGATTCATCAACAAACATGGACTCTTACAGTCAAATCTGAGTTTTTAGTAAGGAGGTGATTTATATGCTAATCTGCTCACAAATTTACAAAGATTTCATGAATGACACGTAACTGTGGGTGGATTTCCATTACACTTTTCCACAAAACAGAAAGAACAATTCTGAAATTGCGACAAGGTACATCTTCGGGGTGGGGATTATTCATTGAACTATGTTTTTATTTTTATGATAGTAACTCCTAGGATGTCATCCTGTGAGACTCATCTAATGCAAAGAAGAAAAGGATCCTGACTTTGAAGAAGATGGACGAAAAAAAGGTTTAGTTTTGAACAAAATATTGCGACTGCCGCTACCGTTTTTGCAGAATAGTCAATAGAAGAAAAAAGGCTGGGGATGATCATTCAAATGATTACTCAGAGGCAAAGCCCTTGATGTAATTCAGTAATGCATAATGATTAAGTTGTGCAAAATAAATGAGGCCAAAAACAGCTGGAAACTAGACAGCTTTGGATTGGCAAACTACATCCACATCCATTCCTGCAAGAGAGCAAGATAGTGTTTTCAGTACCTTTTTGCGCTAAACTGGACCATAGCTGACAAACCAACTCATGAAAGTGTAAAAATGTTTGTGACATTTTACAGTTTTTTCAAAATCTAGGTGTTTCCATTGCAGGGTTTTCTTTGCAATATTTAGGTTTTTCTCAGTTCTAGTGGTAATAGAAATGCAACTTGTAGTTTCCTGCCACAGCTTTATACTCTGATGGCAGTTAGTCACAAAGGAACTATATATGTTTTTGAAATTTCAGTCTATTTGTAGAAAAACTCAAAAGGTACAATCAAGAGCTAGTGTTGGATGTTTCCATTCCAGGCTGCAATAGTGACATGTGTGGCAACAGGGGGATTCCAAAGTTCTGGCAAACAAAGAGGTTTTCAATTTCAAAGTGAATCGTTCCAGCAGAACTAATCACAAATGTTATACTCGCTGTCTGTCAAGAAATATATTTGTATCTGGTTCAGTTAAATCTAGGATTATGGAAACTCTAAACACCACAGAGCAGATGATCCATTTAAGTACAGCTGTGAAGCCCTTGTTAAATTTGCTTAAATCATTAGACAATGTTACAAGCCACTGTAACTGACAAAACATTATTCATGCAATCCATGAAGCTGTAAAGAGGAGGCTTCATCTGAGCAACATAAGGCCACAGATTGCCACAGCTTGGACTCCCATTAAACATATCATCCTCTCAATTATAAGCTTGCTCTGTATGTGGCAGAGTCAGACTGGCAGATGGGCTGGCCACCCAACGACCTCTGACATTCAACCTTCAGAGAGGCAGGGCCATGGAGTCTGTCCAGTGGTCTTCAGCATCCTCAGATGTTCTGCCAAATTAGATGCTGGATCCTTCAGCCAACTTGGATCAGATACTGTCTCAAAGGAGACTGTATGACTTCAGCTGCAAAATATTGTGTTAGGGGGAAGAGGTTTTTCAGTTATTTTTAGTCATTTATGCTTAGTTTTCATTTATGTTTAGTCATTTTTGTTTTAAATGCGTCTAAAATTTTTAAAAAAGCAGCGTATTGATAGCACATTTCCCCAAGTTATGTCGTCTTACTAAAAATAATATGTTTTAGAGTCAAGTAGGACCAGGATTGTTCCCCAGCCTAGTTTTGTTGTGGCAGTGCACTTAATCAGCATAGCCTATTGTGTCAGTCACTTGAATGCTTTTGTTCAGTTAATGACCAAACCCTGCAGACTAATAGAAAATGATATTTGTGAAGAGCAGGCTAATTAACGCTGCATATTAAAGAGAGAACAACAATAAGAAAGGGGAGGCTGAAGGGGTTTGTTTGGAATGCATGCTGTGGCCTATCTCAAGTTCCTTACAAGAGCTGAAACTCTTAAAAAGGGATGTCAAAATTAAAAGCAAAAAAGAAAGAAGAAATTTGAAAAAGCTCTATAGGTGATTATTAAACACAATTCCTTCCTCAAAAACATATCTTCTGAAATGAGGGCTAATGTAGCCTTTGTACGGAGATGGCAGACCTTCAGGCAAGGGATCATAAGTCCAGACAACTGATGCACTTAAAAGGGTTTCTTTTTTAACAAAGGCGCTCTATACCCACACAAGAGCACTAGTGTTCATATAAAGGAATGCGTGTGTTCCTCAGTAGAAAAGCTTTTGATTTTAAGCAGCTCTACTTTTTACTTGTTATTCCCTGCAAGATGTAGATCTTATTTATATAGTATGTGTGTGATTTGTCCATGCATCATTAGTTCTGACAATCCCGTGAAAATGGAGTCGCATGCCCAAGCAAAAACGGCTTTGATTGACGTACAGATTAATTCAACACATGGAGAATTTAGTAAACAGGCTCTCCCTGTAATGTTGGGAAAGAGAACATTAATGGGCTGCTTGATGAGCAGTGGGGGACCTTTTTAGCTGGAGACCAGGGAAATCACACTCGTGCCTGGTTATATTGCAACATAATTTATTTAAGTCATAAAATCTGGAAAAATTGAAAAAAAAAATACCTTAAACAAAAAGGTTGGTTGAGAGTTTAGTTTAACCCTAACTTCATCATAATTAGTAAGTGAGTAAATAACTGACTGCTGGTTTTTGAAACAAGAGATCAAACGGAGTACAGATGATCTAAAACTCTGTACCCAATACCCTTAACACATAAAAACACTTTGTCCTGTGAAGTGAGCATCTAATGGTTGGCTTCAGCACCACTTATAAAAGAGGGAAAGAGAAAAAAAAAAAAAAGATGACACCTCAATACGCCTTCACCATATGCTTTTAAACCACTGATGGATGCAGCTCGGCCCATTTTCTTTTTTACGGAAATGCATCACATTTTCTACTGACAGTGTGCTGCTGTTGATAAAGTTAGAGTTAAGCCATCTGTTCATTAACACGGCCCTGCTTCACTTAGATAGATGTGTCCAATCGAACACAAATCTGTGTCCAACTACACTGATGCTGTGCAGTATCACTAGAGCATCTGTACTGTATGCAGTTGGCATGGCAAGTTACGTGTGTAATTATCTGCCATGATGAATGATAATTATGGAAATACTGAGGACTGCCCATCAAAAAATGACGGAGAGGGTGGCCCACTTTGCAAACATAATGCAGTGTAAGAAAATTAGTCACAGATGACTGTAAAAGTGAACACTTGGAACCTGTCACTCAAGTGTAATTACTGCAGAATACTGCCCGTCACATTTTTGTCAACCACACATCCCGTTGTGTTTGGGGACAGAGGGAAGGCTTCCCAGCCCAGATTTACTATTGCCTTGCGCCTGTTGTAAAATCTGTTTTGCCATTAAATTACTGTCTGTATTTACTATCAAAGCACGGCGACAAATCAGCGCCTGAAAGGGGCAGACACAGTGATCTTTGTGGCTGTCCTATTCCATATGCATGTTCCTTCACCAGAGTACACATTCAGCAAGAGTATTATTTAAATGAGTCACTGCAAAGTGATTTACTAAGATTTGAGCTATTTAATATGGAAAAAAGGCTTCAATTTTGCCCTTGACAAAGTGTACAAGTAACCGCCCAGAAGATGCATCGATGTGATGCAAGAAAGGCAGAAGAAGAGTTACTGACAGAAGTGATTCTACATTAATGTATAATGTTGAAAATATTGAAATATTAGAAGAAAATATTCTGAGAAGATATAAATGTTCAAGCCATCTCCTTCATAATTGACAGGAGGAAATCACCCCATCCTTTTTAAAGTAGTCAAGAATCACCGCAGAATTTAGCGTGTTGTGACTGCATTGTGCAGTAACTTAAATGAAAAATAAAAGGGCAGCTGCTTCACACACAATCACAATTGATTGGAACACTCATGTTGTCTACAAACATTATTCAAATGTTCTGTGAATGAAAAAAGGCTTCTACTTGGATAACAAAATAATCATGACTTCAGTGATTATCATCACTGGAGCAGCGCTGCGCGGGAGAGTCTCATGTGGGACATCGGCCATCGGGAGGTTCCTCTGTGGGAAGCAGTGCCAACTTACGGGATGTGCATCACAGGAGTGCGCCAGTCAGCGAATAATTGTTGGAGGATAGGGATTCTGTCTCAGCCTGTTTTGATTCAGGAAAGCATTGAGAGAGAGAGAGAGAGACAGAGAGAGAGAGAGAGCTGGAGATATTTTAATATGTGCAGTTTCATATGAATCCGGATTTGCTGACCAAAGTGCTCACAGTCCTGTAGCTTTGTGTGCAGTTTGGATTTAGAAGGAGAGCTGAAGAGACGGGTGACAGGAGCCAGTTGGCCTCAGAATGAAGATGAGGCTATTTGTTCTTTATTATCCCATTTAGCACAAACAAACCTGGATGTTAGCTAGTCTTCATTTTATTATGTTTAAGGTCTGTTATGGCCCTTATCCACTAGTATCTACTCAGCACGCTTCTACCCGCCACGCCCCCGTCTTGCGCTTTTCCACTACGGGCCGAGGTGGGTGGAGCCGTGCCAAGCAGATACTTTTTCTGTAACTATCCTGCCGAGGTTCTAACCGGGCTGAGCCGGGACTATTTCTGACGTCACCACCCTCCACGCCACCTATTGGTCGGGGGGCGGGGCCGTCAGACGTTTGAATCAGGAAGCGCGAGAACGAATGGCGGCCCACTGCGATTTTATTATACAGCGCAAACATCTGTTTCATGATCCAACTCTGAGGTGCAGATGTTCATAAACCTGGTGGCTGATGAGAGAATTAAAAAAGGGATGTAGACGGTTGATAAGGAACGATCAGATCCACAGGAGCTCTGTTTTACTCTCAGCCGCTCGGGGCTCCAGCTGATTTCTCATCTGCGCCGACACAAACAAAGGGGTTGCGCAATCGAGTACGTCACAGCAGCTTCACCCAAACCTGCCCACTTCTGGCTGTGGAAAAACAAACGGGGACAAAACGGGTGGAGGCGGGACGATGCGTGACGAGCCGTCCCGAGGCGAGTCGGGCTGAGTAGGTACTAGTGGAAAAGCGCCATTTGAGTTATGCTAGACCAAAGCTTTTTGTAGCTTCTAGCCATTTGTAGTTTCCCTTCATTAGGCTTAAATCCAAATGCAGTTGAATGTAATCTTATTTTAAATTTTTAATCTGACACAAAGATGAGAGGGGTGCACATGTACAACACTGAATGAGTGTAGCCCACTTGCCTGAGAACAAGAAGAGCGTGCGAGCAAGCGAGGTATTGATGTGTGCAAGACAAATGGAGTGTGTTAACAGAAGAGTGATATATGGAACGCAGCTTGTATGCCAATTGAAAAATGAAATCTTCTTTTCTCAGGATAAATGCAATGGGGGAGGAGTTTACCCT
This sequence comes from Cololabis saira, assembly GCF_033807715.1. Taxonomy (NCBI): domain Eukaryota; kingdom Metazoa; phylum Chordata; class Actinopteri; order Beloniformes; family Belonidae; genus Cololabis; species Cololabis saira. The sequence goes on from NC_084606.1 coordinate 29,919,067, forward strand.
TTTCCAACTTCTCATCACTCAATTTAAAGTGTACCATACAGCTGAGGTCTCTGCCATACCTTCCTATTTAAATCCTAAAATGAACCCAAACATTATTGCAGGTGGTGATCTCCTGCAACACGAGCTTTGGAAACCCAAATCAAAATCCAGGTTCCACAAAATGAACAAATACCCTGACAACTAAATATTCAGGTCACGTTCTACTCATGTCATTGGTAATATAAAGGCTCCTGACTATAAAAAGGTTTGATAAGCTGCTCCTAGTCCGTAACGAAACGAGCCAGTTGCACCTTTGTTTTCTAGATCTGTTGAGTTTTTCACCCACCGAACCGGACACTCCTTCCGGCCCTATTTGCGTTTAGGGAACACATGTAAACTTGCCTGGAATTTACTCACGCCCCCATGTCCCCATTTCTTTTAGAACTGCCAACACAATGATATCACTAAAACATATATTCTGTCAATTAAAAAGTAGAAGACCACCTATACCCGAGCTGAAGCAATTTCGAAAATTCACACGATTACCAAAAACAATATGACGTTTTTATTTATTCTCTGTATTTTGAATGTAAAGCTGCTTTTTTCCGGGGGATGAAAAAGCCCAGATGGAGACTTGAAAGCGCTGTGTTATCCATGAATAGCATTCCTCTTATCCTCAGAGAGATGATGAAAACTAAAACCATTTCAAAAGAATCCACAGTGGAGTATTACAAAGCTAACAGTGCTTTGGATCCTGTCCAGACTGGCCTTTATCATTTTTTACCAAGCACATATCTACTTTTAGACTTCAACAGCATAATGGTATTTGCTTAACTAAGCAGCCAGCAATCACTCTCCTCTCTGCCAGTGTCATATCGCTGATCAAGTATGGCTCAGTTCCTCTCTGAAAGGAGGACTGCCAGACATAATGCAATCATAACGGGTGCACAGCTTGTCTAAGAGACTCCAGCTCCTATTTCACTGCTGACGATACTGGAATGAACTCTTTGTGCTCTTTCTCTCTCATTCTCCCTTTCTTTGCTAGCCCTGGAAGCCTCACACTTCGTAGAGCATAATAAGCCAATTGTAATTCCTCGCCTACAGTTTTGAATTGAAGACTGGATGGGACGGGTGGGAAAGAAAAGGAAAAAAAAAACATTGGACATTTCCTGTGGAAGTCAAAAGACTTTCAAGAATTAAAAGCTGTAGCGTACCTCTTAGTTAATATTTTCGACAAGGATAGAAACAGTCCCTGTGTCAAAATTTAAAAGAAAGTACCATAATTTCTGGACTATAAGCCGCACCTTTTTATAAACCGCACCTGCTCTATTTTTAAAAAAACAATAAAAAAAGATATACAAGCCGCACCTGTATATAAGCCGCATCTGCTCTGTCTAAAAAAAAAGATATGCAAGCTGCAAATATTTATGTTGTTAGATTAGACATTTACTACATGTACAGAAGGATTTTGAACTGTAAATGATGTACATGTTTGTACCTAAATAGATCCTTTCCTAACAGTGTCTTTTAACACGGCAGCAACTTTGCTGATTAAAACAGGACAGAACCAAGAGAAAATAACCACTATTTATTTATCTATTTATCTGTTTCAAATCTGCTTCTACCTACTTCTATCTGCTAAAGAGGAAGTAGCGTATTCTTCTTTGCATTTATTTTGTCTTAGTTTTGATTCTAATTCCGGTTAGAGCGCCCCCTAGTGGTGGAAGAAAAATCCACAGAATAGCCGCACCTTTGTATAAGCCGCATGGTTCAAAACCTATGAAAAAAGTAGCGTCTTATAGTCCAGAAAATACGGTAGATGGAATCTAAGAGAAAACCATACACTGATCTCAATTTACATCCACAAATAAACACCATGACTGAATTAAGCTGAAAAGTGATGTTGATTTATAGCAACCAAAGGCATGGATAAAGGACATTTGAATGAAATGAGGGAAAATTATGAACATCTTCCATAGTATCCATTATCAGGATATTATTTAAAGCTTTTTTTATTATAAGTGGGCTTTATAGTCGTGTGAATTGTTGACCTTGATAGGAGGTAAATGCATCAACGAGATGTGATATTTCAAAAATCTAACAGCTTTTAGTTTCTACAAAGAGCACTCCTCTTATCCGACACACTGTAGTGGACGTGAACCTGCGTCCGCTCTCCCGCAGATGCCTGGTGTGATGTTTGACAGATTTCTCCCTCTCCAGCAAGGCTCACAGTAAATGTCCATCTGGCAGCTTCCCATGGGTACTTATTATTCTCTGCTAGCCAGGGGTTTTCTGTTCCCGAGCAGTCAGCCAGTGCCTGCCTCAAAGAGTTGAAAGCCAGACCAGAAGTGCTTGCAGATGCTGTGCCGAGTAGCCAGACAATACCAGTGTAAAGGCATTCTACTGAGTTTTCAATTACACAATAAGGCGTAATTGTCTGAAAAGTCAAGTGGATTAATGGAAAACCAAGCATGTGAGACATAAGACAAGTCGTACAAGAGCGACATCAGAGTGTATTGTTGTCTTCTTTCTTTTTTTTTTTCTATTCAATACACCTGCTCCACCTTGGAAATGAGGTGATTGATTTTCCCCTTCTGAGCAGATGCTTGGAGCCATGGGTACAGCTGAAAGGTCCTGCTGTCTTGGTCTGACATCCTGCTATGGTAGATTCAGTCATGCAGTTGACCTCTATCAGACTCTCGCAGCCTGCTGAGCATCTCTAGAAAATAGTCTGAGAAAACAGTGCATGCCACACGGCTTGGTATTTAGTGGCTGGAATATTTTCATTTACCCCCTTTAACACTGACAGTCTGCTGCCTGCCAGCCTCCTTCCCTGCTATTTTCTTACGTATAATCTTTCCAGAATATGTTGCACATGTTTAATGCCATTCATAAAAAGTAAGATGGGACAATCATGACTTGTAAAAGTAGCTGATGGTATAACGAGGCCTCCAGTAGGGCTGGGCGATATATCGAGATTTTAATATATATCGATATATTTTCAAACACGATATGGTACGAGACAATATCGTTTACATCGATTTAAAATTTTTTTTTTTTTTAAATTTTTTTTTAATGATTTTGATATAGCTTATTTTGTGACAAATTGACTTGAATGTTTTATTTGAGATTTGCACAAATGTTTTGTTATTTGCACAACTGTCAACCTCAGTGGAAAAGTCTGCCTGTTACTGTCTACATTGTATTAATTGCACAGTGTATTTTAATTTAATTGTTATGCAGGAAAGGGATATTTGTTTTATTTTATTCAAGAAGCATTTTTATTCTATATATGCAGGCAGTTTATTTTTATTTCATTTGTTTTATACATTTTGATATTGTGCAGACCTCTGTTAATAAAGGTACCTGTGTGACATTTGGCACGAGGCTTTGTATTAAAACTGACTGTTTTTTTAAGGGTTTGATCAGAAAAAATGAAGCTAACAGAGATGCTAACAGAGATGCTATGCTATAATGCTTTGGGGGAAACCCCAATTAAGGCACAGAAAAAATAGAGATATATATCGAGTATCGCCATTTAGTTAGAAAATATCGAGATATGACTTTTGGTCCATATCGCCCAGCCCTAGCCTCTACTATACTTCGATTCAGACTAGAGTACCAGTACGAATGGGTCCTCTTTTGAGATTGGGATTATATTTATTTAAGTTTCCTATCCATTTTAATAGGAGAAGCTGAAATAATTTCATAAGAACATCAAATCCAAGCCTTTGTTATCATGTCCTGGCACATGGATTGGGAACAGCAAGGTTGGGTTCAAACCCTAACATATTAGGTATTCCAATAGGCCCATCAGTAAACACTATCCATTCTTGCTTGTTTAAGCCATCAGTGCCGGTGTATTCATTAAACAACACAGAGCCAACAATCCGCCTGCCAGTAAAGGCTACCATGGTGCACACGTGTAGGGAAATAGGACAGGTGAGATTGTTGAGCCCCGCATTCGTTAGTGTGCAAACAGCAGCATCACAGTGCCGCTTCAGATCCGCCCTCTCCCTGCATGCAACTTTGTGCTATATTTATGCATTCACACCACTCTCAGACAAGACGACTCAAACATGACTCCCACTCTCGAAAGTAGTGCCTTACCTAGTGTGGAAAAGTTGGCATCATCTGTAAGTAGACCATAGAGGAAAAGAGGGGACCAGAGGGATGGGTGGAGAGGATGGGGAATAAGAGGGAAAAAGAGCGAGAGAGAAAAAAAAGAGAAATGTCAGCAAATTACAATGTACAGCAAGCCAAACTTCAATGCAGGCTGAGGTTGTCACCAGCTTCCTTGAAAAATGACGTTCTCCCAGGATTGTGCCGACTTGGGGTTAAGAATAGTCACTGTCAAGAGAGGGGGGGGGTATCATTTATTGAGCATGGGACATGAAGCTCTGAGAGCCTCCCCTGGGGACCCCATGTTTGCACAATTTGCATTAATATTTGTCAGTGTTTCAAGATTTAGAGTGTGGAAACGCAAAGGGGTGTAAGCAGAAACCCAATCCCACTGCTTTCGGGTTTTTTTTGTTTTTTTCTTCATCAGTGTTACTTAACCACACAGAGCAAACAAATGCGCTTGCACAAATGTACACTAAAGTGTTGCCTCTCTTGCAAGTCTCTGAGATAATTTATCTTGGCCTGTTTGCTTGGATCTTTGCAACATTTCCCCAAGCTTGTTAGTGTCATGACAGGCGTCCCATGTAAAGTACCAAAAGACATGATATAATGGTGGTCCCGCCATCCCCAACGAGACCTGAAGTTCCCCCCAGTAAACAGTGAACCACTAGGGCAGGAAAAGCAAACTTTAGTAACATCTTCACTAAAATCAGTGTGACTTACTGTTCAAATATCCGGTCATAAATAGAAAGAGATATTGCAAAGTTGTGCTCCCTTTTCCACTTTTCTGTACCATCTCCTTTGCATCCAGAAAAATACATTGTGGGTTTCCATTACAGCACTTTTTTTTTCTGATGCAGAAGTGGTCCCTCTGCGAATGTCATCTTCAGTAAATGTGCAATAAAACAAGGAAATGGGGTGCACTAACAACAATTGGGCCTCATGGAAGTGAAATGGCAGACTGAGGGCTAATACTGAAGATGCCGTTGCTTACAGTGCAGTCTGGGTGTGTTGCCAAGCAGAATTTGGAGGTAATATGATTTATCGCGGATGATGTGCATCTCCCTGCATTCATTTACATTTTCAGTCTGCATGCAACAAACCCTCAAGTGGATTAAGAATGAAAAAATGGGATTACAATATCTGTTTTGCATGTGAGAACACATCTAGGGGGAAGAACGGGGTTCAGTCTCTGGGACACTCATTACCATTCTGTCTGACTTCGACTCGCACTCAGTGCTGCTGTTGTTGCTAAACAGAGAGCTCAGCTGAGGTCCTTGAAGCTTCATGCAGGGAAAATTGGACCCAGGGGAGGGGGTAGCAGGGACTGATGTCAGACTTCAAGAGCTACTAGAAGCACCTGGGGCTTCAGCAACATTAGCATTAGTTTTGTTTGGTAGAGAGACAGCTAGAGACCGAGACACTTGAATGAATACTACAGAAACAGGGACACATAAATTGTACAACCGGAACAGACAAAAATAAAAATAAGAGTAATATACAATACCAGGAACTGAAAATGAATCAAATCCAACATTACATTTTACTCTTTCAGCAAAGACTGCTAACATTTCCACAAGCAACTATTCATGCCAAGACCAAGATCTACAGTCTGAAATTCTATCCCCCCAAACATTCCATTTTTCTCTTCAGCTAATCACATTTTGTTGTTTTAATAGAGTTTATTTTTCTTTTTTTTTTCCACCGTAGAGAGGATTATTGATTTTTCTGAGTCCTGTGGAGAAAATTTGGATGCCTGGCCAATCAAAACCACTGGGGGGAGGTAGGGGGTCTAAGTGGATTAAAGCAGTGGGGATGGTTTAGAAAGAGTCAAGAAGGAGAAAGTAGTGGCTTCAATCAGTCTCCTGTGTGAAGCAAAAAAAAAATATGGAAGAATCAGGCATTTTTTCACCCTTCTTACCCTCTTGTTTTAAGCAGATAAGCCGCTTCCAGGGTGTTAGTTATGCTGTGTAGAACCCACAACATGATAAGGAAACTTTTTGACAAGTCTAAGAAAGGAGCTAAAAAGTCTGCTCCTCGTGTTGTCTTTTTCTGTATTGACAAGAGGGATTTGGGGGATGCTTGGAGAGGTTGGCGTTGGCAGGAATCACAAAAAGCCCATGTGGTTTGACACAGTGTGCAAATTGCTGCTTTAGACGTGGGTTTTAGCGTAGGCCTCGTGCTCATTTTTGCAAAATCTTACCTCTATAAGCCTTTGCAAAAATGCAGAGATGGCTTTGGAACGATGACTAATGGACATCATGAATCATTTTAAGTCTTCCTTGAGATTCCAGATCAAGTCTAGAGACTTGCTCTGGAATCTCAATCTCTTGGAAAACTAGACTTGACCCATCCAATTAACTGATAATGAGGTTGCTCAGGAGGCATCATGACTAAAACGAATGTTTTATTGGACAGACTGAAAATAAAGAGGTTGATTTGATTACTCTATATATTTTTTGAGTTGTGACTAGGGCTGAATGATTTTGGAAAATAATTTAATTGCATTTTTTTTTTTCCCAATATTGCATTTGGGATTTAATATGCAATTTTCTTTTCTTCAATAAAACCTAATGAATGATTTTAATACTAACACAATATCATATACATATAGTATAAAATGTTCCTCCAAAGATTGGGCATCTTTGTTTTAAGTCTTGTAAAGTATATTTTAATTTAGCCAGTAAATATAATATACAGACTAATAACAATCATTAATGCTTTTGTTTAGAAAGTTTGAACCATATTACTTCCACACCACAAACAAACAGATCTACTACCTCAAAAACATAACATTTAAACTGAAAACAAAAATTAAGATAATATGGATTTGAAATAGTAAATTTTTTTGTATGTTTGTTGTTTTGTTTTTTTTTTCAAATCAGATTAAAAAAATAATAATATTGGGAGCAATGAAAAAACTATTTTTTTTTTTTTCACAAATCGAATCAAAAAAGAAATTGAACATGCCCCAGAATTGATTTAATCCTAGTTTGAGCAGTTTAAGTATTGTGGTTTCTGAACTGGTTCTGGTCTAAGGCCTTGTTGCTCTTTAATGCAGTGGACGGTTCTCTGGCCTTGTTGGGATTTAGACACTAACTTCAGCATCGGGTCTTTTACTCTTGTGGTGATTCAGAAACAAACTTCAGGTTTAAAACTGATAGTGATTCATAGTGTCTTTTAAATGTTGATGATTTCTTACCAAAATAAGGTACAATAGATCATTTTCCCCATTTTAGTACCTCAGCAGTGCATGTGCAAAGTTAACCCTAGCTTCATGCTTATGTTCAAGTTATTACATAATTGGTGGTATAGGTTTCCCAATCGACATGGTAAATTGCCCCTGAAAGAGTGTGCCATTTAACTACAAATTGTAGTGTTATATGATTATATCTAAATAATCTGTTCAGCACTCTTTAAGTGGACTGCTGTTCAGCAATGTTTGTCCACAAGAGATGGATTTTGTCTGAGACCAAAATCTTTGATCTTGTGACAGCTCGGCCTGAATAGTTTGAAACTATCTGTCAGCATTTTAAACTGTCATTGTCAGTTTTTATGCCTCCTTGGTATTTACAGTCTGCACAAAGTGCCTTTTCACCATGAAATCATGATGTGCAACAAATAAATAAATAAATTAATGTGGTGACAGATATTACCCCATATCCAGGAATTTCAGAGACATCATCTACCATCTGTGGTGTTTTTGGGGCAGTTTGCTGCTTGCTAAATCTTCTAAGCCTTTGCATTTCTTGAACAAGGACATGAGTTTTCTCGAGAGATTCTTTTTGACACAGCTGGTCTCAACTCTCCTCATTCATCACATAGCCGTCGGTGCACAGCAACAGCGACAAGATTAAGGGAATTAAAAGGGCTGAAGCAGTTCTTTTAGTCATTGAAAACCAACAGTGACCATCTATTCCTGCAATCACAACCAGCAGCCTAATAACGACTTCAACTAGTACAAAACCGTCAATTCCCGTTGCCGCTCTGACGGCCGTCCAGTCCATAATTTACAAAACTAGGTCATTTACACAGCTCATATGTTACGTGAGGTACTCATGCGACATATCTTTGGAAAGCTAAGATTCTTGTGATTCCAGCACAATAAACCATTTCAGGATAGCAGCTGGTACATATCAACACTACAAACAAACAAACAAAGATTTGACCAAAAATGGTCTGGTTACAGTCAGAATGGTCCAGTAGATCCAATCCAGTAAAGTATTTAGTCCAAAATACATTATTATACCAGTAAATATCCACAAACAGCCGCTGTTCAACGAAATAAGCTGGATGTTCAACGTGTTGTTGTTGTAACCTCTCAGATCAGAGATCAGTCTCAAAATGGAGTCTGCACCCCCTCCTTTTGATTGACAGCTCATTCGACCATACAGGAGCTTCCCTGTCCCCTCCACAGCCTAAACAGCGAATCGAGCGCCTGTATGCAAATGAAGCGCATGTCCGCCTTTTGTCATGAAAATAAATTAGCCAATTGCAGCAATCGTGCTGATGACTGGCACATTGTATAACCAATGAAATGCTGAAAAGAACGATATGCGGCTTGAAGGGGTGGGAATAAAACCCACAGCAGGGAAGTCAATTCAGAGTAGTGAAATCACTGCAGTGAATCAAACGTCCGTCCGTGTTTTGACTCTTTACATGTATTTATATATATTTCAGCAATATTGATAGTGAATCTGGATATATGATAGGATACCTCTAAGTGTCAGCTTTCATTAAAGGCCAGAATTATGACTGTATGTTGAAAGGTTCAAGACTTATGCCCATGGTTATCCAAGTGTCTTTTTGGCATCTCCAAATGGCCATGTTTGGAAAAGTCTAGACAAAATTTTACAAAAACATGTGTAAAATACTCATTTTTTGTGGTATTGTTATCACATTTGAAATTGCACTAGATAAGGCGTCATGCTGTGGTCTCATTGTCTTTTCCAGCTAATAATTCACAGATTCACTCATCTACAAAACAAATTTCCAGCTGAAATAAAAACCTTCTATTTCAGTGTGTTCAAACTTAGATTACTCAATGCTAGTAGCAGTTACAGTGATTCTGGAAATGCTTATTGACCATATTCTCTTCTAAACACTGGAACAGACCCCTGAAGTTGTTTTTTTTTGTAGGGTGGTGAGTTTACTGCGCCGTCAGCAAAGCAAATCAGATGCTCACGTGAGAGCACTGTGTGTGTGTGTGTGTGTGTGTGTGTGTGTGTGTGTGTGTGTGTGTGTGTGTGTGTGTGTGTGTGTGTGTGTGTGTGTGTGTGTGTGTGTGACTGCGCGACTGGTTACATGAGCCAATAAGAGACCACTGACTCACAGCGTGCCATCTGCATGCGCCAATTACAGCTTTTCCTTGAGCCGTGGAGCGTAACCTCACTCACATAAATTTTACTGGATAATGTCTGGAACAAAACTTAAATGTCTGACCAAACAGTACAAGACACTTGACACGGATCATCATCTGTTGTCTGGAAATATTTCAGATTTAGGTCAAGCGATTGTTAACCAGGAACACCTAATATGCAAAGAGTGCTCTAAAGGTGCTTCGGTGCCACAAGCCAACACGACTAACTTGTTCAACAACCTAAAAAAAAAATCACAAGTCAGCTACGATGAATGCATGAAGGCAAAGAAAAACCTTGCATTGGTTGCAAGCATGAGTGGTTCATCAGCATCTCAAATGTCCCTTAAAACAAGCCTCTACAGCGCGTCACTGTATCCATCCACTTTGCAAAGACATGTCGAGATCACTAGAGCAATCACATTCCATTTGGCCAAAGATATGTGCCCAATAAACACCGTGCATAATGACGGCTTCAATTTTATTTAGTTCAAATGTAAATTCTCATCCACAATGCAGTTGAATAAACACCATTTCTTTTAAAAGACCTGTTTTTTTAACAGAAATGTATAATATTAGTGAGTGTAAGCAGTGTCCCATTTATATAATTTTGTGCTACATTTATTTTTATTTCTATTATGAAGATATTGAAATTAGGGTGAAGAAGCACCAATTTTATTTCTATACAATTTTTTGTAAATTAACATTAATGTAGCACACAGATGTTTAAATGACATGAACATTTCGACTGAACTCATTGAATAATCGTGATGAATAATCATGATCACAATATTGATCAAAATAATCATTATTATCATTTTTGCCATAATCGTGTAGCCCTAGTCCCAGTTAAATAGATTGCAATTGTCTAAATAAATACATAAAACGATCCAACCCATTCAACTACTCACCAATAATCTGCCTTTGTACAACTTGGAAGCCCCTGTCAGACATCACGACAGGCAAGATAAGTGGGAACATGGTTTCACACATGACTGAGAGCTCAAAAGGGATTGGAGGTAACACAAGAGGAGACGTACACCAGCTACTGGTCAACAGTGACACAGGGCTGAAAGATCAGACAAACTACCTGGACTGACTACAAAATAGCATTTACTTTCACTGCTATGAACAGTAACTTTATAGCAGGAAAACAACAGGCCCTGAGCACAAGAGCAGTCTGGGGGTTGGGGTCTACCAAGCCAGACAAAACCTCAAGTCCTGGCTGTGCAAAGATGCCCTGGAGACAATCCAGAACGAAACAGCTGTGAGTAAGACGCTGGCATACATGAAATGGTATCATCAAGTAGGAGGGACACTGTAAAGGAACATCTGTGCCGTTTATGAGCTGGAAGTCCCAAAGTCAAGATGCAAGATACCTCTAGGGGTTTTGTAGAGTCCAGAATGAGGCAGTAGCGATGGTATGTAGCAATCCCAAGGAACAGAAGAAGGAATAAAAGAAGTCTGAAAAGTAAAAAAAGTCTTGGAGAAGGAAGTGGACGAGATTTGGAACGTAAAGGCAACTATGTTGCCAGTGGTAATAGGAGGACTTTGGAGTAAACTGGGACTGTGGCTCCAGCTGATTCTGGCAACAATAACAGAGATCTCTGCCCAGAAGTGCACAGTCCAAGTAACAGCTAAGATAGAGCCTTCAGAAAATAGTCCTGCTATTAACTATATATTTCAGACATTTGTAGTTTTGCAGGCATTGTAGTCATCTGTTCTTTATTTCTACTGTGCCCGTTAAAGAGCAATTTCATGTAATCAGTAGGACAGACTTTTTTTTTTCTTTTCCAAATGCTCACAAACACACTGAATAAGAGAGCCTGAGTGGAAACAATTCACTTTTCAAAAATTGCTAGAGGACTGAATGGACCCTAATTGGAAATCAAAAGCAATGGAGCTGGAAGGCAGCCGTGAAGGAACAGCGCAACCTCAGGCACTCGTCGTCGCTCAATACAGACCATGACCAGAAAGGCCCTTTAACTTGTTTCACCATTTAACCTTTTCACCAAAGCGGAATGAGAGCAGCTGCTTTTTTTTCTTTTCTTTTTTCTTTACAGTGCCCACATAATGGGACAAAACAGCTCTGGTTGGCAAAGCTCTAGCCAGCAGCAAAAAAGCCCTCAAAGCAGGGAAAAAAAGGGAAATTGGACAAAACAGACATTGTAAAGTGAGAGCACTTCTGCCCTGCTATCATTCATACTGAGAGAGCTCACACCCTGCCATCTGAGCCAAAATAAACATTACTTCTTTTTCTTCCACCGCAACAAAGATTTTAAAGACGTCCTGACAGAAGCTACAGATGGCCTGGGCTCTCGCAGACTGAAGAAGCATCAAAACTCAGCCTGTTCTTGCAGAGAGCAAGAGGGAAAAAAAAATGCATTGCTCACTTGTTTTTTCCTCTCTCTTCAAGTTGAGGTGTGAACAAGTACTTTATGAGTGGCAGCTTGATGAGCGCAGGAAGAGAGAAACTCCAAACTTCATCAGGCAGTTGTCAGACTTGGGGCTGTCCGGTTTAAAGGCTGCTCAGGCATGACAGTAAGGGATCGAGTTATGCTTATGTTAGCGCTATAGCAGATGTTCTGTTTCCGCTGCAGCTGTTTCATGTTGGAAAGATGGAAAACCTGTGCCGTGCTTCATATATTTATATATCAATTCCAGGATCTTAAATACCATACTTCACTTGTTCCCCTTCAGGTGAGAGTCAAATTGGACAATGCCAGACAACTCTGAACTAATTTAAGATTAGGGCTGGGCGATATATCGAGATTTTAAATATATATCGATATATTTTCAAACACGATATGGTACGAGACAATATCGTTTATATCGATTTTTTTTAATGATTTTGATATAGCTTATTTTGTGACAAATTGACTTGAATGTTTTATTTGAGATTTGCACAAATGTTTTGTTATTTGCACAACTGTCAACCTCAGTGGAAAAGTCTGCCTGTTACTGTCTACATTGTATTAAATGCACAGTGTATTTTAATTTAATTGTTATGCAGGAAAGGGATATTTGTTTTATTTTATTCAAGAAGCATTTTTATTCTATATATGCAGGCAGTTTATTTTTATTTAATTTGTTTTATACATTTTGATAATGTGCAGACCTCTGTTAATAAAGGAACCTGTGTGACATTTGGCACGAGGCTTTGTATTAAAACTGACTGTTTTTTTAAGGCTTTGCCTCAGAAAAAAATGAAGCTAACAGAGATGCTATGCTATAATGCTTTGGGGGAAACCCCAATTATGGCACAGAAAAAATATCGATATATATCAAGTATCGCCATTTAGCTAGAAAATATCGAGATATGACTTTTGGTCCATATCGCCCAGTCCTATTTAAGATCATTAATTGCAGTTTAAAATGGTCTCCCAGACATAATTCTCTAAAGTTAAAACAGAACACCTCGATTAACAACAGACTGGCAATAACGTAACCTACCTACCCCTTTAAGAGCTCTTTAATTAACATATCCCAGCCGTTGTGTTTGAAAAGCTGACTTGAATTTTGTCCATTTTTTTTTCAGTCTCCTATTAGCTCTCTTCAAATGCAGGCATCATATGTTTTTATGATGGTCCTAATGAAGGGCAAAAACAGAATGTGGTTGCCAGATATTAACTAAGTGTTACTGTACTCTTGACCTCTAAGACTTTCCATCAACCTTGGAAGTAGGTGAAGCTGTGCCAGAATCTCTGGGACTAAAGAATTCCACCTGGAAGACCTTGATGACTGATCAGAAGTTGGAAGATTAGAGACCTCTGGGGTCTATGCTGAGTTCTGACCCTGAGTTCGGCTACATACAGGTGGGATAAAGACTCTCTTGCCTGGGGAGAATTAGAGGGAAGGACAGAAGAGAAGTAGACATAAAAAAAAGGGAGAGGTGTTGACCTTGATGCTCCTAGCAGCACAGCGGTGGTTCAGTTCCTTCATATCACTCTGTTGAAAACAGGCAGACATACGTTGACTGGGACGATTGAGGCCACCTAAAAGGCCCTACATTTGAGTCTGACTTTGCTTCACCATCTCACACCAGGCAGACAGAGTATGTAATGAAATTTGACAATTAATTCAGCTCATAAATCAGGATCCTAAACATTGGCCTCTCATTATGAGAAAGCTATTAACATATGTCACAAGGGCATGCTAACTGAATGTATTCCTAATTGAAATTCAACTGATCCCCGTCATTTAGGGCCTCACACTTATGCTGACTGCATAAAAAGCTCACGGATAGCTTTTTCTTTTCATTTTGAGTGGAATAATTAGGCACGAGGAATAAACATGGATGCAAGATGTGAGCGTGGTTGTTGCTTTTCAATTGTCCTTTTCTGCAAGCTTGTTCTGGGAAATCGCGCACCTGCATGCCCTGGCCCGTGCGAGGCCAGGTGCAGTCATTACCACGGGACAGATGGATCAGCAGACGCACCACTCGTTTCTCTTGCTAGGCAGCGTGGTGGCTGCCATATGAAAGCTCATCAATAAAAATGACCTGTGACACTCGGCCGGCGTCCCACATCCTAATGGAGTCAACCTAGAATCTCCAGCAGTGTGTAGGATGTGGCATTTTCTCTCTTTGTTTGTGAACGTTATTGGTTTGAGAGGAGAATGATATGAATGTCTGACTGTTTGAGCCATCTCATATGATTTTGAACGGTATGTGCAATTTCGAAAGAGTGCCTGTTTGGCCCTTTTTCATATGCACGTTCCTGTCTCATGGCGTGCATGCATGTGACTCCGGTGTCAGATGTGTTTAAGTTTAGGAGCTTCTTTTAATATAGCCGATGCACTTCTTTTGAAAATTCATTAAAATCGCCTCGACCCATCTGTCATCCATGCAAGCAAGAAGGAATGAAGGACCAGAGATGGAGGCAGGTGGAGAGTTTGGGAGGAAGAGAATTCAAAGAAAAAGGCGAAGCATACCGAGAAGACCACTGTCTCACTATTAAGAGCCTCTGAGCTGCTATATGTTTACTACTAGACCTTAAATGAAGTCTGGATTAAAATTTTGATTCAGGGATGAATACTGTGAGCTAGGGCTGTTCGATTTTGCCCAAAAATAAAATCTCGATTTTTTTCTCTCAAAATCCGATTTTCGATTACGATTATTTTGTGAATTGACAAAAGGCAAAGAAATGATTTCAAATATGCTGTTTTTTTATTGAACATTTGCCCCATTGGGCTTTAAGTGCAAACTTTGCTCTTATTAAACCAAAAATGAATGAATAAAGTGCAAAACTCTGTAAAATAAGTTGAAAAAAAAGTTTTAAAGAATATAATAAAATATAAAGTTTTATCTCTGAAAAAAAAAAATCAGCAAATGAGCACTTGCAAACATACAGTAAGTTATATTTCCAATTAAATAAAACAAGACATTTTCTAATTAAACTAAACTGGGTCTTTGCATGCTAAATGATAATGCAACCCATGAAGGAGGTAGAGGTGTGTAATGTCAGTCATTACATTTGCTATTCACATTTGCAAGTTTTTTGCAAGGAACACGAGCCGGTCTACCGCATCTGGCTTGAGGGATGCCCGGTGGCATGTTACAACGCCCCCTCCTACACTAAAGAGCCTCTCCCATGGGGCACTTGTCGCAGGTATTGAGAGGTATTTCCATCAATCATTAATATGGTATCAATCATTAATATGTGTGCAGACAAGGTTAAAAAAAAAAAAAAAAAAAAATCGATTTTACGATTTTCACGTTTTAACATCGTTCTAATTACATAATCGCGATTACGATTTAAAATCGATTAATCGAACAGCCCTACTGTGAGCTGACAATCTCCACCGGATCAAATCTGAAGGCTATTGGCAAGTCTTACACAAAGAAACAAACCCTTAGAGATCTAATTAAGAAGGCTATCCCTTTTACAATAATCTTAATCAACTTTCAATAACATATAGTATGTTCCCCAAGCAACAAATCTTGAAACCTTTTCTCCATTTTCCCATCATCCACATGTAAACAAATATAATCCCGCCAGGTTGTCATCATGTACCACAACACAATGGCTCAACACTTATTCCTCCATGTCAAACACTTAGTTTGATTTGAGCTTTAATTGAAGTCATCAGGAACAGTCCACATGACTCCTCTGTAACTACCGACAGCAACTGCAGTCTGGCACTTGATTAGCACCGTTGCTGGCACGCTTCCAAGAACAATCTCCAGCTCCTGTTGTCTTTCTGCCAGTTACTGCTCACAATAAAGCCATATCGCTTGCAGTGTTTATGCCCCGTAATCGCTTTCTCCTACACCTGATCGCCTCTTCATAAACTCTGTGTCAAAATTATTCCCGTTCGTCGGAAATACACAGTTATGTATTATGCATTAACGATGATCTCCCGGAGGAAAAGGCACACACACTTTAAAGCCGCGAAACACACACTCATGCCCTCATTTAGGAATCTCTGTAGGTAACGCTTGCGAAAATAAGGACACGGAGACACACATTTCCCCACTTTGTGCTTTCTTCGCGTCAAACTGCACACACATCAACACATGCACTTGAGCATATGCCTCAAAGCATCGGCGTGTAATAGAGACTGTCTGTTCTTTCCCTTGTCTCTCCTTCACCGACACTAATCAACACCATCTTCTGCTATTAAAAAGTCCTCTTCATAGCTTTTGATCTGTTAACTATCTCATTTACATGACTGGCGCTTGGAAAACCAGCCTGGTGTTGAAGAGGTGTGATGAGGCAAGGTGCGCCAGGCAGGAGGGTGGATGGGAGTGAGAGGAAAGAAAAAAACATGTTGAAAAATAGAGGAATGGGAGCTCGAAGAGTAAGAGATCATGTGCATCATGATCCAAAATTGCTGCCATAATATCTAATAGGTAAATATGGCCAATAGGCTGGACGTGATGATCCAAAAACTAAAACAAGATTTCAAGTACATGGGGGGAAAAAAAATAAAAAAAATCCTGCAATCTTTCTTGTCCCTGCTCTCCATCAACTCTTTCTCCTCTTGGCTGACTTTGTGTAGCGCTGTGGGGCTTCCAGTGAGCCTGAGCCTCTTTGGCAAGAGCTGTGAGACTGGATGGCATTGAAACGGCTGAGATGATGCTTCCAGACGATAGTTATACTTGGGCAGGAACACAGGGAAGGGGGGTTGGAGAGAGAGAAGTGGCTGGTGAATGAGGAAGAGAAAGATGGGGAAGTTATGGGAACCATTGTAGGTGGTTTCAATCATTCTGATGCCATCTGTTCCACTCCATCTTTCCCATTGACAGTGGATATTTTCCCTGATGAGATGAGAGGACTGTGTGAGAGTGTGCATGACAGCGAGAGATGGTGAAGGACAGAAGAGTACATTGCACACTACATTTATCTTGTACACACTGTACAAGTTATTCGCCCTTTATAGCCAGGTGTCTGCATCTATTGGACAGGAAGCAAACGGTCTCTGTGTCGTATTAATTATTCTACCATGTATTTCCTTTGGGACTATTATGATATGATATTTCAGTGGAGGTTAAAGCAGACATATCATGCTCTTTATTTCAAAAGTTTATACAATTGCATGACCGCTTAATGAACTTTATCGGACATGTTTTGGTCAAAATGACAACGATAAAGAATAACAGGTCAATGTTGAACCGTGTTTTTAGATCTTTGTTCAAAGAACTGGTTTTAGGGGGTGGAGTCAGACATGTCACTCCAGCCCTCTCCTACAGCTTAACACTTCTCAAGTACAGCAAGGATTGGTGATGGGTGAAGCAATGCTTTATGAAACACTTGGAAAAGTGTTGAGCCTTGGAAACAATCTGACACCTCTGTCAACATTAACTTCAGGGAAATGGCTTTCACGTGTTACAGGAAACATCTTTGACAAGGATTTAAAAAAAAAAAAAGTGTGTAATGGTGGAGAGTTCCTCTTATCATAGTCCAAAACACCATTTATGGAAATCTCAATGGAGTCATCGTTTTTATCATCCAGTGGTTCATGCAGTAATGGTACCGCAGTGTGAACTGGCTGGTGGCTCATCTCATCGTCAGACATTTCCCTCCCTGCGGAGGTATCCAGCTGCTGTGGCTAAAAGTGCTGACAACTAATTTGAGCCCTCCAACACTCATGAGATATATTGCACCTGGTGTCATCTCTTTGGCCGGGAACTGGTCCTGTTATCCTCCAGGCATTTAACTCGTATTTCCTCTGTGCTTAAACATGCATGAAGTTATTACAGCCCTGCCCCCCTCCTTTGAGTTCTGTTTCTCTCATTTCATCTTTCACCTGGATCTTTTTCTATATTTGAGTTTCAATGAGCTAAGTCCAACTTCTTTTCTTTTTATTTTTTTGTAAGGGATTACATTCTGTATTCCTTTCCTCCTTATCCTGCTTCACTACTGTTTTTCTTCCCCTTTATATAGCTCTGCACTTCCTGCAGGGATGAAATAGAGTACTGAAACCTGTTCTTTTTACTGCTGTGGTTGCTTGTATAAAAATCCAGCTCTTTAAGATAAAAGGCCAGTGAAAATAATACCAGCATTAAAGTTTCCTATTTCATATCGTTTCAGCTCTAAAGGGGTCAAGCAATCTACGTGATGTGGAATATTGAATATGAAGATTGAGAAGCAACATAGCAGGTTTTTTTTAGCACGTCTGCCCTGTAAATGCGGTGGATTTACAAGCGTCTCAGAGGAAAACCCACCTTTGACTATCAATGACTCTCAAAGTAAATTCTGAGAAATAAAGGAATACAATTCAGTGACTGTTACGGGAAGAATTTAAATTGCTTAAGAAAAAACAGAGACAAAGATAAATGGAGATGTCTATTAAAAGTTATATCTATTGTGCATGTTGTAAAAAGTGTGATATGAGCTGGTATTGATTCTCCATCGAAAGACAATGTTTTAATAAAGTCACGTAAACTAAATTTCTGCAAAACCACTTTTATTCTCCACCTTTTCAAAATGCAAACGGCACATTGAGCAAATGCAATTCAGAAGCATGGTACCTGCGTTCCTCACTATTTGGCCTATCTAATCATTTTCAAGAGATTCCTTGAATTAAATCGGATACCTACATTAAAAAAAAAAAAAAAAAAAAACTTGTCTTGAATGAATTTGAATACGTTTCTAGAGGCTTTTCATTTGTCAGTGGAAGAATAGGATGATGTGTCACATGTGTTGCCATTCTCGACATATTGCCATGCTCATTCTTGAGGGGGAATGCTGAAATACTGTGATCAAATGCATGAAGCATAAAGAACATACAAGGTGATCTCATTTATAACCCATAAGACTATTGATGCTTCCACAATGAACTGATGACCTACTTCCACCGCAGTACAAGCCAGTTCAGCACCAGGATTTCTCTTCCACAAAGCCCTATTGTAATGGATAATGTATACATTTTAGTATTGATCAGATGGAATACTAAGTACTATGTTTGGTATCCACTGTGTACTGCATTTAGTATACTTTAGTTCGTACCAAAAGATGCAAGACCATCCCTGGAAAAAAATAAACATCTGGATGGGAGCATATGGCACCCACTCTATAGTCACTAATTCACCTCCAACAATGCATGCTTTTGAAACAACCCCTTGACAACAAGCCAGATGTTCCCTCCAATCTTTTGTCCAGAGGTCCAAGCATCCAGCGGTTCCAGACGGAATGCAATACAGTATGCATGTACTGTAGATAATTATATATTTAACGTCTTAGTCATTTTAAACTTGGATTGTTTTTGTATCCTGAAACATTTATATTTGTGTATCCATTTATGCACCCGGAGATCTCCTGGAACCTATCCCAGCTCTCTAAGGAGCGAAAAGGCAGGGGTACACCATGGACAGGTCACCAGTCCATCCCTACATAGAGACAACCAACCACACACACTATTGGCCATCTAGAATCCCAGATTAGCTTGATACTCATGTTTTTGGACTATCTGAGGAAGCTGGAGTACCCAAAGAAAATCCATGCAAGCATGGGGAGAACATGCAAACTCCAGACCAAAAGGTCGCTGATTTGACCCAGAAACAGTGTGCATGTAATTTAAAAATGGTGTCAATCCCAGTATCGCATGTGGCCTCCACTTCCACTCTTCTCTGAAGAATGGGGCTTGAAAATGTCAGCAGTTATAAAACTCCAACCTCCCAACATGCTGCACTTTCAGGAAGGCAAACAATAGGGCTGCTTAAAGCGCAGGAGTCGTCTTCTGGGACCCAATCCCACCTAATAGTCTAATTAAAGCTATTGATTGCTTATATAAGCACACATAAGCACTGGACATGTCTTCCAAGAATAACCCAGAGGAGTAAGTAATTAGCACAAATTCTGAGGAATGGTTAACTCAGTCGCAGATTCTCTCACCTCATTAGCTGGGCAGTGGAATGGTTTTGTTTATTGATGCTCTTGAATCATGTGACCTTTCCGTGTGGTTCCTGTTGTGCAGTACGTAACGCTGCTACACGCTTGTCTCCTTAGCATCTGTATTAAATTAGCGATCAAATCTCTGTCAACCCCCCACCCCACCAATAGCCACACTGCTTTAAATGTCTTGGATGTACAAGATCGGATGCTCTTTGTGAGTGCTGTCTGGATTTGATGCCCTGCAGCGACACCCTTCCTCAAGATCACAGGAGGTCAGACATTCTGGTTGTACGAGCTCTGTTAGGGATGATTTTATAACTTGATGTTTGTGGGTTATGACTCACAAATCTACAGAGGGGGGATTTTATTAAACTTTTACGGACTGTTCTGAGAAAGCATATATAGGGATCTTTCTTTCTTCTTTTCAACGAATTCCTGGATGTGATATAAATAGACCTGTCTTGGGGCAGTACATTGTGTATCTGAAGAATTACGTCAAATGCCTTTAAGGGCACACATGGCACAGTGGCAACGGATCTTAATCAGCAACTTATATCAGTGGACAGCAGAGGAGATTTATGTGGACTCCGCAGCAGAAGCATCTCCCCAGCCCGCATTCAGCACCAGTGATAAGAAAACATAGGTTAAAACCCAGATAAAGCTTTAATGCAAGAGGAGATAAATTACGAAATGAAATTTTCCTACAAAAGCCAACGGGACGTGCTGGCACAAAGTGAGATAATGGTACTGCCATGGGAAATATTTCAAAGACACAAAACATTTTCAAAATACATTCTGACCCCGTTCAAACTTGGCTTTACGATGAGTCCAACGATGTCCGGCTCTCAACTGACCAACGCTGATGCAAAATCTGAACACATTCCAGTATTCAGATCTGATCGCTCAGAAAGGATTTGAGGGAGGTCTGACACATTCGTGGTCCACATTCTCTCTGCAGCTGCAACACATCTGGGACACTTATTTATTTGTGTATTGATTTCTTCTTTGTATTTGAAGCAGATCTTGTACTTTATATACCCTGGTTTGTATCATATATATCTTTAATGCCTAGTTATTTTTGCCCCCTTTTATGATTAAAAATAATGCATGGGGTGTCTGCAAGCAGAAATGGCATGCATGTCAAAGTGGATATACTGTACAGCAGGACGGTCGGGTCTTTTTTAACGCCAGGTGTGAACTTGGTTGCCGCTTGTGATTGGATTTCTTAGGATGCCATGTCTAAGAGGAGCCATTGATTCAAAATAAACATCTTGATGAATTTGTAGGTGAGAGAATCTTCGGAAGTGTGTCACACTCTTCCTCAAGCAGCCCAGAGCTTCAGTATATTCATTACAGTAGAATTTATTTTTAGTTCGGCCATAATTGATGAAGGAAAAGAAAAACTCTATACTTTCACCATTCAAGTGATTATTCACAAAATACCTCCTGCTTTAAAAAAAACTGTTTACATTTAACAGCAATAAAAGAGCAAGCCATACTGTCCAAGCTACACAAAAGATGCCTCTTCAAGCAGGCAGGCTGCAGCATTTTATACTGAAAGTTCAAGCTAATTATCCAAAAGGTTCTTGGTAGGTGCAGAGGACTTCCCACTATTGTATATTTCACATATTATTGTGTGAAATATACACAATAATGTGCATTATTTGACAGGTTCAGTTTCTGTCATCTGCAATGCTAAGACGTAGACAATTAAATTTTGACTGACTGCAGGACCACAGTGCCTCACCATTTGCATGCACCGTGTGTGTGAGAGGCAGGAGGTTTGTGTATCCTAGCAGAGGAAGGGCCTGTATTATGGCTGAGCTGGGTGCTAAGCTGCATCCAGGTGTTCGCCTCTTTCCAGGTGGCCATGTAATACTCTCGCCGACCCAGATCACGGTAATCATGGAGCTGGCGGAGATGGCTCGCTGCCGACACCAGTGTAGCGCCCCGAGGATTATGCCAAGTTGGCAGCGAAGTGCCTGAAAAGCAGGTGGGTAAACAAGCAGAGAGTATCTAACGTTCCTGGAGTGGAAAGATGGTGAAGAACCTCTAATTTTCATTTCAGAATTCATGAAAATGTCACAGTCTGGTAGAAAGCCTGTTTGAGTTGGTGACTTGTCTGCATTGTGATTAAAACTATGTATCAAATAGGTTGTGGATAATCTTATTTAGGGTAATTTAGTTGCATGTGTTAGGTTTTCATGAATTTTCACTCCCTTTTTTACATATATTTTTTATATATTAGCTGCATTGTTGAGCTACAACTCAGCCACCTCCTGCCATCTATTCAGTCAAGGCCATATAAAGCTCACAATATGTCCTCACTCACATATATGACTTTTATAAGCTCAGCGAGCCAGAATAAAATGCAAAGCATATCTAGCCTGTAGTGTCTGGGCACTGTACGCTCTACAGCGTAAGTAGCTTGGCTGGCAGACAGCCACAGACAAGTGCTGTGTTTCTGCTTGCCATCCTCTCATTTGATTGCATGGTAATTACCATCTCAATGCCGTAAGAAAAAGCAGCTTTTGGTAGGAGGATTGTGGGGAGAAAAGGGAAAAGTGTGAGTGTGCGCAGCTTAGCCGCTTAATGAACATGTCAAATGTATTTAAACAAATGGATTACCACATCTGTACACACTAGGCCGGATCATGCTTGCTCCAAAACACTTATCAGTCTGCAAGTGCCAGTGTGAATGAGGAAAATCTTACGCTGCAGAAACCCCTAAAAGTGACTAGGGGGAATATATTAGTGTGTTTATATTTAACCAGACCTGTGCCAGCCCAAACGGCTCTTTTTTACGAAGGTACACTGTTTGAATCTCACTTTATATATATATATATATATATATATATATATATATATATATATATATATATATATATATATATATATATAACGTCTGCACATGACAAAATCGTAACCGACAGCGCCTACGCATCCCTAACAAACTGCAGAGTTCTACTTGCTAAATTACTGACACTGCCCATCTGAGACCCTATTTATTTATACGTCCAAAAGTGTTGTTTCCAGATTACATTTCATGAAGCTTTTTGTCCCAAAATTGGATACAGGACATGATAGAAAAATTGTACCTTTATTGTATTATATTGAGGTTTAGCAGTGAAGATGCTTCTCCATCATCTCCTGGCATTAACTAGATGCATTCAGGATATTTCCCCTTGCAAAGCTGCAGTATGTGCTTACCTTATATGAGCAGCACACTTGACACTTGCTCATCAACCCCACTTAGGCTGTAGACATATCTCTCAAATTTTGTTTGTAGCCTCAAGCTATGATTATTTCCAGTTGGCTGTCCTGAAATAATCCCTACTGCTGGTAAGGACCTCGTATGAATGCTTAGCAACCAAGGATCAGAAGGACACTCGGGCCACAAATACAATATGCTTCTTTTCTCTTATTTCACTGGGTTCATCCTTTGTTGTTCCTTTCTTTGTCAAAAGAAGAAGCAAATTGAGTCTTCAAAGAAATAAACCTCCAGTCCACATTTCCACAAATGTGCAAGACAGTAAATGTGATATATACATATGCTCCTCTGGTTTTAGCTGAACTTGCAACTAAAAGAGGCAGAAAAATCTACAGTATTGAATCAAATGCATAATCAGATATTACCTTAAACTCTTCTACTTCAGTTTGTCTGGGTTTAAGCACTATCATTACGAAATTAATCATGGCATCCTCTGACAGTTAAGTCATACACTGACAACGACAAGTCACTGTACTACTCATACTGCTTGGAGTGATTCGAGTGGATATCCCTCACTTGTGTTTTGACACGGTGGGGCAACCTGATTAAGCACACCACCAAGAACTATTGGAGCGCCAATTCCTTGCACAAGGGAAGGTACTCTTTACCCAGAGGCAATAGCCCAATTAAACTGACTAATTGGAGCCTGGTTGTTACCTGTTGTGGAAGCAAGATCCATTATTTTTGCAATCATTACCAAGCAAAACATCAACATCTTATTGGAGAGAGAGAGAGTAGAGAAAGATGGTAAGAGAAATGGATTGCAGAGTAAGGGAACAAGGTTGGAGGAAAGATGGATACCATCTCTCATTCAAAACTGATTCCTTTAGGCCTGAACTTTGTGTTTCAGCATCCATTACTTCATCTACTGCTAAGTGTCATGTTTGTACAATTCTTTGTTTTTTAATTGGATGATAATGTGCTAACATCCACATCTGTTTCAGCTTTACACTACCGTTGTCTTTCTCTCTCTCCAACTAACACGTGCAGTCAACTGAAAAGCTGTCAAAGCCTCCTGAAGTATCCTATCTGTGTCCAGGTGCATCCACATTAAGAAACTCCACGAATCAAGATAACTACTTCCCCAGCTTTCTTTTTTTCTTCACCCCTTTCCGCACTCACACTTCTGCTCCTCTCTCCGTTACTCTCACAGCCTTGTACAAATGTTTCTCTTGTCTAAGGACCCGTTCCATATGTTTGCAATCACTCTGGTTCCCTTGCCTGCACAGATCATTTAGCAGGCTCCCTCATACATTTCAATTAGGTCCACCTTGCACAGCCACAGACATGGGAAAGCAATATTGATTTCTTTATATCCTGTGCGTGGGTCGGCCCAAATGAACACTTGTACTGGAGAATATGATGGATCCATAACAATTCATGTGTCCGTTACTTCTGGGTTTCAGACTGGCACAGTTTTGATGCCTTTTGGAACAAAGACAGTGCACCAACATTTTACAACTAGCTACACCAGTGAACCTTGGAAATATGACATCCATTTTCATGATTATATGAAACATCAAGAGGCAGCAAGATGTGTTGAATGTATCGGTTTCTAATGTAACATCTCTTAGCGTGGACAAACATTCACAAGTGTTGCTGTCTCAAAAATCTTAAACATGCAACACTTGTGAAGCACATCAACTGATTTGCACTGCTGCTCGCTGTGCTAAACCATTCATTTACTGTTATTGTTTGTTTTTATGGGTTTCGTTTGTATTCTGAACAAATCATCACACAAACAGTTTCCTTCCTCATACCATTTCTAAATAATCATTTTGTGCATTGCAATGTCTCTTCAATTTTGTTGATAAGAGTTTAGGCAACCGAGTTGTGGTCAGATCCTGTAAGCTGTGACTCCATTGATGACGAGTCACTTAGTGTGAACAGCCAAAAGACTTTAAGACTCAATTATAAAACAGCAAGTTGTGTAATCTGAACAGCTTAACAATCTCCTGCCTCTGACAATCATGTAGTTTGAAACCAGCCTAAATTGAACAGAAACAGATGTGCTGATGAACTAAAGGTTAAGAAGAAAGAAAGAAAGCTTCCCTTAGTACTCCCACAATGGGTAAATTCTTTCTCTGCATTTAACCCATTTTCTAGTTGAACTAGTAGCAGTGGTCTGCCATGCAATGGCACGGCGCCCGGGGAGCAGTAAGGGTTAAGGGCCTTGCTCAGGGGCCCAAGGTGGTTGACTTTTGGTTGCAATCCAGGGGCTTGAACCTGGGTCTTCCAGACTCCAGCCCTCCTCTGTAACCAGGGGTTAAAGTTACTTTACTGACTGAAATTTTATTACATGACTTCATGATAAAATTAATTTAATGTAAGCCACACTTTGTTGTCATTGTCTTCTAAAAAATTACCTCAAAAAGAACAGCTTTGAAAGGAAGGAAAATTATGTTTGCCAAGTTCTCAAATACAGCCATAATGTGACACAATTTACTAACTATCCTCTGCATTTTAAAATGTACTTATTACATTATTGTCAGGTTGACTTGGCTGACTTGTGGCTTCTGAGGGGGAGCAGCTACTGCCCGTTAGCTGTCACTCGGTCTCTGCCACATCATCCTTGACACCCTGCCTTGACATTCTGAGAGAGCGATTGCTTAAAGTTCAGGAGACGGAGGCATTTCATCAAAGAGCCGATGACACTCTGGAATCTTGGAACAGAGTCGTGAGCTGCTCACATCTACTTGGTATTTAAAGGGGACATATTATAGAAAAATCACTTTTTTTTTCAGCTTGAGCAATAAAGTTTGATAAATGGGACAGCTACCAGACCATAAAAAAACCAACATCAACATATTCATTAAACCAGTCTGTCTTGAGTATGCTGCCATAGTCAGACTGTGGTCCTGCTTCTACATCACACAAGGATTTCTTATTGTACACAGTGTTCCTTGGTCTTGTCTTCAGGAACCGGAGTTTATCAGTAATCAAATGCGCAATTTATATAGGAAATCTAAAACCAGAAGCAGTGAAGCATGAATACCCAGAATTGTATTAATTTTGTGGAAAAATGTCTGACATTTCACCTTTAATATGCTGCAAGAATGGTGCTGGAGGAATGGCAGTCATTTGTTTCAAGAGATTGTCTCAGATTTTGATTGATAGTGAAAATGGGGAAAGCACTGTGTAATAGGTCATTGCAAAATCTACGGCATATGGTCTTCAAGTGGATTTAGATTTGGTGATGTCATGTGATGCATATCCTCTCATACGCATGACTAAGTATACCCTGTTGGTGGGGCCACTGAAATCCTCATGAAATATATCCCTTTATAAACACAGTATTTTGTAATTATAGGGAAAAAGTGATCAGTCAGAACTGAAGGAGTGACCAGAATAATTTTCTTGGTCCACATCTATTAACTAAAAGCCTCTCACTATGTTACTTTTAGAGCATGCATATAGAGCAGTGTGCATATGCATTCATCTATGGATTGAAAAGATGATGTTATTGTGGGGGGAATCCTGCCATAACATTGTCTTTATAATTGTCCACAGACTGGGTTTGCTGACAGTCTGTTCAGGTCCTCCACTGACGCACTTTGTTGTCTTGAGGAAGACAAGCTCCTTTGCTTTTCCGTAAATAACTAAAATAACACCCCTTGCGAATAGACATCCCAGACATGAAATGTGTGCTGTTGACTTGACTATTTGCCCAGAAATCTACATAGAGGTGTCACTCTTACGATGGGAAAAATCAGTCAGTCTTTGTGACTGAAGCTCCTGTTATCTAAGACCCAAAAATAAGCCCTCTTTTACAATGACTGCTATGCTCTTCTTGCTATCTTGATGCAAAAAAAGGAAGAAAAATCAACTGAGTAAAATTTTTTTTTCTTCCTTTGATAAATCCCTTAGAGCATGAGTGTAAAATACTTAACAGAATTGTTCTACACAGATGGAAGCATCTGTACTGACTTTCTGCAATTTCCACATGTGTGAAATTCTGGTGTCAAGACTTTAAAGCAGCACAACGGAACTTTCAGCTTTGTTGAGTTTGGCGCCTCCTTTGGACAAAAATCGGAAGTGCTTTACCAGAAAGAACACTCCATTTCCCATGAGCACCAGCGCGTACTGCCGGAAAACCCCCGTCCCCGCCGCTGCATTTGTTTTGATGAGAGAAGACGTGACGGACTTTCAAAACGACTTTTCTGTTTTCAGCGGTCGTTTGCAGGATGGATAATGAAGAGGTAATGTATCTATTTTTGGCTAAACAATATAATATGACGATGTTGAAAAACACTAAGTTCAAATTGGTTTTATTAAGTTGTTTCAGCGAGATAATGCGCCCTACAAACTCATACGCTCTGCACCTTTTTCCTGTCACGTTTTTTAGAGGGACTTCGTCATAAATTAGTAGTCCAACATACTTACTGACAAAATAAAAAAATACTTTATAACCTGTGAATAACTGAATGCCCATTCCTTATATTTTGCAGATCAGCCCTGCACAATTTTACAGCTCTCAGGAAAAATACTAGAAATGTTCTATACATTTTCTTCGCATTGCATTATTTCCTCTAGTGCTGTAATTCTATTCAATTGTATTATTATTTTATAAAGCTTCCTCATTGCGAATTACACATTTTTATGATCACTATTATTTCTCTGTCTGTTGTTGATATTGTCAGTAATTTTAGAATTACCAAAACCCAAGACGAATCCCCAGTATGTGAAAACATTCTAATTTTGATTCTTATTGATCATAGAATTCTACATTTACATTTGTATCATAACAATTATGTCTCTTGTTTTATCAGGAATCTGCTGTTCCTGAGAACACCTCTACCTCTGCATCATCAGAGTTTGAACCCCCACAAAGACAGAACCGACACGCAGCATATATATCATATATATTTATGCATATATATAGATATCGCCAGTTTTTGCTCTGGCAGCATGGTGTTTGGAAAATAAGAGACACCTTTCCAGACCCAATGGGACAGTACACTGGTTTCAGGGCTCCCCGTCTTCTCTAGAATGGAACCTTTATGAGGATTACTGCAAATATTTTGATATAGTTTTTTTTTTGTTCCATTTTTTCCTGTACAGTTGTTTTTGTGTGTTTAAAATAAAGACATTTGTGCAAAACAAGACAGACTTTTATTTACACACCTTTCAGAAAATAGAACATTCTTGAACTTTGTCATTTGCATAGTGACAGCAGTTATCCCATACATTATTATAAACAATAAGTAATCTGTATCACAGTAGCAGTAATGAACAACTGTATGACAGGATAAATTACTGTGAATAAAGTAAACAAGTGTAAATAAAAATAAACTAAAAATAATGAACTGATAATAAAAACTGAACTATGAAACAGTGTAAGAAGTTACTGTAAATAAATACAATGACTATAGTAGCAGTAGCATCTTGTGTCCATCCTTGTTTCGTGCTGGGAGAGTCCGCGTGTGATTCACTGCTGGAGTTTAGGAGAACCTTCCCTGCATGAGGATGTGATTCTGGAAGTTTTCCAGATCTGATGTAGTCCTGCAGAGTGTGAGAATAAAGATACAAAAACATTATGTCTTTCTGATAATTACTGACCTATAAATCATTCAACATATTTTGTTGATCACAAGTTTGAATTTTTTTCTTTGTTGAAGTCCCTGTAATTATGCAGAAAGTAAAAGCAAGTAATGTATAGCTATAGAAAAATTAGAGAAATGTATATATTTATACACTCACAAGATAAAACGACACATTATAAACACCATAAGGTTTCTTTTACTACTCTTGTTATTATTTTAATATAATTTTCATCTGGAAGTGTATACTTTGCCTATATATTTCATTTTTCTGGCTATATTTTACTATATCTACAAATGTGTTGCTTTTACCATCAGTGTATAAGTATCTGTATATACAGACCTGAAGAGTCAAAAGGTTTACATAGATATTGACATTTGATACAGTAGCAACACTTACACCAGCTGTAGTAGTTTCAGGATAATTGTTTTTGTAAAACACACTGACATAGGTGTTGACAAAAGTGCATACCTGAAGGTGATGAACGTCTTTACATCCTTCAACCATCTCGTCCAAGACGACGGCTGCAAGGGCTTGTAGCGAGTGAACGCCGGGCCAATGTTTATTCTCCACCGGGCATTTGGCTTGTTACTCTCCCGCTTTCTTTTTTTCGCCTCCTCCGCTCCGTTAAAACTTTTATTTTCTTCGTTTTTTTCGCTGCTTCGGCCATGATACCAGCTCCTCGTTTAGCTCAACACCAGCTTCTGCTGAGCTCAGCCTCTGCGCTCCAAGCCCCGCCCATTTTTGTCTCGACTACGAATCGGGAAGGAGGGGGAAGTGACATGTGTGCCGTAAAGCAGTCAAAGTCGTAAAATTTGTAGTTTTTTAGTGTGGCAGGGTTCCTACCATGCTCCTCAAAGTTACATAGTGCCAGTGAAAGCGATACAGACCCCCTCAAATCATGACAGAGGTGTCATTAAACCTGTTGGAAGTTGATGTACCATCACAATGACTCTGGAAATATGATATTAAGGTGGAAAAGTTACGTAGTGTCGCTTTAAGTATTCTAACACGGTATTGTGTAATTTGGGAGTTAAAGAATTAGTAATAAAGTATTCTCTTTAATGTTGTGACAGAAAAAATAAGTTTGCGTAGATAAATTACAAAGGAATTCATTTTGTGCATTGGGACTCTTCCACATTTGGAGGTGGTGTAGGTGATCTTTGGGAATGAGGTTAATATTGAAAGTATACCATTAAAATGCCAAGCCTCTTCCTCAACAGCCATGAAAAGAACATCATCCAGAACATAGAAATTTGCACTACCAACTAACTAACCTAGGTTGATATAATCTAGCCTACAGTAGCAATGCAGCCAAACAATTTAACTGAAGCAGAGGATGAACAGGGTTTTTCCTATGTTTCATCCAAGTAACAAAGCATGTACTACATGTTATATGTTGGTACAAAGTAGCCCCCGTCCCTTCTTCTGATTGATCAATATTTGACAGTTCCTATTTTCTTCTATTTTTTACACAGCTTGAGCTAAAGGTAAAAACTCTGTTTCCTTTCTTTCACAAGATACTCTCAAATGGAGGTGGTGATTGATTGGTTTGATATAGAGTCGTGGGTGGTGTCATCTGACTTGGTTTTGAGTCCTTGACTTTTATTGGTGAAAATTGCACGCAAGAGTTCATCGCTTTAATTTTTTTTTTTTCTCGTCCCCTCCCCGACGAAATGAGGGCCTTTTTGCCCCCCTAAACGTGCCCCAAAAGTCACCAAATTTTGCACGGATGCCAGGCCTGGCAAAAAAATTTATATTTAATGGTTTGCATTAATGGGCGTGGCCTAATGGCTCAACAGCGCCCCCTAGAAAACTTCGTGCCTCAAGTCCCACAATACGCTTTGACGTACATGCACGAAAATCGGTACACACCTGTATCATGTCGCAACTTAAAGAAAAGTCTCTTGGCGCCATGGCTGAAACTGAACACGAAGTCGGCCATTTTGAATTAATCGTGTAATTTTGGCGCAATTTATGCCATTTCTTCGGCCGTTAATGCGACCCGAACCGTAACGTTTCTCTTTCAAAAGCATTACCGTGGCGACGATAGACTCCAAAAAGCGCGCCCCCCCTTCATGATTCACGATTGGTCGATATTTGATAGTCCCTATTCTCTGCCATAACTTTTGAACGGGTTGTGATAGACATGTGGGTGGTGTCCTCTGACTCGGTTTTGAAGACTTGACCTTCATTGGCATGAATTAGCCCTGCCCCTTCTTCTGATCGATATGTGATAGTTCCTATTTTCTGCAATAACTTTTGAATGGTTTGACATAAAGACTCGTGGGTTTTTTCCATCAGTCATGGTTTTGAGTCCTTGACCATAATTGGGGCAAATTAGCCCCACCCCTTCATCTGATATCTGATAGTTCCTACTTTCTGTCATAACTTTTCAATGGTTTGACAAAGAGTCGTGGGTGGTGTCATCGGACTCGGTTTTGAGTCCTTGACCTTTATTGGTGAAAATTGCATGTGCGAGGGCCCGTTCATCGCTGCTTGCAGCTTTAATTGAGCTTGTTTTTACAGTGCACCAGCCTCCCTATGTCCCTATCCCTATGTTTTAATATTGGTCACAAAGCTCTTTCATTACATACATTATTTTTGAAATGATCCCCTACTCAACCTTTAATTCCATCCGGGGCAGATGTTGACTGAGAGTTCAGTCAACAAGCTGGCATGGCACTGCGGTCCCATACAGATCCAAGCCCAGCCCTGTGAATTATCACAATGGGTTGAGTCTGTGGGAGGGTGCAAAACACAGAGTTTGACATTTCTAGTAATTATTGTCACAAAGATGGGAAGTCTCTCAATTAGACTGGTGCCCTGTTAAAACTAATGGCCCTCCCTCTCTGGGTGGCGGCTTGCTGACAGCAGTCGGATCATGTTATCCTTTGGATGAAGGGGGATGCTATGTGAGACATGACATATTTAAAAGAAAGAAAGGTCTAACTGGTAATTGGCCATCGGCATGCGGGAAAACTGTCAAATTGACTGTATCTTCAAAAATTCAGTAATGCCATGTAATATATCAGCATTATTTTTCTTTACACAGCTTGAGCTAAAGGTAAAAACTCTGTTTCCTTTCTTTCAAAAGATACTCTCAAATGGAGGTGGTGTCATGCCCCCCTGCATAATGACAGTTTTAATGGACAAATGGCTCTCAGGGGAGTGTGATGGTCAGGCTGGCCATTACAGAGTCACTCAATAGCACCTGATTGACTCACTCCCTTTTCGCGTAATAAGCCTGTTAAGCTTCTACTCAGCGTCAAAGCAATGCTCTGGGCACTCACGCTATTGCTGCGCCTTGCTGTTACAGGCTTCTGGATAAAGTGCTTACCTTGATTTAGTGAACCTAAGCACTTGATGGCCTCATTTGGTGATTGGTACGGATCAGAGGTTTGAGTGAATTCAAGAAGGGTTACAAAACCTGATCTGCCTAATCTGAAAATTTCCAACAATAATATCAACAGAGATTATTTGGTTGACTTCTGTTACGTTCCCAGTCTGTAACTTGATATATCACAAGAAAACCATTCAATATTCTACAATAAAAAACAAAATCTTATAAAATTAAAAGTCAAAAGTGGTTATTGATTGGAGATGGATGGCAAATGAAGTATTAGCTAAGTCCCTGAAGCTGAAATCACGCTTGCGTGTTCTTCGTCATACAATGGATTATTTAGGACCAATAGCATTAGCTCAATCCCAACATTTTGCACGTTCTACTGAAGGATAGTAGTGTCCCAATTGTCTTTTGGATGAATGGGGAGGTCCATATTCTGATTTCTGCTTTTCAGTCACAGCAATATACATAGCCTACCTCTGTGTCATTGTTGGCGTTTATAGTTGCTTGTTGTTGTTTGGGTGACTCTTTTATGACACCACCAAATAGTAGGTGGTTGTGCAGGTAATTGTCTGCTATGCTGTATTTTGCATGGCTGAACTACCTTTTTGTTTGCTTCCTATATGTTGCCCAGGGACAGCTTTTGTCCACTCACATATATTGTTTGAGCTGGAGCTGATAAATGTTGAGCAACAGTAATTATTACTTGCCGTGTTTCCATTTCCTTGTGAAGAACCCAAATAACGAAAAGGAAAACATGTAAAGAAAACGGTTCTCATTTTAGCAAAAATTCCCAAATATTGCAAAAACCTTTTTATGCTTGGTGGTTTTTCAGGCATAAGGGCTTTGCCTCTGAATAATCATTTGAATAATCGTCCGCTGCCTTCATCTTCTGGCTATTTTCTCAGCAGCATAGCGGCAATCACAATCATTTACACATTTAGAAGACTAAAGACGTTTTAATCCTTTTTCTTCAACTTTGAGATTCTCTTTTCGTTGTTTTGAAAGGTACAAGGCAAAACATGCGGAGAAGTATGAGAATTGCGCTTATTTGAAAAAAGCACTGTTCAATGGAAACACGGCTACTGACCTACCTTTATTTCTATCCAGTTTGAAAATAATTAAGAAGCAGTAGCAGCTGGAGATGTGATGAAGAAAAACTCAGTGATATCGAGAGGACAAATCCCACAAGTTGCCATCTGCGTTGACATGACACGTAGGAAACATTTGAATAGAGATGTATGTCAGGGCATGGCGTAGCTTACGGTGTATGGTTCCCTGCTACAACATAGAAATGATATTAGTTAATCACTAAAGAATAAACCAAGCTGAAAGTGATGGACTTCTCATCCCTCACATTTATCGGGACAACACTAAACAGTACAACGTGGCTGCACAACAAATGAGAGAAACACATAAATGTAAGTATTTTCAACATTCATTTGCATTATAGTATAGTACAGTGTGCAGCCAGTTGCACTCACCATAAACTGATCCACCAAGCGTTTAAGAAATCTCATTATTTGGCATTTGTTTCTTTGACAAAGCAAACAACTTGAGATTACCAGACTAAGTCAGGATTTTGGTAGTTGTAAGTACTCTTCATTTGTATTACGCAGTCACTTGCGCTTACGTGCGCTTACGTATGACCTTTATAGAATTAAATCGTAGCGATGTTCAATTTTAGCCCTACCCTTCGGCCCTCTGTTACAGGGTGTATTGGTTGGGGAAGATCTAAGGGGTAGAAATCTCCAAGTACAGTTTTTGACCATGATGGAGCACATACTGTACTATCTGTAACAATAGCAGAGTCCATGGGCCTCTGCAACAATCTTTACTTTGTATTAAAGGGCTGACTATGTGACAAGAAAAACACAGTGCACATTTGTACAAGTTTCACTCAAGACAAAATATAGAATAGATCAATGGATAGACACAAATTTGTGCTGGTTTTGCAACGCAGTGTTGCCTGTATAAATCAGTCGGAAAAGCTTTACAAATCAAGACAGAAATCCTCGGTTGCACTTACTGCACTTGTACAAACTTGAGCTTAAAAGATTTTAGCTATTTCTCCACCGTTTCATGAGTCTACATGACAAGTAGTTTTTCCAGACGAAAACAGCTGACTTTATGTATTTCAAAGGTTTATCACACCATCCTCTGCAAAATCTAGACAATACAATGTCTGAAAATTGTCAGGACATCAACTCTTTTCTGAACAACAACCATCACATCATCTTTTTGTATGAATTTTTCATTTCTGGTAAAAACTAAATTACTTTTTTCCTGTTGTGTTTGTGTTGTGTTTCCTTCTCATTCAAACAAATGGGGAAGTGTGTCCAAACTTTTGGTCTGTAGTGTATACATAGCTGTTTATTTTACATTGTATACACGCAATGATTCCCTGCTCATACAAACTAATACACTTGCAGGAACCTATTAAGATTCGATGCAGTGGGATGTGAAGGCTTATGTGCATCCAGATGAATATAAACATGTCCACATACACACTGAGAGACAACCCAGCCCACATTCTATCATTCCTTTTTCTTTCCCTCCTGTTCCTTCTACCTCAGGGAATCTGATCACCTCCTGATGTGAGCTCTGGAAGCGGTAATGCAATAGACAGTCAACTTATTTCCCCAGTGAGACAGAAGTGAACTTCATATTCTTTGGCGACCAGAGAGCACTGGGGGAAGATGGCTGCAGGAGATCGAGGAGAAGAGTCCAGGGCACGACTAGACAGATACCCAGATAAATGGATGCATATTTGCTGATATATAACTCCTCATTCTTAAATATGTATTACTTCATAGTATATGGAATGGTGGAATAGTTTTGATTTGAGTTAAAGGAGGCCAAAGACTGTGATGAGCTCTATAAAATAAAGGCAAGAGGTTCTATGAATCTTTCTTATACTTGCTGAGTGCTGGGCTGGCCCAAAAGACGTAACTGGCTAATGACACATAACCATATCAGGATACCAATATTCACCTACAGTGGGGGATGGTCTGCTGAGGAGAACAGTACCAAAGAGGAAGAGAACGGTTTAGACAGCAGGATAGGGAGGGAGAATGATAAAGAGGAAGGATACAAAAAAAGTCTCAGTCACATATCTTTGTAAAAACATGAAATAGGATGACTAAATTAGTAGCTGGATTTACAAACACAAACAAATGAGAACAGAGTTAGAGAAGCAGTACCAAGAAAATCAATTGGCTAACAGAGATGAATGTATGGTCCAGATCCATAATGTACATCCATTTATTTTCCATAACCTCTTAATCTTGTTCACGGATGAGGGAAGGGGGAGGGTGGTGGGTTTTGGGGGACGTTATGTCACACACTGGACAGATCGCCGATCCATTACACCGCCGCACAGAAACGACGATACCCACTCATGCTCATAAAAAATGTAGTCACCAATCGACCTCACATGTAAAAACTGCCACACTAATGTGGATTAAATAAAAATGGCTGTTAGAAGTAATTGCATTTTAAGCAATGAATCCAACTTTATTCAAGCAGATGGCTTTTGTGGATGTTAATACAAACATGGGTTTTGTTTTATCGGTTGCAGTACTTTGAGCCTTGAAAGTCCATTGGAATTCACTGAAAGAACCTTACAGACCACCATTTCTCATGTTTAAGAATATTTCAGTTCAACTCTTGCAATCATCATTATTATACAAATTACTTAATTAAAGCTCTGACCTGATCACTCTCCACAGGTTATAACTACAGACGAATACTGAATGGTATTGAACGAATGAACGGAATGATAAGCAACAAATGAACCCCTTGTCCTGATCCTTGGATCTTACAAGTGGATGCTGAGGCGGTGCTGGGCAGTTTTGGGCAGGAGCTAGCTTGGTAGCTGACATTACGGGTTTTTCACACTTGGAAATAGTTTCCAAGTATACATAAATAAAAGTGAAAGTACCATGTATGAGACATACAGAGCAGAAAAAAGTGTGTACGCATACAAAGCAGTTAACAGGTACAGCATTTCATTGTCATAAGAAATTGAGGCATAGTGAGAAAAAAATGTAAAATAAATAAATAAATATACTACTATTATACTTATATTTATATAAGCTCAAATTTTCCATAAAAAATCCTAAAATGCACATACGTGGCCTTATGTGCACATGAAAGTGTATGTAGGCAAAGAGAGACATGTGATCTTGGCCAGAAAATGTAAGGGGGTAAAGCATCACACAATACTTAAGGACATGCATCGGCAACCAAAAGGAACTAGGTATCATTCACCCATGAATAAATATGCTGAGAGCTGGAACTAATATTATTACTGTAAGGAAGAGCAGGAAAAAAGAGGACGAAATGATGAATAGTAATTTCACAAGTGGTATCAAAGCACAACATGCTCCCTGGGAAATGATTTATATCATCAGTGATGAGATTTTGGTTTACAATCTAATTACCGGTACTGTAATGTAAATTGTTAATGTCTGTAATTTTCTACTTTGGTACTTTTCTTTCCTCTGCCTTTGTTTTTAAAAACATTAATTACAGTTGTGCAATATTGGCACCCCTTTTTAACCAGTGTGTTTGTGTGTGCATTAAACTAATACAACTTCAGACAAACGACACATTTGGACGTTTTTTACCCTTCCTTTATCTATTTAACAAAAATTAAGCAAAAAAGAGTTGGCAATAATAAGTATCCCTATAACTGAATAGCTTGTACATCAACCTTCATCAACAATGACTTAAAGCACCTTTTTTCCTGTGTGACTATCCGTTTGTCGCATCATTGTAAAGGAATTGTGGCCCACTCTTTGTTAGCTTACCACATCATGTGCGGGAACATGCGCTTCTTTAAGTTCCTTTCTGATGTCTTTCCTGCTTAGCATTAGGTCAAAACATAACTTAATGCTTCCTGGCAGGTGATTAATAATATCAGTGGACATAGAGGTCTACAGATTTGCTTAAGATCAGTTCATCAAAGCCTTATGGTTAGCATCACCTGGCTGGGACAAACTCTCCAGTCCTATAGAAGCAGTAACGGGGTATTTAGTATTGGTGTATTTTCTTTTACAAACTAGGATAAAGTCATAGAAGTTATTTACTGTAGTTTGTTCGAGGTTGTAATCGGGACCAACACAAAGGCCTACTACTTTACTATGTCTTTACACATAATAATAACGAAGCATAAGATTAATATATAGAATTTTTGCAGACGAGTATGATGACAGTTTTCAAAAAGTTAAACTTTTTTTTCCTGTAGGTAGTGTCCTTAGTTCCATGTTGTACCAAAACAGAGCTAGACATGAATGCTTCCGGACTCTCATCAGTGAGAGTGATGTAAAGCTGGGAGACAAAAGGTTGTCTGGTCTGCTTCTCCTGAGGAGTGGAGCAGCCTGCTTCTTAATTGGTGCTCTGATCAGGGAGGGATCTGGGCTGCGGGACCTGAAGCGCACAGGAACACCAGCATCCCAGGGATGCAGGAGTGGTGCTCCTGTCTGTCTTGATTAATGCCCTCTCCCTCTGACCCTTCCCATGAGCCCTGACAGGTACCCTACCAGAGCAGGCAGAAGCACAAATACAAAATGCATCCACTTAAAATAGTGAGAGGACCCACACAAGCATGCATGTTTTTATGTTGGAGTGCACAAAGACCATAGACATCGCTGGCTTTAATGAGCTGCTTTTTGAAGAACCATGGCTGTGGTTCTAATTAAAGGGAGGGCAACTCTAACACACACATGCACAGACATGCATACTGTACTTTACATTTATCATCTTGAAATGGCTGCTAAAATGAAATATGGATCTGACCTGGCCATGTAGATCTTAAAGTGCACATGCTGTTAAGCTTTGTGGAAAAAGTGATAAAATAAAGGTCCTGTATTGTTGTGGAGGCTCATCCATATGAGAACATAAAATGCTGTTTAACTAAAGAAAAGAAATCTTTGGATGGGATCACTGTGTTTCCTCTTCCTCGTGGCTAAGTATATTAGAGTGATAACATTTTGTGAAATGTCAAAACAGTTGTGATGGTTTTGAATTAAGAAGCAATTGTGCACATATTTGCTCATTTACATCACGTTTACTGACAGGTTTTAAGATGAGTTATGCTGTTCTTGTTCCCTTAGCTTCATACATTTGATGGCTTGGTTCTGATCATTCAAATGAAAGAGATTACAGAAAGAATCTGCAGATTTCATCAATGTCTTCACAGGTATTGCTGTCAGGCAGATACCGCTGACTCCACACAGTAGTAACAGTCAGCAGATGTGGAAAATGTCCTGGCACACCAGTAAATCAGGTCAGTAATGACTTTTCATTCTTAATTTGAGGATGAAAGTCATATTCACAGGTTTTCCTGAAACTAAACCAACATATAAAACTGCACAAAAGACTTTACCTCATTACAGTTACAGTTATATCAAAATAATTTGTATATAGTGAATGTGATATGGAAAAGTACTGTGACATTTTTGGAATTTTACATTGAAATTTACCACACAACTTATACAACATGGTTTAAAAATTGGGGAAAAAAAGAAGCATTTTTAGCTCTTCTTCTAGATAAAATATAATAAAAAAAGTATTGCACATTATTTCATAAGATAAACATTTTGTTAACTTTACCTTGGTTCAATTACATTTTTTTGCGATTAATCACAGTTGATAAACAATGAATTGAGGTAAAGAATACAATCATTATTAGAAGGAAGGGGAAGTGCCTGTACTTTTTGGTTTCGTAGTGCTAATACCTAATTGTGTCACATTTTGCATTATTTTTCTTTCAAGCTAATAACATTTTATGAGGTCTTAATGATATATGTGACATTCTTTGGTTAAAAAAACCTCAGGAATACAGATAAAAACACCCATCTCGACCATGTTTAATAGCTCTGTTTATAGTCAGTTTTAAGGGGTGGGTTCAGACTTGTAACTCTGGTGTGGCACCCTCTTCATCTGGGTTTGCCTCCATTTAAATTTGTGTTTAGGACATCCAAAATAAACTAAATGCAACATGATATTACGCTGGACAGTTCTGTCTGACATGACAGTTCTCTATAAATCCTAACTGCTCAGTGGATGATCTATTTTCAGACTTGGGGGACCCCAAACAAAGTGACAAGGTTGTGTTATGCCAAAGCTGTCAGGAGAATCCACAGTGGAGTGAAATTGCACTGGGAGAGTCGTATAAGCGTTCAGTTCATTTCAAGTGACCAGAATCTCCCTTTAAAGGTTTTTAATATCCCACCCAGCAGTAAAGTATATTTTAGCATGAAGTGCATAATGTAGAGTTTATCGTCAGTCCACAAATCTTTATGCCAGTGTGGGCAACTTTGCATTTTGTATCTGTGTGATCATCTGTGTGTCCATGCTGAGAGTGTGATTGCTGCAGCGTTAACTGAATCTATCTTCATATAATCCAGGATTATACTGCTGCGATCCTACAGGCTGTCCATGTCTTTGGGGGCAATATTCCATTGTTCAAATATAAGAGATGTTTGCAAAGTCAAGAGGGTCAACACACTAAGATGTATTGCTCGAGTGGCTCTCATCAAATTTTACATTCTCATTAATATGGGATGCTGAAAACAGCATGTAATTAGACAAGATTTCTATTAAGTTCTAGATTTGCCCCCAAGCTGAAAGCTGAAGAAATGCAACATGGAGCACAAATTCACAGATACTGCATTATACAAATATCCCTTATTTTACATTTGATATATTTTGTAATGGATTTACACCACATTAGAGGGCTGGCACAGCTAAAAAGGAAAGAAAAAAAACAAATCATTAGTAGTACAGACACCAACCTGCTCATAAGGAGACCGCAAGAGAATACACAGGATAAAGAAGGGGGATATTTCGCTTAGCACAGCTTTTTTGATGTTTTGCCTCAGTATTTCTCTTGGCTTGAGGTTTGGACTTTGACTATTCAATTCCAAAAGTTTGACTTTTTTATTTTTCAGCCATTCTGATGTAGGTTTGCCTAAAACCTGTTGCATTACCCAATTTGAACCAAGCCTTACTTTTCAGACAAATGGTCTCATATTTGTCTCTAAAACACATTGGTATACAGCTGACTTCATGGCTGACTCAATGGCTACATGGTGGCTTGATCTTGTGGCTGCACGAGAACCATAAATCATAAACCCTCTACTGCCGTGCCGCACAAGGGGAAAGTGTTTCTGCTAAAACGCTGCTTGGTTTTCACCAAACCTGACACTGGGCATTACAGTCAAACAACTCTTTGGTCTAATGTCCATAGCAGTCTGTTCTGGTTTTCTCAGATACAGTTTTGCGAACTCTAATCAAGCTCCCATGTTCTTCTAAAAAAAGAGGCCAAAACACACAGAATAGACCTCTTTTGTCTTGAGACTGACTTACCTACCGTTAATAAGGGTAAAGACAAAGAGCTGACAGTGTACACAAGTTCCTACACATCCTCCCTCCTATTCCCTCACTGATAATTATCCAGAAGATAGATTACATTATGGTATCTAATGGGGAAAGCTCCATTTCCTAACCCACGACCTCATGAGATAAAAGCAATACTCCCTAGCTCTGATCACATTCACCAAACCTGCCTGTTTATGTTCTCATTCTCAGGAATAAAATCAAGAGGATACACTTACAAGCTCGAACAGCATCAGTCAAGACTTTAAACTGCCAGAGTTGACAGAACACCATTAAAAATTAAAATACTTATGAAAAATATGCCGCACTGGGTTGGCATACTCAAAGCTAATAAGAGTATGGTACATTGGTGCATTAAATATTCTGTGTATTTTTTTTTTTTTTTTTTTTTACTTTATTTTTAAGAAATTTTACAATATATATGGAACAAGGGGAAAAAAAAGAAAAGGACATTAACAAACGGCACAGATGGGATAATAAAAAGCACAGGGGTAAAGTGGATCAATATAATGTGTACATTTTAAGAGATAGAGCTAGGTCCAGGTCTCAAAGACAATTGTATTTTTATCTTCGTATGTCCACAATCTACTGTATCATTCATATTATAGAGCATAAAGTACTCAAAGCCAAGACAACAAAACACAATCACATAAATAAATGCTAACTGTGTCCTGCTATGGTGAGGAACCATATTCCAAATGAGCTGTCCATTTCCTCCAGTAAGTAGAGAATTTATCCATGCACAAGTTCAAGGAAAAAGTCAGTCTTTCCATGTCATATATTTCTTTCACAATTGTAATCCACTCCTCCTTCGATGGGGGCTCTTTTGATAGCCATCTCCTCGTAATAGCTTTCTTACTGGCCACCAACATTATTTTAATCAAGTATTTATCAGTAACATTGATTGTGGGTGAGATATTACCAAGATAAATTGTACAAAAATCGTGTTCAATCTCAAAGCCTACAACTGATTTAATTTTCTCCACTACATCCCGCCAGTAAGGTTGTATAACCGGACAGTCCCAAAAGACGTGGAAATGGTCCGCTTGGGCATTTCCACATTCTCTCCAGCACCTTCCGTAACTTGGGTGACCTTTATGACGTTCTTTAATTTTGGGAGTAATAAAAAAACGAATCATGTTCTTCCAGGAAAATTCCCTCCAATGACCAGAGCTGGAAGTGCTCATTTGAGTTTTGCAAATATTTAGCCAATCATCTTCTGAAATTGTTATTTTTGCCTCCTTTTCCCAGGTGGATTTAACATAATGAGTGGAATAATCATTGAGGGACTGTAAACAGGAGTAGATTCTAGAAATCAATTTCTGGTTTAACTTAGATTTGTATGCATCAATCATGATGTTAACTAAATCAGAGGTACCTCGCTCTGTTGTTTTTATATCACAGTTAAAATAAGCTCTCACCTGTAGGTACCTGAAGAAGTCTTGGTTTTCCAAGTCATAGTTGTCTTTAAGTTTTTGAAAACAGTCTAGTCTCCCTTTACCAGAAATGAGACAGTACGTTGTAATGCCCTTCCACAGCCACTGTTTGAAACGCCCATCCAGTTCGGCGGGTTTAAAATCCTTATCATGCGCCACCCATCGTAATATTTTGATATGATTTTCCAGTTTGTTCTTATAACATTCTGCAAACCAAATGTTTAGGGGGGTTTTTGTCCAGATACTTAGGTTTTGTTTATGCATTATGTATAGATTTTTGTCTCCTAGCAAGCTTTGCAGGGGCATGTCTAATTGGCTTAGTTCTAGACTTTTCCATTTAGCATTATAATATGGATTGCACCAATAAGTCAGGTACCTAAGCTGAGCAGATTTATAATAGTTATCTATATTTGGAAGAGAGAGTCCCCCTTTTTCTTTGGACAGTTGCAAAGTTTTGTATCTGATCCTTGGTTTAAGGCCTTTCCATATGAACCCAGATAGCATTCTCTTCCATTCCGTTAATTGCTTTTCAGGTATTTCTATTGGTATTGACAGAAAAAGAAAAAGCAATCGCGGCAAAATATTCATTTTAACTATATCTATTCGATTGTGTAAATCTAGTGGTAATAAACTCCATTTATCCAGGTCTGTCTTTATCTCTTTGGTAATTGGCAAATAGTTAGTTGCATAAATGTTGGATAAATCCTTTGGAATTTTTATTCCCAGATATTTGATAAAGTCATTCTCCCATCTGAAATTGCACAGATTTTTTATTTGTAAAGAAGGTGTATAATTAAACGAGATGATTTGTGTTTTATGAACGTTTAACTTGTAGCCCGAATAGTGACCAAATGTTTTTAAGGATGACATTAATTTGGGTAAACTCAAATCTGGTTGTGAAAGGGTGATCAATATGTCGTCTGCATAAAGGCAGGTCTTGTATTCAGTGCCTCTGAAATAGATTCCTTTTATGTCTCGGTCTTCTCTAATAGCCTGAGCCAGAGGTTCGATAAATAATGCAAACAAAGCCGGACTTAAGGGACATCCCTGCCGGCAGCCTCTTTCAAGTGACACAGGATTAGACAGACTACCGTTTATTTTGATTCTGGCTGAAGGGGAATGATATAATTTTTTTAGGTATGAGATAATTTTAATATCAAAGCCAAATCTTTGTAATGTTAAGTATAGATATTCCCAAATAACTGAATCAAATGCCTTTTCGGCATCAAGGCTGAGGACAATGGATTCACCTTTATCTTTGCTCATTTGCTCCATTAAATGTAAAGTCCGTCTCACATTATCTTGTGTCTGTCTGGTTTTGAGGAACCCAGTCTGGTCTTCATCTATCATGTCCGGAATAATATTTTCTAATCTTTTTGCTATTATTGAAGCAAATAATCTGTAATCCAAGTTCAAAATCGATATCGGTCTATACGAACTGCATTCAGATTTATCTTTGCCCATTTTAGGAATAACTGAGATAATGGCATGTCTCCAAGAAGCTGGTGCCTCACCCCCATTAAGTATGAAGTTAAAGCATTTCAATAATGTTGGTGAAAGTAATTCTCTGAATGTCTTATACCATTCA
The DNA here is from genome assembly GCF_033807715.1 of Cololabis saira. Lineage (NCBI taxonomy): Eukaryota > Metazoa > Chordata > Actinopteri > Beloniformes > Belonidae > Cololabis > Cololabis saira. The sequence goes on from NC_084606.1 coordinate 29,962,449, forward strand.
GCAGAATATCCATCTTCACCGGGCATTTTGCTTGTCTTGAGTCTCGAAATAGCGTTATCCAATTCTTTTTGTGTTATGTCATTCATCATTGTTTTATTCTGTTCTATTCCAATGGATGGTAGATCCAGTGAGTTAAGAAAATCTGTAATACTTAAGGAGTCTACTCCTTTCGGTTGCGCGTACAGATCTTTATAGTAATTTACAAAAGACATTTGTATTTCTTTTAGTTTGTGACAAGTTTTACCAGAATGCGTGTTCTTAATTTTGTGGATGGATCTTTCTTCTTGTTGTCGTCTTATCCTCCAAGCTAACAGTTTTTTAGCTCTCGGTCCATTATCATAGTACTTTTGTTTGATGAACTTTGCTTTCATCTCCTCATATCTATCATATAGTTTATTTAGGTTTTGTTTAATAAGTTTTATCTGATCTAATAATTTGGGATCATTAAGTTCCACGTGTCTCATTTCTAGATTTTTTAGTTCCTGTAATAGGTCTTTTATTTGCTTCTCTTTTTCCCTCTTTTTAATTGAGGACCACAATATAAGTTTTCCCCTTATTACTGCCTTAGCAGCATCCCATACAGTACCTGGAGACACTTCACCGGTATCATTTTGTTCCAGGTATTCTTTAAATTCCTTATGAATGTATTGATTACATAAGGGGTCATTTAATAAGTTTGTGTTAAGCTTCCAAGTTGTATTTTTAATTTCAGTGTTAAGATGTAGGGACAGATATACACCAGCATGGTCTGAAATATCTTTGACCCCTATTTGGCAGTTTGAGATTCTATGTCTCTCTGAGTGAAACATAAAAAAGTAGTCGATTCTTGAATGAACATTATGGGGATGGGAGAAAAATGTAAATTGTCTTGCTGTTGGGCTTAATTCCCTCCAAACATCCATCATACCTGCTTCGAGGAGAAGTTTCTTAACAGTATCTGTCTCAGAATTAATTCTTTTCGTTACATTAGTGGAGTCAAGCGAGGGTTGTAATTGTACATTCCAATCTCCACCACAAATAAGGACCCCCTCAGCCTCTTGAGCAATCAGATCAAATATTTTCTTCATAAATGTCTTATCATTACCTGGGGGTCTATACACATTTAAAAGTGTTACCTGCTTATGATCAATGTAACCTTTCACTAGAATGTATCTCCCTTCGGTATCCTTTATCTGTTTGGAGATTTGGAACACCACTTTGTTAGAGATTAATATTATAACTCCTCTTTTTTTTCCATGTTTATAGGATGAATAATATGCATTTTTAAAGCCCAAATGTTTAAACTTCTCATGTTCTTTATCATTAAGATGGGTTTCTTGCCAAAAGATAACATGTTGTTTTTCTCTCTTCATCTTAGTGATCAACTTGCTCCTTTTGATAGGATTTTGTAGACCATTAATATTTAATGTAATAATCTTATATTCCTGATTCAGCATTATGACTCTTTAATTTTGATACACACATTTCCCACCTCTATTACTGTAAGCATGTAAATAAAAACCATCTGTGCTGAACATAACAATAAAACAAAAATAACCTCCAACAGTGAAGTAAAATAACAACTTCTGAACAGGGAGGGGAAGCCTCCGAAGGAAGGGCCCCTCCAGATGTGTCCTAACATCATCCAAAAGCGAAATTAGTTCGCTCAAACAACGGTTCGGTGTAGTTCAAGTCACCCCGTGGAACAGTCCGATTGGTATATATATATATATTTTTTTTTTTATGTTTTTAGCTAAGAACTATGGCATTCAACACGTGTACAATCAAAAGGGGGGCGTTACCCGTCACACAGCGCAAAAGAACAACTCCCAACAGTGTCCTGAAATACCTCTCATCATTCCTAGTTTTGCCTCCCTCTCATCGTCACTGATGCGCGCACCTCAGTCCATGCTCTCCTGATGTGTGAGAGCTCGCTGGAATCTCCGGAGCTTCTCTTTAGCTCGCTCGATGTCTGCGCCCCGGCTCCGACGCATCGGGGAGCCGGCGGTCCGCCACGCGCCCTCCGCCAGCTTCACATGAGGCGCCACGGCCGTCCGGGATGCGCTGTCGGGCGCACTTCCCGCGTCGGTTCCCTCGTCAGCTGTTAGTATCCCCCTTTTCAGCATATCCTTCGTCGCTTCATCCGCACTGTTGTATGTGGTGGGTCCTCCATCATAAAAAACTCGGAGTTTAGCGGGTGCAGGTGTTTGAAATCTGAGTCCACGTTCTTTCAGCACTTTTCTCAAAGGCGCATATTCCTTCCTCTTTTTGATGATTTCTGCTGGGTAATCATGATCGAAGTAAATTCTCTTCCCATTTATCTGTATCTCTCTTTTTTTCCATGCGCTGCTGAGCACAAGTTCCTTGGTTTTATACACGAGGAAATATGCGATCATGGATCTCGGGGCTGCTTGCGGTGGTGGTTTTGGTCCGAGTGACCGGTGGCAACGTTGTATTTTGAGGTCAATGTCAGGGAGTTGCAGCTCCGATTTAATGAAATTCTCCAGAAACTGACATGCATCCTTCCCCTCCTCTCCCTCGGGGATCCCGAAGATGCGGAGATTATTTCTGCGGGAGCGCGTCTCTAAATCTGTTAGTTTAGACACAATGCGCTCTTGCTCCTTCAAAGCCTGGAGAAGCGAGTCCCTCGCAGTCACACTCCACTCCTCCACATCGGCCACTCGCGTCTCCATCTCCTCCATCCTTGCCTCCGTGGTTTTGAGTTCTGCCCCGATCTCGCTCAGTTTCTGATTAACTTCTTCTTTAAAGTTTCTGAGCTCTTCTCTCAAGTCTCTTTTGATTGTCTCACAAAATGCGCTCAATTCTTTTTTCATGTCCTCGTGTCCTGCTTTTATGTCAGCGCGGATAGCATCTAAGCTGGCCTGTAGGGCGTCCATGGGAGCAGGCACGTTAGCTGCACCTGAATCAACTTCTCCTGTCGCCATATGTTCGTTTTCCTCAACGTTTGGACTCGTCGCGGTCTTAGCGTTTCTCAGTTGGTATTTCCCCATAGGAGTTCACAGGTATAAACTTGGTGGGTTCTCTATAACAGGGGAAACGTCGGACCGTTCCGGGAGCTCTCTGACTACACCACCGACCAGCTCGCCGCCATCACCGGAAGTCATTCTGTGTATTTTAATATATGTTATGTAAACCAGCGTTGACAATTTGACACAAGTAGGTAACCTTTAAAAAAGCAAAAACAAAAAAAAAACTTTTTTTTATCTACACAACTCTCTATAGAGAGAAAGTTGTAGCAAACAAGCCGACTAAAATGTGCTCCACAGTCTTGTTAAATAAAAGTGAAATTGCCAGGTGCTTCTGCTGGCACTCCACCTGCCGTACTGCTTCGCACATGCATGTAGTTATTCGAAAATTACTGGAAAAGTGCTGAAAAAATTGAGAAGGGTTGAAACAGAAAAAAATGCCTTTGAAATAGTAACAAAGGAGGTGTGAAGGGATCCAAAAACTCCTTTTTTTTATCAAATCCCTATGTCTTGTTACCATGGTGACCAAGAAAGGGTGAAGGGGTTAAAACAGAAAAACAAAGCCCCAACATACAAAGACTTCATTTTAAACTTTGATGTTGGAAAGGCTTGTGTAGTTGGTCTGGGATTTTCTGCGTTCTTTTTTTCATCATGCATCCCAAAATGACATGCATGATGACTGGGTGCACAGACTTTATCACTTCAGAGGCAGAACAGAATGCATAATGCATCATGCTTCACTCCACAGTTGTTAATTCACACTGGTAGTAGCTCTAAGAAAAAAAAAAAAATCCTCTTGGACGAATGTAGTCAAAACTAAGCTGTTTTCTCACAGGCTATTCCACCAAAGTTATAACCCAGATGTGGAAGTTCATATTGAGAGTCATGTCACCTCTTTGCTCTTCAACATATGTAGTCTTCTTTAACTCCTTTACTAGTTTATACTGTATATATCTACTTCTTTTCCCCTCTCTCCCTCACTCCGCATCTCTCTTCTCTAATCCCTCCCTCTCCTCCCCAATGAGGTGATCTGGCCCTGGCCTCGCTATTTCATTCCCCTCTAATCTCCTTTCCTCCCCTTGTCACCTGATTTGCACACTTCATGAACTGGAACGTCTCAATGGCTGGTATTCCCCTTCCCACTCGCCAATGCACCATGCCCAAGCCACAGTGCCACCTTGAACAGATCATCAACCCCGATGACTGTTGAGACAGAAAGCATATGGATGTGTGCACAGGCCGCCTAACTCAAAATAAAAATGTTACTTGCCTGCCAGGCTCACTCACATTTTCTCACCCGTAAAGCCTCACAAAAAAAGCTGTCTAGGTTGCCACAAGGTCTCTCCTGCTCACACATGTGTATACATCCTGTCAAGGGACTGGATGTAGGTTTTAGGTACGCTTGATGATGATGATCAGAATAGCTACAGACGTCTACCTATGTGTTCAGGAAGCTAACCTGCCACTGCCTGTAAAGGAAATATCTTTGAATGAAGACAGATATTTATTCCTGTGCTGAAGAGCACAGAAAGGGGTACCAAAGAAAATCATATCAGTGTCAGGTTTTCACAGTGAATTCCTTCTCCTGAAGCATAAGGAAGTGATCCACGTGAAAAGGTTTCCATATTGTGCACCATAGTTTTAATAAATCTAACTATCATCAGAATTCCCTTCAGTTTAGCCAGTGACCTCTGGTATGAAATCACCAGTAAGCTCTCACCAAGGACACGAGCCCCCGATGGGCTTACTGCAGGATGCCTGCTTGTGTTTTTGTCACAGTGGGGAGGTCTGAGTCATTGTTCACTTGGACTAAGCCTGTTTTGGCCTGGGTGAGTCTGGGTGATAGGATATACCATATTACAGTGCTTGCCTCATGATCCAAGGGCTGCCCTAATTTGTAATTACCTTCTGCAGTGTTCTGGAAGACTGCAGTTTGTGCTCGTCTAGAATGTGGATTAACCAGTGTACTGAGATGGCAGGGACACGTACTTGCGTGTTCACATGCACACGCCCACACTCTCTTAGCTTGACACTGATGAGTTTCCACAGTCTAGCACTTGATTGACTAAGGTAGCCATGTTCTTAATTCGATTTTCCTGGCATGGTTTTGTTAAATTTTTTAATCAAACCACTGCATGCTTCCTGCATTGGATTATATTTGATTGTATGAATTGAATTTTGGAACTGAGAACATGTGAAGAGTAAACTTGGAGACAGACAAGTCTTGGCCATTCAGCTGAATCTTTTTTAAAGCAAGCAATTCACTATCCAGTCTAGCTGATGCTGCTTTTCTCTTTTGTTTCATAAAAACTGGTTACGTAAAGTTGTAGAGAATGAATTAAATCAAAAATCTTCCACACATTGTTTATTTAATCCGTATGGTTATTAAAATGTATAGTGCTACAAAACTCAATTTTAGAGTCATAAAACATTTTCTCCGTTTGTGTGTGTGCAGGGAATGTGTCTAAGGATTACATTTGCATAAAGTAGCAGCTCTGTGAAGCTATGACAGGGATAAAGACTCTTATCTTGTAGGTGATTTTTTTGGTGTCTGTCAGAATTATTAATTACTAGAATTGGAAGGGCTTTTAATTGCATTGATTTGTGATCAAATTATTTTAAGTGGCACTGAGCCCTTTTATATTATATAGTTACATCAAGGAACAAAAATAACCCACACATAGGGTAGAGGCTTTGTTGGCCTGAAAGAAAAGTTTCTACAAGAATAGTCGGCCAAGTTTAAAACCGTTTGTCATCCCCTGTGTGGATCCAGTACCATGCAGGTGCATAGAAATAGACGACTGACTTGTGAAGTCTGCTTTGCTTTAAACTGTTGAAAAGAGAACAAAATAAAAGGAAGGCAAATGTTACTTTCTGACATGGTTGAAATTTTTGTTGCTTTGACCCATGTAATAGCAGACCGACTGCTTATCCATCAACAATGAATGTGCACATTGTAAACTGAACAGGAAAAAAGTGGTCAGAAAGGGAAGGGCCGGGCCATTGGGAAGTTGTTGAACTGAGGAAACACTCCTCACTGCCATAGAAAGACTTTATGACACAGAATCTAACACATGTAGCCCACTCAACTTAGTCACAGGGGAAGCAAAGCCAGAAAAACCCAGACAGTGGAGGAAAAAAGGGGGAAAAATGTAAAATAATCTCAAAGCATGCCTTATACTTAGCTTATGGAAATGCTGTTTTTAGGATGGATTCACATTTGTTTTTGTGCATCCGTTAACAGGGAACAGTGGTGTAAGCGGTATTGAGTGAATTTACATAAAAGATTTCCGAAGTAGATAAAGTTGGTAGAAAATATATTACTTCAAAATGTTCCACTCTTCCCTTGTGAAACAAAGTGGTCTTCACTAAACAAGCACATGACTGGAATCACTATCGGACTAAAACAGTAGACCTAGGAGAAATGGTAAATTACCATTAGTTTCACAAAAAGTACATAAGGCAGGTTTCCATTTGCAAAGGTCTAGAGTAAGTTATAGGAGGGTAGATTTCTAACAGGGTCGACCATCTCCATGGTCCTCTTAATTACAGTAGCGGACTCGGTAGGATCAACCGACTTAGCAAAGTACCACTACGAAGTACCAGTTAAGAGCCAATAAATAAAAGAAGATGGCAAGAAAAAATAAAATAAAAATGTAACTATAGAATCACTAAATGAGATGGTTGCTGCATTCTTGTGTTTATATTTTCATACTGGGGTGTTTCCTAATAGTGGAGGCCACTTTTAAGTTCCCTTAAAGGTATTGTGACATCATTTTTAACATGCTTTTAACACTATTAAAAGTCTTGGCCAACATCCCTCAAATGTGTCTAAAAGAGTGTAACAAGAAAAACTTCACTCTAGTACTCCATTCCTGGCTTTTTATTACAGTGTTTTTTTGCCCCGTGAAAAACGCTTCCTTTTGCCCCTTTCCTGTCAATCATTGCTCCGCTCCTCCTCCCAACCTCCTCCAGCCATACACTCACAGCGGCGTCGGAGAGTTAAGCCGGGAGCGACAGGCGAAGCATGCACGGAAAAGCAGCACGGCGAACCACAGCAAACAATCATAAAAATAAAGGCATGCAAGCAGCAGTGTCTCCTTATCTTAAGTCCAGTCAGTGGCTGCAGGTCTTTTTAGCAGTTTTCCTCCGGTGATTAGAACAAAAGAGGCTCTAAACAGCTCCGTGTTAAGCCTGATTTATGGTTCCGCGTTAAATCGACGCAGAGCCTACGCCGTAGGGTTCAGCGTACCGAGCACGTCGCCGCGTAACCCTACGCCGTAGGCTCTGCGTCGGTGTAACGCGGAACCATAAATCAGCCTTTATGGTGCACTGGAGAGGAGAGGAGGCAGGGAGCTGGGTGGAGGGGGCGGTGATTTAGCGGGCCGTTACGTAACGATCCGCCACCAAACCAGATGAGCCGTTTTTGCATAGTTATGCGGAAAATCCCAGAAAGCACACAATACACTGAATGTTAAAAGTTCATTGTTTTTTGGGTGTAATTGATGTCAAGACACCCAACAAAACACAAAAAATCAAGAAAAATGTGTTTTTCATGTCACAATACCTTTAAAGCTACTGTAGCCCAGAGCCTCACTGATTGAAAGTGATTGACAGTGGCATGACATGTCTGTCACTCTAAAAAACACCTTAAAGTTCACACCTCATAGGATAGTTCTGAATCATTAGATTTAATGTTTAGGTCTACAGCGCATGCACTGTCCCGTGTGTCGTAACACGTAGGGATGTCTGAGAAGAATACTTGGAAGAAGAAAGAAAAAGAACACCATAAGAATTGATCAGGGATTATTTTGGAGAAGGATGTGGTTTGGTTTTCCTTTTTTAAATATCAGCAATGCCTGTCACCTCAGTATTTAGACCTGTAGCCACATAGGTGTGCTTTTATCTTTTAGGGTATATTAGACACAGTCCGCAATTTACCATGAAACCAGACAGGTTAGACTGTTAAACTGTTTTTATTCCAACTTTCTACTTATTTCAGATGCTCAAAAATGTAACATTTAATTGGTGCAAGAGGAATTTAGAGGACAACAAAATATATTCATTAGAGCATTTATTACAGAAAATGTTGTCCTCTCTGTTGAGTAACCACTGTTATGGGGCAACAAATAAAATGGAAAAAAAAACTGACTTCCTTTTAAATTGTCTTTAAAATCACAGTAAATTATTCATTGGGTATGATCTTATTTGAAAAGCAAATAATCTTGTCTCTTTAATAATGTCTAGCAAGAAGTTTGACTCGTACCAGTGATTTACAGTCGAGTGGAGTTTAAAATAGTGTAAAATGGGGAATAGTTTATTTCTTAGACTTTACTTTCAACGTCACTCAGGGACGACATCTAAAGCACTAAATATTCTGTTTTACCAAACTTGGCTTAGGTGGTGCTTTGATAAAGAAAGCTTCAGGGCTTGTATCTGTTGCTCCAGATACATGCATTTACAGTACAATGTGATTCTGAATTTAAGATTAAAATAAGTAAACCGATGTTGGGAGCATCCTGCATTCATACACATTTTTTATTTCTTTTTAATTGAGTGAGAATCATACAGAATAGGGAGTATTGGAACATGCATTTTCTGCTAAGTGCTGCAGTCAAGGCCAACATTACCTTTCACATTACTTTTCTCAGTCAAAAGCGTTACCGTGGCGACAATAGATGCCAAAAAGCCCGCCCCCCCATTACATGATTGGTCCGTATTTGATAGTTCCTACTTTCTGCCATAACTTTTGAATGGTTTGACATAAAGTCGTGGGTGGTGTTATCGGACTCGGTTTTGACTCCTTTACCTTAATTGGTGCAGATTAGCCCCGCCCCTTCATCTGATTGGTCGATATCTGATAGTTCCTATTTTCTGCTATAACTTTTGAATGGTTTGATATAGAGAGTTGTGGGTGGTTTCATCCGCTAAATGTCCAGGCCTGAAGAATCTACATGCAAGTCATACAAGCTTCCCCTGCAGCCTGAACGTGCACAAGGGTGCGAGGGCCCGTTCATCGCTGCTTGCAGCTTTAATTTTTTTTTTGCAATTGATGTAAAAAGCATTTGAATTTATTGTGGATTGTATTTATTCAGGTTAATCATCTCTGTGAATAAGCCTTAAAGAATACAAATGCCTGGAACCCTCAACAATGCTGATAATAACACTCAAGGGCATCATTCAGTTGGATAGCCTAACTGGCAGTCAGGGCAGAGACACCAGGGACTGGACTCCCTGTGGTCCAGCGTGGAATAATTCTGTGACAGACCTGGCAGTGAGCTGGCCTTTAGCTGAAGGCCTTCTGCCAAGTTCCTGTCTAGGCTATGTACCCCCTAATGACAGTGCTGTCACAGCACATAGTTACATTGTATTTTTAAAAGATTAAATCAGCCCAAGAGCAGTTATTATTTGAGTACATGGCACATACTTTAAGAAAATTAAGGTGTCTACACTGGTGAAAACTAAATAAAGAGTCTGAGTTAAATGAAAACACAATCTTTTCTTTTCCTTACATCAAGACCCTGCACTTGACTTTCACAAGAGCCTGCTATGGAAGAGAGAGACATGCAATTATGCAGTGTAATCCTTTTGTGACTTCAAAGCCATGGCATTAGGATTAATGCATAGTAGACAATGCAGTGACGTGCATCTATTCAGAAAACATGAAATGATGTCAGCTTGAGGGGTATCCAATCTGTCGGCATCCTTTTTTAACCTCACAATTATTTTAAGGTTGCCCGTGCCTCTCAAGAGCACTCGGGTGACTTTGGACACAGAGGGGTTACGGTGAGAGGTAATTGCCAAAATCCACACTGGAATAGCGTGCTCTTTCTCTGACACTGATGGGAGGGAAAAGACAAAGAGCCTTATGAATATTTAAATTGCAATTTTCTTCATTTTCTTCAATTGACCCTGTTTTGGCTGGCAATGTGTGGAAAACTCTGGGACAAGAGTGTCAAAACTGCATAGAAACTGGATCACAATGTCAAAGCAGCAAGTACTTTCAATATGGAAACATGGCGGTGCATTGATCCATCAAATAAGCCCTGACAAAAACATGAAAACACTGTCGTATTTTATTGAGTCAGCATTCATTTAGAACTAAGGGTATCATTTCAAATAGGATACCTGCAAATAAGGCATTCAAACCGATGTAGGACTACAACCAAGGATTATTTTGGTAGCCAACTAATGTGTTTATTATTTCAAGTAGTAAACTAGTCAGCAATTATTTCTGTCATGCCTTCGATGTGTCTTGTCATAGTGCCTCTGTAAAATAAAAGCTGTCACACAGGCAACTCGTTAATAGCACATGGTGCGTAGTAGATACGTTCTTTGTAAATTGATTTCTTGGGAAAAAGGGGCAGATTAAATAGGATTCTTCTTCTTTCTGCGCCCTTTCATTCACAATTTAGGAATGTTTGTGTTTATATTAAATTGTTTGTTGTTTTATTTTATCAATGAATGAAATAAAGAATAAAAAAAATAAAAATAAAAAGATACAGGCAGAAGGTGACCTACCTAGGTACTTCCAGCATCATATGGGCAACAAGACCCCTGCTGTCTGGTAACTCTACTTCTTTATTTCCTTCCTCTCACTTATTTTTCTTTGTGCTTTTAACATCTTTTTTTAATGAGACATGTTAGGTATACTGCCCCCTGCACTTCCTGTAGTGCATTACAATATCAAATGAACATTCCACTCAGTGGTAAGAGTCTTTTTGTGGATGACATTTATTTGCTTTCATATAACATGTCAATGCAAAAAAATCTGCATTTATAAATTTCAAAAGTGTTGTATTTTGATTATGCTAACATTGTTGCAGCCTTTAACTAATGAATACTGGAACATAACAGATTGAAATGCAGTTCTTATTCTTTTCTAGGCATCAAACACATCTTAAGCTGTTTTCAAATGAATGCCATAACTTAATAATCTTAATCTTAAAGATTTATGGTGATAAAAAACGTTGCATGAAAATAACCCTCTGAAACCTCTGTGGCTATTTGACCTGAAGATGTGTCCTTAATTGGGTAACATAATGGCCATCATGAAGTAGATGACTCGGACATGAACTATCGATCTTGCCAAAGCAAATCCATGTTTGTAGGCCCACAAATGTGAAAGTGACATTTCCTAACCCTGTCATCGTTAAAAGAATGAGGGCACTGCTAATTTGTGCAATTATTATATTGTACTATCTCCATCAGACACTAATTATACAGCATGCATACGATGAAGGAGCATGGCCAATGAGGAAGAGGCATTAACTCAGACCTGCTGAAAGCTGCAAATGAGCCGAGGTAAAGCATCCATTGAGACCAACAGGGAACAGTGCACTTGCAGAGATTTTGGAAGTCTGATGCTGATTAGCCAGAGTTCATCTGTTTCACCTAACAAGAGTCACAACCAAGATTAGTGTAACCTGTTGTGATCACAAATACACACTCAGTGTATTAGAGCAGCCTCGTTTTTGGTTTCTTATCCCAGGCTATGCTGCATGCTACCACCAAGTAACGGCTGGACCAGGTCATATTAATGTTTTACCTCTGGCTCTGCACATCTCGCCTTATTTAGATTGGAGAAAAAGGCTCATTTGCAAAATGTGTTTGAATCTTTGCACGCTGCAGAGAGGACTTTGCCTCGGGCAGCATTTACTGATCATTGGCCCGAGCAGCATAGATAAGGAGGGGTTCATTCACAAAATCCAAACTCACTCAGGGGGGAAGAGTGCTTGTACCACCGTGTTAGGAGCATATTGGTATTGCCCTGCAACCACTGTTCCCCTTCTCATGCAAAATCTCTTTCCTGCCTTGCATTTCTATGTGTAAGTCATGAATATAAACCAAGCATACCAGGCTTCTAGTGGGCATCTTATAAATTAAACATAAGTTGGGGAAGAAAGATATATTTAAAATTAATAAATATATATATATATATATATATATATATATATATATATATATATATATATATATATATATATATATATATATATATATATATATATACATATACATATACAGTAAGAATCCTGTCACCCCCACCAGCCGGCACAGTATTGCTATTCACCTTAAGACAATCATTTGCCTTTCACAGTTGTTTTGTAGGAGCGTATTACCAATCATCCTCACAGGCGTGGAAGCTTCCCTGTGCTGTTAACCCAGTGCAGCCTCGCATAATAAAGAACTGCAAATGCCGTAGGTAAAAGTGGAAATGTATTCTCCTCTCCACCCCCTTCTCAAAATCCTGCACTAACACATTACCAAGTGATATCTTTCCCCCAAATGCCAGTGTCAACAAACTGTATAAATAATCGCTTCCCTTTTTCATCTGGTCAAATTTGCCTTCCCTGAGAATGGATGGAGGTTGAATCAAAGAAAAAGTGTTCTGTTTTCTCTGACGGCTCATGCCAGAGACTTTTGTTTCTTCGCTTATTTTCTCCCAATGCTAGAGTTGGTGTTAGTGCTGTGCTTGCATGTCAGCCATCGCAGAGTCGAATTTTGCATTTTTAGCTTGCTGTTTTGATCATGCTAGTAAGCACATCATCGACGCATCTCAGCATCTTTGATGTATTGCATACTGGTGGAACATATGCATTTCCCCCTGCAGGTTTTAACAATTTCGCAGACTCCCAACTGCTATTTCAACATGCCAATGAATCATCTACAAGAGTGTGCACCCAGGGAATAGATCTGGGCATTGATTAAAATGTGAGCATCCACGATTGTCATTTTAAGTACTCCAGCAGAGGCTAAAGATGGACATCATAAGGCTTTTACAATCAATCATTTTTAATTAAAAGACAATGGAAAAGAATCAACTCTGAGGTGGGGCTTTGCTTAAAATAAATTGCACAGCCACCTCACAAGCTTGCAGCTTTTCTCTACATAATGAACTGTATCCGTATAATTCATTAAGCGATTTCAAATGACATGTGTGAGATAATGACAAAATGCAGCTGCGCTGGATATAATGCCAGTGCTTCATGATGCAGGAATCCTTATTGATCTGTAAAGAAAGGCGATCAATAGAGCTGATCCTCCTCAGTTGATCTTAAGAGAGCTGGGGTGCCAGGTGAAAAACGATCCATTAGAGGGGATGCGAGGCAGCCTCAGAGGAGTGCATTAAGTCACTGTTCAAGGCTTTGCTACTGTCCAGTGCAGTTGTATGTGTTTAACCAGTTCCTGTCTCGCTCTGGATACTAAAGAGGGACACTCTTTTACATTCAACGGCATTAATACTTTAAATAAATAAGATTGTCTGTTACTGTGTGAAGAAAACAGTCAAATACAAAACACAAAAATCCCTAAATGATTATGATCAAAGAGATTGAAAAGCAGAATAGGAATGGACTCATGGTACAAATGTAAAAAAAAAATAGCGGTTTCCCTGGAACCATAGTTTTGCTTTATGCAAAGTCAGAGTACGCTTCTGTGTCGTGAAATTCCAAACCACTGAATCCACATAGACGTGTTTTTTTCTTCTTTGAAGCAATCATTTTTGAAAAAAAGAAAAAGAAAAAAAAACCTCATATGGAAAAAAGACAAAGGCCTATTTCTGACACTGTTCCCTCAGGTGAACAAATTTAGAGAGAATGTGAACGTTCATTCCTGCACCTGCTATCTCCAGCGCGACATGACTTAACACACTGCAACATCTGCACGTGCATGCAATCAGCTTGTAAAGGCATTTCCTGGACAAAAAAGTGAGATTATACAGAAAGAAACTGCACTGGGATGAGCAGGGATAACTGTCTACTCCTGTTGGATTTAAACCAGCAGGAGCCAGGTTTAAGCATTTCTCAGGTATTGTGATCCATCACATGTAAGGCGTCTTTGCATGTTGTAATAATATAATATAGCTGTTTGTTTGGGGGGGGTTGTTTGAAAATAGCTATACTGATGACTACAAATGACCAAGTTTCATGACAGGAATTTTAATGTGGTAATGAATAAGGATTTGCACCAATGGGACATTTATAATTCAATTCAAGTTCAAATGTAAAAATCACATTTTTATCCCAGTTATTTTTCAATTGAACTCATGGGTTGCAAAAATGGTCAAAACTTATTCTATTTATATGAATAGTGAGTGATTTCGAGTCATCATTTAACAGCTATATGTTATAAGAGCAACATTAAACACTCAGTCAGACAAGCCTGAGTTGTCAGGAGAATAAAGCTAATTTAGGCCTCATAAGGCTTCTGATTATCAACATTCGAGTAGACTATCATCTAATCTAATGATTTCAGACACACAGGTCCCTAAAAGCATGCTTGAGCACTGAAAACTGGCTCTCCACACTCACAGATGGACAGTTTAGTGACATGAATGGAAAAGCACATATGTGAGAGTGCGGAAATGTCTTAAATAATTGAGAGAGATTGACAAAGACATCATTCTGAGCCAGAATAAACATCACACTTGCTCTGGCTGGTTGCATCCATTCTGCCTCTCCGTGTATTCTTACAAATCACTGATTCTTATTTGTTGAATTAATTCCAAAACCCCTGCTGATCTGGTCTTTTTCACGAACAAAGAAAGTCTCACCTGCACTTGACAGCATACCCTACCGACGAAATCTCATAAAAACAACATCTGAGGTGAATCACCTAAGCACACTAGCTATAGCCAGGAACTCAGGTCTGACTCATAACTTTAGATGAAGAGAGCTGTGAAAATTAACCTACTGGCACTAGACACACACCCATGCACTACAGATGGATAGTACTTTTTTTTCCAACCTCCTAAAGCAGTATTTTCTAAATCTTTTACCATTTTTACCACCCTGCTTGGTTTTGTTAAACTCGCTAATTATTGGACCCCAAGCATAGCTTGTGTAATTCAGGGATTTTACAACAAAAAAAAAGGGGGCGGAGCATTGACTGGACCTGCTATTGAGTGGGTGCTGGGAGAGAGGCTACGCTGCAATCTGATGACTACTGTCTCTGCCCTCTTTCAGTGCAGACGGTTTCCAACAAATATGTAGGAGCCGGAAATAGATTTGCAGGATTCGTGACTTATGCTCTAATCTGCAGTATGAGGGACCATGAGGGACATAATTCTGAATTGGCATGCACACAGACAGATGAAAGTAAACTCTCCCATGACGAATGAACACCCTGAACACGTACGGCGAGATGTGCTTTTTCATGCATGGAACAGTCCACACTTCAGACTTAAAAACGGACCACAAACGTTGGAATGATTTCAGGGGATCTCAGAGTGTAAATTACATTAAATATGCTGATTTTGAATGAATTCATTCATTCAAGTTTTCAGAAGTATTTATGAACACATTTCTATTGTACAGTAAGTTCATTGATAAGACTGCTTTGTTTCATTGGTGTGTATGCTTGCTAATTCGGACAATTTCCCTAACAGTTCCCTTGTATTCATCCCTTCAGTCATCCCACTAAGGAGTGATGGATGACTAATTGGCAATAAAAGCAACTGTTTTGTAGAAAGGGTTACTGAAAGTCACAACCAACTCAAAAACTCCAACATAGCACAACTTGTCACTGTATTGATGGCTGCATCGATTTAAAATTAAATGAGTTGAAAAGATGAATTCAGAGATGAATTATCCAGCTTTAGGGATCTTTGTCTACCCAGCTTCACACCATGTTGGATTTGCAGTACGCCGTGTAAGGGTTGGAACTGCATCAAGTTGCTAACTTTACTTCTGGCTGTCCTGAAGAGGGTACAAAATATGGTAAAAAAGAGAGCATCTTTTCTTTATCTCTATGGTATGTTGATCAGTGTCAGACATTTCACTGTGGCCTCAACAAAATGCGTTAATTCACAATGTCTCCTGTTTAAAAGGTAGGGTAAGTAATTATTTGCCACGTCTAACCCAGAATACTTTTTTTTTTGCCACACGCAGTGTATACCTCAATACATCCACTAGCTACCCATCTCATGATTACAATATGACAATATTGATTTGGCATATTTTGTTGGTGAGATGGATTGTTGATGTTTTGCTCATATATGACATAATTGAAATCAAACTGTATCAAAGCATGTTACACATGAATACCTAGTGACAGCCATCGTGTGGCACCTAAAACATTTTGTGATTTTAGTGAGCCATTTAATCTGTTTGTTTTTTGACTGTGGCGTAGTTAGATAAACACATAATACATTTTTATACGCACACACACACATATAAAAATAATAGGAAAAACTGCTATTGTACTCTGTGCATGTCGTCAGTGGGCTCAGAGGCTGCAGAGGGACAGTCTTTGCTGAAATGCGTGCCTCCTCCGTGGTAGATGTCAGGGAGGACGATACTAACTGCTAACTGATAGGGACTGATAACTAAGTGCATATGAACTTAACACAAGCTCCCAAGTGTGAAAGAAATGGGAAGGAGGCTTCAACAACAGTTTCAGCAGAAGACATGACTGCTGGTGTTATGATTGTTGATTTATGGATGGAACTTTCCTTTGTTTTTCTTCTTACCCCTTGTGTTATTTATAGTCGGTGCACTCAGTGGCCCACTTTAGCTCTTTCCAGAAAGTTGAATGAGAAGTCAGATGTGAAATATTTGAATTTGAAAGTCATGTCATGTTTTTTTTATCTTTTCCACATGTATGATTCTTCATATATGTGGAGGGATGAAAAATGTTTTATTCTGATATACTTCTTGATGTCAAGACACCATTTTAAATTTGTTTATACAAAATTTCAACAGCTCTTCATGCAGGATATGTCATAAAATGAATGCTCCAAATAAACTTTAGACAAGGCCTACTCACTGGTTTCCTGTACATATAAGGAGCCAGTCTCAGCAGCTATGGCTCCTGAATACTGATTACTTGATGTTTTCATACCTTCTGAGTTTCCTCTGCCACCGTGATGTAGGTACATCATGAGCAAGCCCCCAAGGCTGCTGTCCTCTCTGCCACTTGAGCTCCTCTTGTTGTCGACTCAGCGTGTCGGACAGGCCTCCTGGTTTGCTACACTGCTACGGTTGACACGCCGGGTGGTAAGAGCGCATGATTGTTATGAGGTCAGCAGTTGCCAAAGGCGGGTCGCTTGAAAGATACGAAAGTTCCCAGCAGCCACCTGCCGTGTGGCCCGATATGCCGCGTGTTGTCATCTCAATCCCAGGAGAAGATGAGGCAAACTATTTATGAAAGGAAAATATGTAATCCCTTTGGAATTATCTTTTTTTTGGGGGCGACTGATTTGCCATAAAATGGGATTTTAATCATCATCTACTCGCCACGCGCCCGTCTTGCACTTCTCCACTACGGGCCGAGACGGGTAGAGGCGTGCCGAGTAGGTACTTTTTCTGTACCTATTCTGACGAGATTCTAAGCGTGCTGAGTCTGCCCTGTATTTGACGTCATCACAATACACGCCACTGATTGGTCGGATGGCCGTCAGACGTTTTGAATCAGGAAGCGGGAGTCAGCGCGAGGGCAGCCCGCAGCTTCCTCATTTTATCCGACAGGCAATGGCAGCGCAAAAGTCTGTTTGGTGATCCAACTCTGAGGTGCAGATGTTCATAAACCTGGTGGCTGAGGAGAGAATTAAAAAGGGATCTAGACGGGCGATAAGGAACGACCAGATCTACCAAGCGCTCGGTCACTTCCCAGACGCTCGCGGCTCTCAGCTGATTTCTCATCAGTGGCGACAAACAAAATTAAAAAAAAAAAAACGTTGCCACTTGAAGCTTCTCTTAATCTCATTTTTTAACTTGATATTGAACACAAGCCACAGACCCAGCAGCACATCTATCATCTACTCCAGGTTCTACATATTTAGTGTTGTCTTCTCTGTTTAGATCACACAATCAAATACGTCACAGCAGCTTCGCTCCAACCCGCCCACTTCTCACCTGGGTGTTGAAAAACAAACAAGGACGAGGCGTGCCGAGTCGGGGCGCGCTGAGTAGGTACTAGTGGATAAGCGCCATAAGTAACAAATGTAGACTCTTCACAGAACTTCAACTTTGACAATGTTTGGAGGATGTATGGTGTGAACGTCTCTCTTGAGGTGTTTGAGATGATTTGAAGGCTGCTGCTTTCTAGGCCAGGACACTCCTATAGAAGAGATTTTAAATTGCATTGAGACCTTTGCTGGATAAATAAGGTAAATGAAAAAAAACTTTGGTCCTTCCACATTGTCTCTTTAGGGTTTAGCTCTGGGCTCTGGCTGGGCCGTTCCAAAAATTGGATCTTCTTTTTCAAAAGCCTTTCTGTCGTGTATTTACTTTGCTGTCTAAGGTTATTGTTCTACTGCCCACCTTCTACTAAGGGTGGCATATAGACACCTTGATATTATCCTGTAGCATATTTTGGTAAGCATGTGATAGATGATGGCAAGTGGCCCATAACCCTAAGCCAGTGGTTCCCAAACTTTTTTTGCCAGGCCCCCCTTTTGTACGTAACAGAAATTTCGAGCGCCCCCCCCCCCGACCCCAACATCTTTTGCATTCAAATGCGACTGCAATTTATTTCATATATTGAACATATGTGTGAAAAAACTGTCCATCTCTGTAAAAATAGATTTTCAACCTGACCAGCTCCCAGAGATTGAAACACCAGCAGTACAAACAGGAGCCAAAATCTGAATCTGATTTGCTCTACAAACATTACACCTTTAATCCCCACATATTTTTAGTGATGTGAGTAGGCTTGCTTTCTTTCCCCTTTTTACTGTACAATACAGTATGCATTACTTTCAACATATTTTTTTCCAAAAATAACCAGCTCCCTGAGGAAAAAAAAAAACAGCAGCAACAGCTAAACAAATAATCAAAATTTCAACAATTGCTCTGCAAAAATGTCAGCTTTAATCCCCACATCTTTTCAGTGAGTGGGGTGGGCTTGCTTCATGTTACAGATCCTCTCAAACTGGGTTGCAGGTGAGAGATTGCCACATGCATCTACCTTCCAGTAGTGCCGGGTAGTTGTGGGGCCTGAAGCAGCAGGTCCCTGGTTAGATTCACGCTGGCCAGACCCTTACTTCATGTCATTCCCCTTCTCTCTTCCCCCTATTTCCTGTCTCTCTCTCACTGCACATATGTGTTGAAGGCAAAATCTTAAAGAAATAAAAAATCTTAAAAAAAAATATATATATATTTTTTTTTTAGTTAATCTACCTTCCAACCTCGGCGCCCCCCCCCCCCCTGCAATAGCGCTGCAACCCCCCTAGTTTGGGAACCACTGCCCTAAGCAGCAAAGCACCCCCAACAGACCTCACTGTGACTATGTTTCGATGTTGGTAAGATGTGTCCTTGTTGCTACTTTTGTGACTTAACAATTCAACTTGTGCTTCCTCAGCATTGCAGATAGCCAGGTTGCTCTTTGTCAAATTTTTCTTGGAGGCCAGTGGCTTCCGCCAAGGTGCACCGTCATGGAAACCCTGCCCATTAAATGCCTTATTGTATATAAAATATATGGTAGACCAATGAAAGGAGATTTTTTTTATACTCCAATGATGCCTTCAAGCATCTCTTGAGGGCCATATTCGCTGAACACTCACTTCTAAGAAGCATAGCTACTGTAACACAATAAACCGTCTCCATTTTATACCCAATATGGACTGAGATTTGTATCTTTTCTGATTATTCTTATGCAACCAGTGTTACTTGATGTTTTAAAATATTTCCTTTTTGGCAAAGTCTTACTCTTTAACTCTAAAGCACATTTGTGAACTCATTTTATCAGCTGGACTCCAGGTGTTCAAAACTGTCTCCAATTAGCTTTTACTTGACTTATTTGCCCATGGGTGCACTTACTTGTTCCATCATCACTATAAATGTTTAATGTGTGTGTTCAGTAAAGGCATGTACAAGTATAATTGTATTTTTAGCTTGAGTTCATTGTGTCTCATAATATTATGAGTTGGATGAAAATCAGATCATATTTTATGGCCAATAAATGTCAAAATCAAGTTAATTTCAAGAGGTTTGCATACCTTCTCTTGCCGTTTTGCAACAAGTAAACAAAGCAGTTGCCAAGGGCAGTGGTACTGTTAGGATTTGGAAGATTCACTCACTACGTAATGGTTTTAATTGAAATGAGTGATGAAACCCAAAGAACTGGTAGTTTGCTACCGATTTAATGCACTCGGATTACAACTGCTCCATTTAGCAATGCCACCAGATGTGTAATTTTCACCGTTGTCACACTCAGTGCCAAGAAAATGTTGTGAATGTTCAGCACAGCAGCATATAGGAGCAGACTGCCTTCTGAAAAGCACCTCTGATATCTTAATGAACTATAGTAATGAACTCTGTAAAATTATGGATGCCATTATAGTTTTGTTGAACAAGCCATTTGAGCACACGATATAATAGCTCCCAATTTTATGGCCAGATTTACAGGCAATAATCATCTCAGAGTCCCCTCGCCAAACCTCATTCTGTTTGACTGGTGTTTCAACTGCCAATTTTTTTTTTCTTTTTTTGTTAATACCCCTGTAATTAAATGCATGCTTAGAATCAGAGTGATTACAGTTCCTGACAACTAATTGCTCTGTAGTTCAGTTAACTGCAAGAACGATAATCAAATCTGCAGGCTTTTGTCCACGTATACAGAGTGAAGCTGATTGGCACGGAATCTTTGCTTTAGCAAAAGGAAAGAGCGTCTTTTACAACACTCACAGTTGGGATTCTAGATTACTGTTTAGCTTGCATGACTGTTTACCAAATCCAATGCAATTTTCCTTATAGATCCACTTTAGACCAAATCTTAAGATTCATAAGAATGAAGCAGAATGGAAAAAAAAAAAGAAATCACACTCCTGCTGTTCACACCTCTGAGCAATCATGGCTTTCAGCGAGAAACAGTCTGACTGCATCGTACTATAACGCCTCATGTGAACACTGCCTACATACAGTTTAGGAATGCATGTGCACATCAACTCTATGCACTAATTGTCCATTGAGTATGCAATGCAATCCACTTTAAGGCTGAGGAATAATACAAGAGTGGGCACATGAAAAAGAAAACTTGGATAAAAATGATACATGATTCCAGTCCAAAACAGTAACAAATAGGACTATGCAAAGAAAAGGGTATCAAAATTACGGAAGATTATTAAAGAAGGACGCCTTCGGACGTCCACAACTTTATGATTTGACATTTTTCATGAACATGGAAATGATAACTCTCTGGTAAGAGCTTTGTACAAAGCTCCACAGTCGACTAAAATGGGCTTCACCTTGATTGTCCTTATTGTCCCAAAGCTTTATCAGCTAAGCAAGGACTAGCTTGGACATCATGTAAGACAACGAAAAGGACACTGAGGATGTGGGAGCAAGGAAATTACTACTAGGCTTTAAAAGAGAAAAATAAACATGCTCGTTTATCCTGGACAGTTGCAGAGCTGAAACCAAAGAGTGGGAATAGATTGAATATCGCAGGAGTTAGTTTGTAATTCACTGACAGTCTCCTGAAATTATCCTATCACATTAGCATGTCCCTCGATCTGTCATTCTGTGGCATCAATGGTAGAAGTTAGACACAAAATCTGAGTGTTCCTCTAATTTCCTTAATGTGGTATAGGTACATTATATTTAAATGGAGTGTGCGTGTGGTATAAAAGGTAGTACTGAAAGGCAATAAGGGCCACTTTCAGTTTATATTGTATTTACATATATACACACACAATAATAATACTTCTCACTTTTTTTATGAAATTGAGTAAGATTAGAAGGCCTTCTCTCTCTTTGTCCCTTGAAACCATAAAAATAAAGTGCTCCAACATCCAACTCAGATAGAATTACAATATGTCCCTATAGATCAGCCACATAAAATGAAGATTAAAGGGTTGTATTATCCAAGACATCATTTGGGGAAGAAGAAAAACTGAAAAATGGAGGTAAATAAATGAAAGATAAAAAAAAACACTGATCTGCACCGGTAAAGTGTTGTGCTATACACTGCAAAGGTTTGTATTGTAATTCCACTCCTCCATCATATAAACGGAGTGCATGGTTTACTGGACTATGTTGGTCCATTTTTTAAATTATGTAATTTGCTGTACTCACCAATGACCAATCAAAAAATGAATGCAAGTTCCATTAGTGTAAAATAGTAAAATTACACTATGCTTAAAGCAGAGTTAAATTTCACCTTTTACCATCACATTATGGCCTGTTTTAGAGTTTTTGTAATGCATCTTATGGATATTCATTTTTCAGTGACTAGTGAGGAGTATTTTATTACATTATTCAAATAATGAGGCCAAACACAGTCACATGGCTATGAAAATATAATAAAAAGTAACTACTATTAGTGCCAAGTTCCAGTGTAAAATTTTCAAAGGCGTCGGGCTCTTATTGGATTTATTAAATGTAATTCTAACTCTAAATACCAAGTTAATTCAGCATTCCAAAAAAATGGTACCCTTACAGTATAAATAATGTAGACGTAGAAACGCCATTTATCCGTTCTGAGTAAAAACAATTTATCCAATGCCAGTTTCCATCTTTGAGCCAAGCAAAACAGTTCTCATATGTAACATATAAAACAATAGTTGCACGTGGTCTGCAAGTTCTCCACTAACAGAACTGCTTTTCCCTCTTCCTTTTCATCTTACTACTCCAGTAAATGCAGAACATCTTGGATGGGACCATTCCCATCGCTGCCACAGCGTTTGACAATTTTGATACATCCCTTACATAAGGTTTGCGACAAATTTGTACAAAAAAAAATTATTGCCATTAAGGCTGCATGACTATGGCCAAAAACATGACGACGATTATTGTCGTCCTCGATTTGCTGTATATTAAATTTTTTGATTAAATTTGATTTTGATCTAATGTTTTGCACTGACATTAATGACACACTACGGCCTGTCAAAATTAAGCAATATTATTTATATAAAACAATTGTTTTGTCATGTTTTAATAACTGACAGACACTATGATTTTGCCCTGCACACGGTGGCGGCGAGTATTTATTTATTTTCTGGTTCAACTACAGTGGGGCTAACCCATAGTGAGGCTCAAATAAATACCAGATTACATATTTAATAAAAGAACACCCTCCCAACACAGCTAGAAACAGGCCGGCGCGAACAGAGAGCTAACAGCACACAGGTGGTTTGGAGTTACAGGCTTAACAACCAGCACCGGGATGCTGCCGTTATTCTGTATTTATATAAATACTATATCAGCCATATGTGCTGATATAGTATGAGGGGAGCAATGTGCTCTTAAATGGCAAAAATTCACCTGGGTGCATTTAAACGAGAGAGCCTTAAAAAGAAAGAAAAACACACAATTCCATGCAGTAGATAAATTGAATTTTGTATCAAGATGAATTGTTAAGCTTGAATTTTATGCATAGATGTCCCACACTGGAAGGTAATACTGTCTGAACATATGCACATTTTATTCAGTGAATCTGATTGAACTGTCAGCTTCAGGGCTGCATCTACAATACAAAGTTAGTCATACTGTTTAAAAAAGAAGATGTTTCAAGCCTATTTCTTATATGCATGGTAAAGGACATGTGATGTGGGTCTAAAATATGCATTTTAAGTCTTTAATTGTCTTTACTTGTGACAACATATTTTTGTGCATTATGCCTACCATGTAAAAAGGTGGGTGCCACTCTTTCTGCGGCACGACATTTAGTAAATACCAACAACTTAAGTATCCAAAGCACTTTTTGCTGTCAGGATGCAAGAGTCACAGAACTTCACACAATATAATATATGGAGTGTGAGCAGCAGTAGCAGTGCATCATGATTAAGCACTTGCGTGGGCAGGAGTGAATGATCTCTGCATTTGTCACCAGAAGAGTTTAGCGTCCATCATAGCTGCCGGCGGAGGTGCGTCTGCCACTGAGTAGGAACAGAACAGGCCAGATTGTGTGGCGAGGGAGGCCTTGGCACGTGATCATGTGCATCACAAGCCTCTTCTGATCCTCCAATGTGTTGTTGAGCTGCTCCATTCCCTGCACACAACGCCAAACACCTGTTTGGCTCGGCTGTTAGACCGAAAGCTCCGTTATCACTGAGGGCCTTCCATTAATGGCCCATTCTACTTTCACCAGGAAATAGTATTGAGCAAAGTGAAAAGTCAATGATACCACTGTAAGAAAGATTTGAGTAGATAGACTTCATGTGGCATTTCCTTTGTTTAACAGGTAAAAAAAGTACAAATTAACTTTGTTTTAATACTGAAAAGGCACCATACATATTTAGATACCTGGAAATGAATTATGAAACCAAATTAATTTTGGAGGGCATGTGCTTTTGAATGCTTTTAACCAATAAGAGATTGTGATGAGAAGTACCAGACAGATGTAGAACTAGCATCCATTTTTTTTCTCTTAAATAAGAGTACATGGGGACAATGATATCCAAATTGAAAACATAGTTCAGAGAACAACAATGTGTTATGAGTACCCATAGGTCTTTTTACAAGAAAGAGACAGAAGCAGCACAGGGGATACGAATGACTTACACTTGTTTTCATGTTGAGCTTGTTGGTTAAGTCATTAAATAACAGGGATCCAGTGGAAACCAAGATGTGAAATTGTTGAGGCAGCTTTTAGAGTGGACGATCAGAGCCTTTGGCGGTAAACTAACAAGTCATATCAAAACAAAAGTGATGGGAATAATGTTTCAGGTCAATGGCAATGTTAAAGGAGTGTACGACAAAGATGTCTAGAGCTGAAGGGGGTTTGGGAGTAGGTGGGGTGGTAACAGATAAATGAGGCCATCGCTAGCTCAGGGAGGAGGAAGGGAGGAGAGAGTAGCTAGCGAGCTCCCTCGCGATCTGTACCTGCCAAGTCCCTACCCTGAACAGCTGCTAGCTACTCCAGAATGTGTAGCAGCTCACTCCCTCACCACATCCATCTTTTACAAAGTCTAACCCAACTGCATTGGGATCTGTCCATGGTGCTGGAAGCAGCACTTAACAGAATCGTGTTGTTTTCAGCTCCATCACTTTGGCAATATTTATATATTAATAAACAATTTATAATGTTCATCACATGTTACACTTTGACAACATGTGATGGCACAAAAATTAAACATTGTTTTTTAAGTGTTCTTCTGAAACTTTTCATATTCATATCTTGTCATGATGGCTTTTTGACAATGTTGCATTTGCCTTGACACACTAGAAGTAATGAAACTGTAACAATCATGTCCGATTTTAGCTTCATTGCAGTGTGCAACACTTCTCATTTCTTCCTACCTCCAGCCCCAAGTAAATGGCCACTTACAAGCTGCTGCCTGCCATTCATATCTGCTCCGTATGAGTTGCACCTGCAGTGGTGGATTATGTAACAGGGCAGGCCAGTCAGAGGACCGCTCGGCATGCCCTGCATTAGCAATGATGCAAGGCTGATAAAGACATTCTGTCATCCAAGGCACATGGGTATTTTTTTATGCAAAAAACTCAAAAGGAGTTCAATCAGGCTTTTGTGACCAGCCTGTCAGTGGTTTGCATGTTTAAATGAAACGTCTCTGTAGAAAAGGCATTGGAAGAGCTTTTTTTTAATGGTCTGAGATTAAAAATTGATAGATGATGAAACATATCTTCAGTAGAGGTCTGCAATTTATCTATTTATCTATGTTGTCCTGCTTTAGAATCAGACTTGCATTCTAAAGTTAAATGCAAATGAACTCCAGGGGCTCCAGAGTAGTCCCAAGCACAGAGCCAGCCTTATGTAGTAGGCTTTTCTCTTTGTGTTTCTTTGAGTCGCTGGCACTAACTCTGCTGCTCCAACTGATGAATGCAGATAAAATTTGTTCTCTCCACCATAAATTTATAGAAGCCATGCAGCATTCTACTGAAAACACCAAAGGATCTGAATTTCTTCACTAAGTACAGTCTGCTCTGACTCTTCCAGTACCAGATATCTGCTGTAGTCCCCCACCTCCATCTCTTCTCCGGAGGTGGAAAGTCTTAACCATATTCCTCCTATAATCCATAATGGTCTGTTTTACCTATAGTTCAGATTCAGGATGAGGTGATTGCGTGAGAAAAAAAAAAAACAAAGCTATCACTGAAACAACCTGCCACTACTGCAGTACCATCCATTTTCTATACGTTTTATCTTTTCCAGGGTCACGAGAACCTATGCCAACTCTTTACAAGCAAGAGGTAGGGCTAGTGATGCACCGAAATGAAAATGTGTGGCCAAAACCGAAACCGAAAATAATAATAAACACTTGGCTGAACACCGAATACCGAACAATAGTTCTTGGCAGTTTTTCATTTATTTTGCCAATTTTTGAAAAAGAAAATTTGAGAATTATCTTTCACAATCTTTAATAGGCTCTAATGTTCTGCTCTTACATCTGGTAATGCTTCTAAGTCCCGTTGTTGGGCATGTGTAGGCTATGTTAATGAGACGGGTATTTCTGCAGCCTAACGAGAGGCTCCAGGCTGCAGAGGGCCCGGTCCTGATATGCCCCGCCTCCCGGTCATATGCCCCCGTCCCCCAGTCATATGCCCCGCCCCCCGCCCCGGCTCTGATATGTTCTACTGGCGATAGGGTTATCGCGCCTGGGGATTGGGACAGATAACCATCTAACTGTTGAGCGGGTGACTTGCTGACATGTTTGCTGCATTTAACACCGCACGCCCCTCACTCCACGCTGTTCGCTGTTTGATTGCGTCATCACACGCCGTTATTAATTGTTCATTTTTTTCCCCACTTATTCCACCAAACACCAAAAGTGTTTTTTTTTGTTATTTTCGGTCAAACAATTTCAGTTACCGAACATTCGGTGCTTCACTAGGTATGGCTACACCCTGGACAGGTCACCATTCCATCACAGGGCCACACATGGAGACAGACAACTGTGCACACTCAGCCCTACGGGCAATTAAGAATCATCAATCAAAGTAACATACATGTTTTTGGACTGTGTGGAAGCCCGAGTACCTGGAGGGAACCCATGCAAGCATGAGGAGAACATGCAAACTCCACACAGAAAGACTCCCGCAGGGCCTGTGAGTGGAACCAGGAACCTTCTTGGTGCGAGGCAACAATGCTAACCACTAAGCCACCTAAGTGCCGCCCTAATGCAGTACCATTATCTATATAACTCCTTTGAAGTTTAACTTCAAGCAATGTTTTATTAAGTGGGACCAGTCAAACGTGTGGGGCACTCTCAATCTTTGTTACAGGGAAGTGAAGGAACATTGTTTTGGCCTTGTTGTAAATAACTAAAGATCTAGTTCCATAGAGACCTCTAGATATATGTCAGCATGGGAAATTGAGATTTTTTTTATGAGCTCACTACTAAGGGAGGGGAACTGTGAAGGGTGCTATGATCTTAGGAAACAGAAAAATAATTGTATTTATAAACTGTATATATTCTGTGATCATTGTGGCAGATATTTTTTTGAAAAGACGCCCTCATATTTATTGAATTAATATATTGTATGTCCCTGAAGTCAGCCTGGTCTTTTCCCAACCATCTAGTTGACCTGCCTGAACCTCAGTTTATAGCTTGGATTATCAATTCAGGGCCTGCAGTCAATGAAAGTCAAAATCACGTTTGAAGAATTGCCTCCACTGGCAGCTGCCCTTCACAAGCACGTCTTGCACATCAGATTGCCCTCCAATTTCAAGACATTGCTTTTGTTTTTTGGTCCCAAAAATGTATCAACTTCATCTTTTTCAACTGGGATAAATGTGAGGAGGTTCACCTCCTCCAGCCATCATACACAGCAAACTGAATGCTTGATCAAGTGAACCTGAAAGATTCCTTTTTACAGTTTGACAAGCTATAGAAAAATTGCTCCTGCTGCAGAAACAGTATGATAGAAAATGAAAATGCGGTTTTGATTTTTTTCAAATCACAGTACACCTAAACTGAAACATAAAAACCACTCTTTGTTTACATTGAACTAAACTTAGGAAGTTTATACAACTTTTGCTTATTTCAGTGACCATCACAACAATAAGATGTCATAAGACTTGCACCCTGGTACTAAAGCAATAGCTGTTAGCTAAAGGCAACTAGTTTAGTGGAAAGCTGCAATTGTTGCGTCAATTTATAATGTCAATCATAAATCCTTTAAATTCAAACAAAGTTAATTATTATTATTGTTTGATGTGTGTTTGTATACTTTAAGATGCTCATCAATAAACCATGAGCCCTATGGTGGCACTTTTTTAATTCAAAAACCTCTGTAGTGTATATATCAAAACCCAAGTTTAAAAAGTCCTTAGTAAATAATAGGCTCACTAAAAGATGCATTAATTGAAGTTAATTTAGAAACAATTTACAAAAATATAATCAATTTGTTCAATGTTTTTGTATAGCATCACTGTACTAAGGAGCAAAGAAACTTTGTGAATGATGTGTGGGAAATAGTGGTGCGTGAAGGCAGAAAAAATATGTCTCATAGACTTTTAGACTTTCACACCATCGCAACGGTGTATAATACATTCTCTCATTTTACAGACATGGCTGAACAGAGTCTTAGACGATGGTCCTTTATTCATCGCTGTAATATGATTGAACTCTAAACCATCAGTGCATCTGCATTTATATCCGCCACAAACAACCCTATATCTGGATCCTGCCATTGATTTGCATAATTGGAGATTGTGGACGGGTGCTTGTTATTCATTGACACGGCACTGCAGAGAGGCAGATGGAGAGATGTACTGAACTGACTGTTCCAGTCTGTCAAGAGCGAGAACGGCCGCATCTCAACAAAAGGGTTTCTTTAGAAAACTGCCTAGCAATCGAATGTGAAGAACGTTAAAATATCTATCTATACATGTGTATAGAATCAGTCTATTTACCTATTGAGTCCAGAATTGTAAATCTGCATGAAGGCTCATGTAAAAAACATCTGAAAAAATGGCAAAGCAATCTGAGCTCCATCCTGCTTTCATCAGACAAGTTTGAGACATTAGAAACTAATCTTTGTGCAGCTTCCCAACCAGTAAACCCCTAAGTAACCTGGGGTACACAGAGAACATGACAGTGACTGACTGACACATCCATCTCCCCTGCTATCTGGCAGAAGAAGAGAATGTATCACTCACGCATATAAAAAAGACAAAGATAGGGGGGAGAGAGAGAGACATCACATAATTTACAATTCGGTTACATGAGGTTAACAGTAACATCCACACGTCTGATATTAAGGACAGGTTAGTTAAAAATGACCAAAAATGCGTAATTGTTTGGATATGCAATGATACGCAATGATACCAAACACTGCTGTAGCACGAAACACTGCAATTTCACAATAAATATCCCAAAATAGAACAATGACTATACTGTCTGATTTATTTCCCTACAGAAGAGCTGCTTGCATCTTGTTGCATGATGACGAGGATGTTCAGTCTCATTTCAGTCTCCTTTTGTCACAGTTCACGGTGTCACATCTCGTTACATGATCACTTTGATGCTTGACAATTGGCAACGTCCATCCATGGATAACAGACATCCCGCTGAATTACAAAGTAGCCAATCAGCACTTTTGGTTTGATCACAAAAGTTAATAAAAAGTAAGAATATGTGTTTGAAGCATTGACTTTCTCCCATGTATATAGCGCTGGGACCCATCCTACACAATACTTTCTAGCAGTCTATTGCTATTTACTCTTCTCTCCCTTGTCAATGGTTAGGATCAGGAGTTAAAAATACATTTAGGGCTTTCAAAAGTGCTGCCAAACACAGAACAACGTACTAGGAAAGTATTGTCATGTTATCTTTTAAGAATCTTGTACAGCATATAAAAAAGAACGGCATACTCGAATGAGGTCTCATGTAGGAGTTGAGGTATTGTAATTTTGACTTTAATAAGTAAAAAATAGATTTTGTATTCGCATATTTATTTGAAGGTGCAAAGCTTTTTCAGCATTACTACTTTACATCATACTCTATACTAGATGTTATGATTTGAAGAATAACTAACATAAATATGGTATCATCAATATTTTTATTTTGAGCTTGCATTGGAATTCATTCAAGAGGACTACTTGCCTTTAAAGACGTGGAGTCAGATCGTTCAACCCTTCATAGAGATAAACCAGGCTGAGATCCAAGAACAATGTAAATGTAAGCGCACTCAAATGAAGTCTAAACGATCCAACATAATTCCAGTCTAACAGTGATCCATCTGTCTGAACAGCTGATGCGTCCAGATGCAGGATAAATTCACAGAACATGCTTAGTGTAATTGGACATTTGTGGAGAAAGATGGGGGTGGGCTGGTTGGTATATTCAATATTTAGAAGGCCTACATTTGTAAATCATCATTGTAGCAGAAACCTTTAGTTTTTGGAATTTATTCGGCCTTAGGTCTTCATTTATTACCAAAATATAATGCCAATCAATCACTGTAAGAATACTTAAGAATGTCATTGTGCACATATACACTATTCAGGGATTATGAACACCCAATTTATACTGATCTTGATCTCTTAAAAGAGCTCTGGCCAGCCAGTCTCTGGACAAATGTCTGTGTGTCCTGAAGTGTCTGGTACTGGGATGTAAGCAGTCGACCCTTTGGACCCTGTGGAGTTGTGTGGTGGGGTTACCTCCACAGATTGGTATCAGGAGACTCTGAGCCTTTATTGTGCTATTCGAGTACTTCCCAAAACATTTACTTAAAGCGCTCATTGCTGACCTACTGGGGAAGCAGTTCCTTTAGGAGAATGATGCCGTCGGGTGTGACCGGTAGGCAAAATATTTAATTAGGTGACAAATGTCAAAAAAAACATTCACGTGAATGTCAGAACAAAGGTGTTGCAATTAACAAAATTAGCATTTTTGCCTTTCAGTGGTCACAATATTATGGATGATTGGTGCATATATATTCAAAATGTATGCAATCTCATTAAACAGTGGTATCCTCCAGTCAGCATAGAAGTGCCTCAGTCTGAAAACTGTCCCTAGACAGTCTGGAGTGTCCTTACATTTAGAAATGTTTTTGGTTGCTTTGCAAACTTATCTGAGACTGGTCATGTTGCCTTTTGTGTATGCTTAAATGGATTACTATACTGTATAATTCCAATTATCACCATAAATGACACAGAGAAGCACAAATCACACAATGTGAGGCTTTTGAGCGAAAAGTGTGATAAGCATGCTTGCCTCCCTCTGTAATGACTGAATATCCCCTGAAGTGAATGAAGGTATGCACAGTAGTAGTTAAAATGCCATTTTGGAAAGTGCTTGCGATGCTTTTTACTAATTGAAGGTTTGCTTCTCCCAAGTGCATCAATGTAACAATCAAATACAGTGACACACTTAAGAGAGTAGTAAACGTCAGTTTGCAGTGTTGTCTTAAACCAGCCATTCTTTTGATGGCACTTACTACTTACTTCTAGTTTGACTGCAAGGTGCAACAATACGATATGGCCTGACATAGCAAATTCAATTTTGGTTTACTTGATCATCTCTGAAACTTGAAAGCACCAACAGTGATTTATCCACCACTTTTCTTCTTCACCAACAAGCCACTCACAGCTAGTTTCCTTCGAAAATGAGTACCAGCAAGACATTAAAATCTTTACCTGGACATAGGTAAATCACATAAATTCCAACCCTCTTTCTCTACACAGGAACATAATATTTTATGGGGGAGCCATCCTAAAATGTGTGTTTATGAACAGATCAATCAATACAGCTGACCTATTACCTGCAAGGGCTTGTCATAGGTGCTATTTCAGGTTTACAACCTTTCAGCATGAGAGCTGTATTGATTGCCCGCCTTCAGGAACACTTCTGGTGTAAGGACATGAAGGAATGAGGGGGAAGAGTAAGAAAGAGCTTGTCTTATGATATTGGAGTTCTGAGGACTTTAAGAGAAGTTTCCCAGAAACATAAAAGGACTAATGTGTGTTGCAATGTTTCCTGTGATGTCCTGGGCTTCACTTTGCCTCAGAAAAAATAGAATTTACAAGTAGATATCATTTATAATGAAAATCTGCCACTTTTCCCCACCATCAATGGGAAGCAGAGCAGTTGTGCCAGTGCAAACCACACAAAATAGTGAGGAAAAAATAAGGCTTGAGGTGTCGTGTTCTAAAAAAGAAACACTTTTATCTTTGAAGCTTGACACTTTGTGTACAATATGACACATTCAGCACAAAAAAAAAAGTGGAGGAAAAAAGAAAGCCTGTTCTGCTGTTGAAAATAAAAGATGTCATGCATACTGTCCATGCTCATTCTACTTCACAGTCACCCTGAACATGGAGCTGTGCTCTTCAGAACAAATGTTGTTTTGTCTCACCATGGGATCTAAGCATTTTGATGAAATCAGACTCAGTGTGTCTGCAGCGTCACGGTCAGAGGGATGCTTACCTATCCAGAGAAACTCGGAGCAGTTGTATGCTGTCTGGCTTGGCAAACCATGTTATCTTTCACATCACTGATTCCCACAGAAAAGAATACTATGTTTGAAGATTCTGGGGTACAGCTATGAATATGAGAGGGGGGGGACAGCAGCACATTGGTAGTGCACTGCTACACATGAGTATGTTGTTTGTACACTGTAAAAACTGAAACTTGAAATTTCTCAGCTTAATTGGACTTTTGATTTGGCTGAACAACCACTGCATTTCCAACTATACCAAAGTAATTGCAACAACTCACTTTATTTGTTGGTCTCAAAAAATATTCTAAATATTCTCTGTTGGCAAAATGTAAAAATAATTGTCAAACCCTTGTTGAGGGCCAGGCCAACTTCAGTGCTTGGTTGAACGGGGTTTCCAAAGTGATTCTGCATGGGAGTCTTGCCATATTTTCCGTTTTCCACTTGCTAACTTTAATATGTCAAGCCAAAGCTGATTTCCAAAAAACTTAGTACATTTATTTTTACAGTATCAAATCAGTGCGTTTTAAATGAAAAGCAGCACCCGAGTAGTTTTGTCGATATATTTAATGGTTAACAAAGGGGCGGTACAGTGGCATGGTTACAACTGTTACCTCACAGCTAGAAGGCTCCTTGTTCACATCCTGGCTCATGCCAGTTTGCATGTTCTCTCTCTTTTCTATTGGTGCTTCAGTTTCCTCTTACAGTCTAAAAAAACTGTTATGTTATGCTAATTGTTGATTATAAGTTTCCAACAGGAGTAATTCTGAGCATACATATAATCTATGTGATGTACTGACAAACTATCCATAATAATAATAATTAAAGGGGACCTATTATGAAAAACACGTTTTTTCTTGTTTCTTGTTTAAAGTGGTCTCCCCTCACCCTGCCAGCACAGGGAAGATAAAATACCATGGAATTCTGCAGGGTCTGCCCCCCCCCCCTGCCTGACTGAGTCTTCCAGTGTCACATGGTTTTTTTTGGGCCATTCTGAATCTGCGCCTAGGGTGACGTCACCCTAGGCGCTCATTTCCATAGGTTGGCCCCCGCTGCTGAAACCACGCCCACAACCAGCTCTCTACGCCGGCTGGAGCTCCAGCCAGTGTTTAGCAGCGGTGGCTGTTTCCACAGTGAGGGACAGTTAAGATGAGGTTTTGCATCGACACTTACCCTTATAAAAGGATCCGTACCAACAGCACGGACCCGGCAACTGCACACGAGTCAGCGGTAAGAACGTTATTTTTTTATGTTTTTTATATTTGTCTACAAGTATGATCTTTGCATGGGCTAAGTATTTAGCTTAGCTCGGAGCTCCGGGGCCGCTCACGGACCTTTTTTTTTTTTTTTTTTCCCTTTCATTTCAGATCTTCCAAGCAAAAAGGCTGATTTATGGTTCCGCGTTACACCAACGCAGAGCCGACGGCGTAGGCTCCGTGGCGGGGCGCCTGGAGCGGAGAAGGAAACACTGCTCCCGGGAGCTGCTCCGCAGAGGCGGGCCCGTCTGGCTCGGATGAATGAAGAAACGGAGGATGGGGATTTCAATGGATTTGATTAATGTAATAACTTAAATAAAGCACAATCAAACTAAGTTTTGCTCTGCTCTATTTTTAAATACCACACTTGTATGCGTGTGTGTGTGTGTGTGTGTGTGTGTGTGTGTGTATGTGTGTGTGTGTGTGTGTGTGTGTGTGTGGGTGGGTGGTTGTTAGCCTTCCTGTGTGAAGACGAGGTGACTAAAGGCTGGGGCTAGGGTACGCGTCGATTTAACGCAGAACCGTAAATCAGGCTTTAAGATCCGTGTAACTGAATGCCAGGCTTATGCTCCTCCCCTGCTACACGTCATTCAGGGAGCCAATCAGCACAGAGCCTCATTATCATACCCCCCCTTCCCTTAGAATGGAGCACAGAAAAAGGGGTTAGAAGCGGTAAAACTATAGACATGGCTCACAGGCTGAATTTCTGATGTATGTAGAAAAAACAAGCTTTAGATTGTTTTTAAGACATTCAAGGCCTTTTTAAAATATACATTAAATGCCATAATATGTCCCCTTTAAAGCTGCAAGCAGCGATGAACGGGCCCTCGCACCCTTGTGCACGTTCAGGCGTGCTGCAGTGGAAGCGCTTGTATGACTTGCATGTAGATTCTTCAGGTCTGGACATTTAGAGGATGACACCACCCATGACTCTCTATAACAAAACCATTCAAAAGTTATGGCAGAAAGTAGGAACTATCAGATATCGACCAATCAGATGAAGGGGCGGGGCTAATTCAGGCCAATGAAGGTCAAGTACTCAATACCGAGTCCGATGACACCACCCACGTCTTTATCACAACCCGTTCAAAAGTTATGGCAGATAATAGGGACTATCAAATATTGACCAAGGGGCGGGGCTAATTTGCACCAATTATGTTCAAGGACTCAAAACCGAGTCCGATGACACCACCCACGACTCTCTATATCAAACCATTCAAAAGTTATTGCAGAAAATAGGGACTATCAAATATGGACCAATCAGATGAAAGGGGTGCGCGCTTTTTGGTGTCTATCGTCACCACGGTAATGCTTTTGACTGAGAAAAGTAATGCCCATCGTCGCAGGGAGACGCACATTTTGATGTATAACACACGTTGCACGTTACGGTTCGGACCGTATTAACGGCCGAAGGAATGGCATAAATTGCGCCAAAATTACACGATTAATTCAAAATGGCCGACTTCCTGTTCGGTTTCGGACATGGTGCCAATAAACTTTTCTTTAAGTTGCAACATGATACAGGTGTGTACCGATTTTCGTGCATGTACGTCAAACCGTATTGTGGGGCTTGAGGCACAAAGTTTTCTAGGGGGCGCTGTTGAGCCATTAGGCCATGCCCATTAATGCAAACCATTAAATATAACATTTTTCACCAGGCCTGGCTTGCGTGCAAAATTTGGTGACTTTTGGGGCACGTTTAGGGGGCAAAATCCTGTTTCTGGATGGAGTGTATTGATGGAGGAGGTCAGACAAGTATCGGGGGGGCAGTGAATGGAGGGATCTCTAGGTGAGAAGGAGAATTTTGTATTGTATGCTAAACTTAACCGGGAGCCAATGGAGGTGGATGAGGGTGGGGGTGATGTGCTGCCAGGGCTTGGTGTGGGTGAGAATCATGGCAGCTGAGTTCTGCACATACTGGAGCCTGTCAAGGGTTTTACTGGGAACCCCGGACAGGACTCCATTGCAATAATCTAGCCGGGAGGTGATGAACGCATGGATGAGCATCTCTGCCACGGAGTCAGAGAGTGAGGGGCCGAGACGGGAGATATTCCTGAGGTGATAAAAAGCAGTTTTGGTGATGGATTTGACATGGGACTGGAAAGAAAAGGGTGGAGTCAAGGATAACTCCCAGGTTGCGGAACTTAGATGGATGGGGTGATGGAGCAGCCATCCACATTGACAAGGAGATCTCCAACCTTCAGGAGCTGTGGTTTGGGGGCTGCAACCATGAGCTCAGTCTTGTCACTGTTGAGTTTGAGTAGGTTGGTTGACATCCAGGTTCTTATGGAATGAATGCAGTTGACCAGGGACTGTGGGGGGAGCTGAGAGGATGGTGAAGTGATGAGATACAGCTGAGTATCATCAGCATAGCAATGGAAGTTGAGACCATGGTGGCGAATGATCTGGCTGAGGGGGAGCCATGATGTAATTTTGCTTTTCGCCTGAAGAGAGTGGTGTTAGGAATCAGCAAACGAAAAAAGTGGATATAACTGGTGGATTGATGTACTGTATAATTGGTACAGTTTGTTTCTTAGCAAGTTTTTATTAATCTCTAAGATATCTTTACTGAATTTTAACGAGTAAGGATTTGTTTTTTGGAATTCATAGTGTATAAAGCTGAAAATTTAAAGTTTATAGAGCTATAAAAGATAAAAAAGCTGAACAAATGTTAGTATAAGTGGTTGTCTTTAAAATTTAACCGTAAAAGTCAACCTGAGCTTCTTCTCCTTTTTTACTCTAAAACAAAATTAACATCCATAAAAGTCAAGACTCCTCTTTAGTCTTTATAACTGTTCTTCCTGATACTAAATTCAGTTGAGCCAGAATTGGTTGGGATGTTAATGCCGTCAGTGCCAGACTCACCTGACTGTGAATCTGCAAAAGGCTAGAACCTTACAAAGGAAACATAAATTGTTGATACTACAAGTGCAGAAAGTAATGATACTGTATTAACTATGAACGAATATCAAAAATCAGTTTCATTTTTAGTCCCAGGACGGCAGTTGTGATGCCAGTACACAGCAAAAAATAAACATCACAAACAAGCTCAAAAGGAATTCTTCAAAGGGTCTTTCAAGCTAAATGGATGCATGAGGAAAATTAGCTTGACTGAGGACGATGGAGGTGGGGGTGTGTGTGAGTGTGGGGGAGGGTGATCGCAAAGCAAGCAGCACTAAAACACTATTTGCATTTGCAAGCGTTTACTTTTTCTTATTTGGTGTGTGTTTGTGTGTGTGACTGAAAATGCTTCAGACAGTTTAGTAAAAAAAATGACTGGAGTCTGTGCTTGTTCCCTCACACAAGAAATCCCCTTATGTTGTATCAGATGTTTTTCAATTTATATTTGATTGCACTATTTATTACTTAAACTTACTCACTCACATTAGACACGGCAGTTGATAAAAACAAAGTGAAAGCTTGGGATTCCTACTGATATCAATTGCTGTCCCTATTATTTTTATTTAAAAAAAGTCAGGTTGCATCTTTTTCATCACAACTTTGGAAGAGATGCCCTTAAAAAGAATTAAAAAAAAACCTCTTCTTTTCCATCTTAGCTTCTTCATGTGCTGTGAGAAAAGATCAAAAGTTCTATACAGCCACCAGTAAAGTTTTGTGCGAGATTGTTTTGCCAAACAATGAATTATTGATTCAAAAATCTAGCTTTAACATCTT
Organism: Cololabis saira; assembly: GCF_033807715.1. Taxonomy (NCBI): domain Eukaryota; kingdom Metazoa; phylum Chordata; class Actinopteri; order Beloniformes; family Belonidae; genus Cololabis; species Cololabis saira. Next base: position 29,999,631 of record NC_084606.1, read on the forward strand.
CCTGCCTCTTTACATCTGAATCTACTGTATGCTTTCATGCAGTTCTCTATCCACCATCTCTAATGAGCAGTCTTGTGTCGAGGCTTGTATTGTACTGTTTTTTGTTTATCTAAAATGTACATTTCTATCAGAATGTTTTTAGTGAACTTAAACAGATTATTGAGGGTTTTTTTTTCTTTTAAAAAAGTGATTAAGGCTTTTGTGCCTGAAGTGAAAAATATTTCAAGTCTGAGCAAGACAACTCCAAAACATTTTAATAATCCCTGTAATTGATAGGGAGGACCGACTCTCTGAATTAATGAATCCAAAAGGGGCCCTTTGATGTGAGCAGGACTGTGACATTCAGATTTGTGCTTGACTGAGTCTGAACCAGATAGCTCCTTAGAAATAGCTGCCTATGCATTGGCTGGCCTTCATCCATCACATTTGATACCAGACTGCAGGTAGATAAATACAAAAAAAAGAAAAATCAGCAGGGATCATCACGCCTTTGCTTTCGGTCAGCCTCTGGTTGCATGTTTTAATTATGTCTAAAGATTGAGAGCTTTATTGAACATCTGGTTAAATAATACATTTCTATGTAGAAAATTACATGATTCAGAGTGTTTTATGAGTTTTCTTCCTCTAGAACGTTCCTTTTATACAGCCGTCAGTTGTGTTGTGTATGTTTCTGTTGCCCTGGTATTGCAAAGATATGAGTCCAAAGATACAAAGTCCACTAAAAAACAAACAACAGGAGCTTAAAACAAATTCTAAATTCAATGGGGAGCCAGTGTAAGGAAAACAGTTTAGAAGTGATGTGGTCATGTTTCCAGGTACTCGTCAGTAGGCGAGCCGCAGCATTCTCAATAAGTTGCAAATGACGCAGTAAAGTTTTGTTAATACCAAAATAAAGGGCATTACAATAATAAATCCGGGAACTGATGAAAGCATGGGCGGCATTGTCAAGGTCACCGCGGCTCAAAGACAGGTTGACTTTTGCCAGGAGTCAAAGTTGCCAGAAGCTTGCCCAGACAAGAGAATTGATCTCTTTGTCAAATTTGAATGTGTTATCAAAAGCCACACCCATATTTCTGACTTCCTGGTTAAAGTAAGGAGCAAGAGCATCAAAACCTGGGACAAATGAGGATTCTGTGCTATGGAGGGCTTGGAAGGAGCAAATACAATGCATTAAGTTTTACTTTAATTTAAGCAGAGGAAGATTTTAATGTCATCTAGGCATTTGTGCATGGATTACACGGCATTTGACTAGGCTTGATTAACAGATAGATTTGCAGATAATCTGCATATAGGTGAAACAAGACATTATGGTGGGAAATGATTGGCCATAATGACAGCATGAATAATGAAAATAGGACAAGGCCCAAAATTGATCTCTGTGGTACACCAAGAAGTCAAAGAGGCTAAGGATGAGGAGAGTTCTTCAACCATAACGGAGAAAATCCTTTTTGTTAGGTAGGATTTGAACCACTGCAACACAAGACCCTTTAGGCCAACCTGCTGATCCAGACGTTTCAGGAGGACTGAGCGGTCAACATCAACAGCCATGTCAGTTTCTTTGGACGCAATAAGTAAAAACCACCATGGCAAGACTACTTTACAACTTGGTACATGCAGCTTAAATTATAACTAGTGAATCTACTGTACAAGATTTTAGTAACAGATGGTTTTGTCCAAGACATTAGCTGGAATTGATCACTGTTTGTTTTGACTGTGCTAATTATAAAAAAGACTGCCATCAAATATGCTCAGAATTGACAAGATACCCAAATTATCCCTGACAACATGTGTTTGGACATTTTCAGGTGAGTAATTAATTTCCATATGCCACTTAAAAACCAAGAGAGTTCTGCATACATAAGAATACTGTCTTGCAGACAATTATGTTCTCTTTGTAGTTAAGAGATACAGTCATTTAACAAATGATAACAGTGTTGCATAATGAGTCTTTGCTGCCTGTATCCACAATTTCCTTCAAATTTTACCAAAAGAATGGGATCACTTCAGAAAACTTGATTTCTATGCATTTTCTTTTCTTTTTTTATGGTTGGTACAATACGCTGCATCTCTGCTAAGGGGCCAAACTTCCCCAAACAAATAGGGACAAAAACTACACCCTCCCCCACCGTTCACACACATGTGGGGGCATTGCATAGAAAAATACATTTGCATTCATATCAATCTCAAATCTAGTAATCTGATATGAGTTTATATAATCCAGAGATTATTAATTTAATCTAAACAATTCATAAATTATATCTGTTCAAAACGGTAAAATCAAATTTTACTCACGATCATTTGCAAGAGAAGAGTTCTTGGCTTATATTGTAGCCAACTCACAATTTTATTGTTAGATTCAGAGATACAGTGTCAATTTTTCAACAGACTATTGATTGTCTCTACGCTACCCCTCCCAATGATGGATTTATTGTCTAAGTCAGGATATTGTTGAATTCTACAGTTATGGGCAATTAATTTGAGCCATCTAGTCCCTAGTCATGGTGGCTGACTTAACCACAGTCTGTTCAGTGAGTCACAAAGAGCATAAAGAGCCTTGCACTTGGCAGCCATGAAAGAGTGTGTAAGAGTGAGGCAACACATCTAACTTTCTGTGATACTTCTACGAGTAAATATAGCCTAAATTAGAGCAGCTCTCTTTTTACTAATGTGTACCGAGGAAGCCTTTGGTTTTTCTCTTTTATAACCAAAGTAAAAGTGATATTTTAATTGAAGTACCTCTGGCCGAATCAATATTAAATGTGTATAAATAGGGATCATCTATAATAGCTTGATGTACATTATAGCTAATAAAAAAGGAGGAAATACGCCTACCAAACCAATAGGCTGCCGCTGTAACAGCTAAAGAGACATTGGTTTAGAGCTCTGACTCAGTGAGACTCGCATTGCCCATGTCAGGATAGAGATTCATCAGTGCTCTGAAGGTTACGAATCAGGGCCAATGATCTGTCTGTTAACTTCCCAGGAAATTTACAATCATCATCCCTACTCTCATCTATAAATAACTTAAATTTCTTTTGTTTTGTTTTTATTCTATTTTAATTTAAACATATACTGGATGAGCTGAGGTTATCTTTGTCATTAGATTATTCATTGTCATTAAAGTCAGGTGGCATGACAACAGCAAATGGAGTGGAGAGTGTAATTTACTATTATGCCACTCCATAGTATGATAGAATTAGCTGTGGCTCCGTGAAAATATAATTTACAGTGGTTGCTTGCCTCTCTTGATCTTTTAAGTAAGGTTAAGGGAGCGCACTCAAGGATTACTCCTGATGCTGCTAAAGACAGATGGTAATAGGACATGACCTCAATAACTGCTGAAAACTGGTAGCTTTGACTGCAAAAGAGATAATCTTACACTGGAGAGGATTCTGTGGCCAGTGGAGAAATAAATTTGATTCAACTGTCTTAATCAAATAAATTGTATTATTTCAGTTTGAACTGAAATGGTATTATTGCTAAACTGGCTCATGGACTATGCAAAATCAGTCAACAGGTGAGACTTAAAGAGATTTCCCACATTATTGGGGCTGATCTGGACAAATAAATATGCCCAGATTATTCTTCAGGAAGACATCAAGGCAGAATGCATTCTGGCATGTTTAACTGAGTTTGGCAGCGTCCTGTACCGAGTAGCCTTCAGGAAAGCCACATGCTCAGACAACATGGGCGTGAATCAATGCTAAGATAAATCTCTGCTTTCTTACTGGCGGAGATTTATGTTCAGAGTTAGACAAGTGGGATAGAAAGGTGACCTTCACGCTCAGAGCCTCCAACAGCACAACCATCCTGAACATTAACAGCACTGCAAACGTGTTCACAACACGGCTATATCTGAACTCAATGAAGACCTTTCTGAGCAATGATTTTAACAGACGTTCTGTTTCAGCTGAAAGGACCTGCCTTTATTCTCACAGTGATAAATCATTCATCCCATGATTGACCTCTTTGAGGGGCTGTAATTCTAAAGGGATCCTGACCTGTCAAATCTTATCTGTTTCAAATGTCAACGCGGCCAAAAAGGTGATGTGAACTGAACTCTCCGCGATAAGAGATTTCAGCAAGAGAGAGGGGTAGATTTACCACAGGAGATGGAATTTAACAGTTCAGCAAAAACTCAATTTATCTTGAGCGCATTATTCTGCATAGCTGGAATAGCTGAAAAAAAGGAGCTACAGCACTTCCTCTATTAATGACCATTCCTGAGTGCATTCAAAGGCATAAAATGAAATTTTCCTACTGCATGCCTCTCTCACAAACAAAAGAAAGAAATAGCTCTGCCTATTTTTCAGTATATGGCTTGGCTGAGTCATGCAACCAATTTTTCTTTTTAAATTTCTATGGCACACTTACCGTGTAGCTACTCTCATCTTTACACACACTGTTTTCTTGTTACAACTATGTGAACTGTACTGTTATTTTCGAGAGCTAAAACATCATATTACTTAGTAGACTTAGTAAGTGGCTATAATGGTAAAAGGAATGGTTAAATGGTTGGCAGAAACGGTGAAAGAAACAGCCTACCTTGCGGCATGGTTAAAACCTCATGGATACATTTATTCAAATGTGAAACCGACAACATTTTGGAGTCATAAGAGCCTTAATACACACAAGCTAGAAAATGAAGTTGATTTTTTTCTTGACCTTGGGAAGTGTATGGAATGATAAAAATGGTTTTTGATACTTCTCAAGACATCTGGGACTATTCGGTATAGCATCTTTAAAGCCGCACAAAATACCAGAGATCAAGCTGTAATATATCAAGACAGACCTGCCAGCAGTAGTTGGGTGTTTTTTGCAGCTAAAGAATGATTTCCTTTACATTATACTTTTTTAATTAATTCTACTGCAGCACTTTGATTAAAAATATTAAGATTTCTATTACATTTCCAGATTATTTCAATACAACAAAGTGAAGATTATTTTTTGTATAATTGAGCTAATTTCAATTAATATCCATAGGGCCACAAGGTGAAATTTACAAAATTATAATGAGGAGATTTGACAACAGGCCTAATGGGGAAAAAAGCATGCGAGGAACATGCCCTAAGACGTGTGTGAAAAATGTCAGGAAAAAGCTTTCCGGTCCCAGCAGATTTTGGCCCTGATGATCCTAGCCAGCAAAACTGGGGATTATTTCAAAAGTTGGCACTTTATCATAGTCACATGCGGGAGGTGGTGAGGTCGAGAGGCTTGTCAGGAGGGTGTTTGGCTGGCAATTAGTATCAATCGGGAAAAAATAAAGGCTGCATTGTTACAATTTCTATAAGGAGCTTTTCCAACCTCAAAGCTCTGTGTGGCTCCTGACACATTCAAACAGATTTGGATCTTATGTAAGTGATCAAACGCTAAGTCGTATTTGCAGCGCAGTGCGCTTGACCATGCTACTTTGAACGAAACCAAAAGGAATATGAGGATCTTGTGAGCAAAGAAATTAGTACTATTAACAGTATGACATGCAGTATCACCTTTTAGTTTATGTAAAAAATATTTTCAGCTCTTTGATTTTTCACCTCTGATGTTGGTTAGATGAGTGAAATACAAAGACTTTCTTTTCTAAAATTTTCTGACAGCAGATTTGCTCCTTGAAATCTTTCCTATAGATGCAAAAAGGAAACTATGGAACATATGCAGGCTGTTCATTGAGCAGCTCCTGCATCCAGCATAATCAATGGAACAGGCTGCTGCAGGCTTTTAAGCTTTAGCGAACGTGTGTGTATGTCCTTTACATGTTTTTTTTAATCACAGTATAAAGAAAATGACTGTCAGCATTTATTTTCCGGGTATCAGCTGGTAGTCACTTTCTTATTTTCTCCTTTGCTTTGTACATATACAATACAATATGGTCATACTACACAAAATTGTCATAAATCCTAACATTGTACAGGATTGGTGGGGTAGAAATACCGAAGACAACCCACATTTATAGAGAAAATGTACTTGTGGGATGAGCAGCAGAGCTGAGTATGTCGGATGCGCCCATGAAAACCCAGACTGAGCGTGTCCTCATCCTGTCAGCATTTTGGTACCGTAGGGTGTCTACTTGCAGGACGACATGGACGACGGCTCTGTGAGCAGACAATCCTGAACAGACTACGCGCAGCCAAAATCTCTGGCCTCATAGGGCTGCCAGGAGGCCTGCCATGACTGCCCTTCACCGTCAGGCCCGTTTGCTCTGGGACTTGAAGATGTGGAGGAACCTTATGTTCAGCGATGAGTCCAGATTCTGCCTACGGCAGTTGGATCGTACATGTGGAGAAGATCCGGGGAACACTATGCTGATTGCTGCAGTAACATCTTTTGGTGGAGGAAGTGTGATGGTGTGGGGCGGCATCTTCCTCACTGGAAAACAAGGCTCATCACAATTGGAGGCAATGTCACTACAGAGAGATATGGAGATGAGATTCTGCAACCAGTGGCAATCCATAACTCCACAGTCTGGGACCGATCTCCATCCTCCAAGATGACAACGCTCACCCAAACAGAGCAGGTTTTCAGAGACCACCTTCAGATGTGGGGAGTGGAGAGGACGGAGTGGCCTGCCAGCAGTCCTGACCTCAACCCCACTGAACACTTGTGGGATCTTGGGCTATTGTTCGTGCCAGAGTCATCAACACAACCACGTTGGCTGACTTGTGATGAATGCTGGTTGAAGGATGGGATGTCCTCCCACAGCAGTGTCACCAGGCTGGTGACCAGCATGAGGAGGAGGTGCCAGGCTGGTGTGGCTGTTTGGTTCTTCTACACGCTACTGAGGCTCCTGTTTGTTAAATGGATACATTGCCAAATGCCAATATCTGTTTTATCTTTGAACTCCAATCATCCAATCCACCAAACAAGAGTGACTAGCAAAATAAGCTGTTTGACACGAATTCCAAGAATTTGGAAATTTTTCATGGGTACAACCCACATACTCAGCTGTGCTCCTCATCCAACAAATGCATGTTCCTTACACATGTCACATCATTTAAAAGGGGAATAAACAGGCTTTTAAATGGTATAATATTCATTTTGTTAAGCAGAAATAATGTAAATAATCTAACAAACACATATTTCCTTACGTTTTGTGCTAAGTATATACTGTATATGTTATACACACTCACACTCAAAACTAGTGTGAATCTAACACTAGTCTGAGCCGTATTTAAAGGTAGAGTAAGCAATTTCCGGGTGATGTCAAATCTGTTGATATTTGAACAAAACAAGAGACAACAAAAGAGTTAGCTTCTCCCTCCCCATGGCCTAAAGCTGTCCCCATGAAAACATACCCCATCATCAACTTACCTAAGCCTATCCCTAACCCTTTCTGTGTCAGTTAGTGTCTGAGGCAACATTAACTATGGTTTAAGGCTTGGCTGGCCGTACTGTATGTTTCCAGTTAACAGAATCAGGGCTGTGTATAAACACCATTTACCATCTTTTCGCGACCATTAGGTGCGTATAAACGTTTTTTTTTTTTTCTAAATGTGCCGCGCGCCCAATGACGCAGTGCGCGTGGGGGCGCTTTGAGAAACAGCGTGCGTTCCGGAGGAACCGCCGTCCGAGCTGCAGCCGACGTCCCCGCGGGCGGGGAGGTTGGCCTGCCCGGCGGCGGGCTCCATCGTTTACTGTTGTGCTTGGCTGCCACGCTAGGATGGATGGACCGATGGAGACCAGAGTTTCACAAAGAGTGGAAGGCAGCACCGGGCACGTTACGCCGCAGTTTGCGGATGGATTGTAGATGCGTGGGCTAACGTGTCTGCTGGCACTGTTGTTCGAGCTTTCGCAAAAGCCGGCATCATTTCCAAGCGGCCGCACGGCACAGAAAGTGACTCTGACAATGAAGAAAGTGGAACAGTTGTCAGGACTCAGCCCGTCGGGCTTCATCCGCAGCCCGATCGCGCTGATCTGGCGGAGAGTGGCCAGAGAGCTGCGCACCCGGCTCGAGCCCGTCGCAGCGCTGAGCAGTTCTCCTGGTCTCAGCCCGTTGGACTGCGGATGAAGCCTGACGCGCTGAGTCCTGACAACTGTTGCATATTTGATTTAGCGCAGCTGTTTAATTCAGAAACGGAGGATGAGGACTTCGATGGGTTTGATTAATGACGCTTGTTTTAATTTTTGACTTTGTAATAAAGACTTAAATAAAGCACAATCAAACTCAGTTTTGCTCCCCCTCTATTTTTAAATACGAACACTTGTATGCTTGTGTGTGTGTTGTTGTAAGGCAGTGCGCCATATGTGTGTGTAGACGGCGCCTTTTCGTTCGGTGCGCCGTGTGTGTGTGTGTTAAATACAGAAATGGCACACATAACTGGGCTGTGCCTTTCCACAGGGCGCGCCGTATGGTCGCGACAATACGGTATATATTTTTTCTTGCTTAGGAATCGCATGGATTTGCTTACCCTACTGTTACAAATGATAATTTAAAACAAACCTGAAATATATATATATATATATATATATTGTGAAGCTGACAATTATATTGTGAAGCCCCCTTAGCACAGTCTTGAGTTAATTAACAATATGAACACAGCTTCATACTCGCATATCCAATGGAAATTTTTTCCTAATTCTTTCCACAACCATCATTCTAACTATATAATAAATTGTCAGAATTGGCCACAAGGTTACATTTTAATGAGCTATGATGTGCCTCTACTCTAATTTTACCAGTAAGCTGAAATGCTGTGGGCTACCTGAGAGGATGGCTCACCGCTAATGCAGGTTCAAGTGTTATAGATTGACATGGACACACATCGTGCTGCTCAACCTATCACTGTCTCCTATTAAACGCTGAGTCGATCTCATTATCTCTGCCCAAGAGTGATTGGCTCCGAGGACACCCAAGGTGCATTGCATTGCAAAAAGCAAAGTAATAAATGGCTCCAGCTATGGATGGGATGCTTTTCCTGTTTTCTGTGAAAGCATGCTGCCCTCTTCGCAGGGAGGAGGGGAGCTTATCGGTGAAGGGAGTTGCGTGGGAGTGAGAGTCATCTTTTTTCTAGTGATATGCTTGACATTTTAAATTCCATATTGTTGTTAGAAGTCAAGCTTGATGATGAAGGCTTGTGTTATTTATGAGCATGGTAAGCAGCTATAAAGTGATGTTAATTTGAATAAATCTCAACATTTTGCCATGAATCAGATAAGGTCAATACACTCTTGTCTGCTTAGTAAAATTGAGATGCTGGAGCGATTAGCTGATTAGCTTGATTTAGCATTAAAAGAGAAGATGAACTCCTTCAGGCCCAAAAGGGGAAAAAACGTAATAATCAAATGCTTAATCTATTTTGAAGTGAGAATTATACATTTTTAGGGCACGATGTTGGATTAGTGGTTATCACTGTTGGCCCACAGCAAGAAGATTCCTGGTTCAACTCCTGGGCGCAGCAGGAGTCTTTATGTGTGGAGTTTTCATGTTCCCCTTTCGCTTGCGTGGGTTCCCTCTGGGTGCTTTGGCTTCCTCTCACAGTCCAAAAACATGTATGTTAGGTTGATTGCTCATTCAAAATTGCCCATAAGTGTGTGTGGCTGTTTGTGTATGAGTGTGCCCTGCCTTAGACCGGCGTCCAGGGTGTACCCCAGCCTTCTTACTGTAATGAGCTTGGATAAGCTCCAGCAGATCCCCGTGACCCCATAAAGGATTAAGCAGGTATAAAAAATGGATGGGTGGACTTATACATTTTATATGGTATTGAATGTCTTGAGGTTACAGTAAAAATAATAAGCAGGAATAGTGGAATAAGCTAAACACGACAAGACAAATAAAATAATTAAAAGCTGGAACATAACCTTTGGAAACTTTTATATTCAGGCGTGCTGGTTTTACAATCCTTAGACGGAGCCAGGGTAGCTGCTTCATCCACTACGTCGATTCTTGAAGCTTAAGGGCTGCAAACTCCAGCGACATATTTATTGTAATATAAAATTTTCCCGAGACTTTTTTTTGCTTTCATCTTGTTTAGTGATGCTGTGCTGTAGTTAATATAGTTTAAAAGATGCTAGTAAAAGATAAATTGTTTAATCAATCAGTGACAAATGTACACTGACATTAACTGAGCCATAACATTTTCAGAAAATATAAATTACAAACATAGCTGAGTCACAATCATTGCCTTTTCCTGCTGAGGACAAAAACAGCTTGTTATTGTGATATTATGCTGATAACTTAAATGAGATTTTATCTAATTTTTTAATAAACATTTTGGCATTTGGCATCCATTGGTTTTCAGACTGGAAAAAAATAAAACCTCAATATTTAAACTCACTTTTTTTTGTGTATTTATTTGTTTTAAATAAGGGCATTTGAGGACATTGTGTCATCATGTAAATTAAAAACGAATAACTATGAAAGAGCTCCTTGATCCTTATAGGGCGAAAATCTTTCTTTCCATTTTGAGTTCTATGGTTAAAGTTTTCCATTTGTATAAGTGTTTGATATCTCAAAAACTTACTGGGACCATAAATAAGCATGCAAAAAGAAAAAAAAACATAAAACATAGAAGTTCAAATCGATATCTGCTTGTGGACCATTCTAATGGTACTTAAATCTAAGATCAGAATCAGGAATTTATAATGGCTGCAATTTCTGGAGATAAACCAGTACTATTTCAAGTTGCCGAAACAGCCTGATATAATACATACACAATACAACGCAAACAATCAAGCAAAATATACACAGTAAAGGTTTGTTTTGTCGAGAAGTTGCCGGATGCTGAGTTAGAAAAGAATGCCGGGAGGAAGAATTTTATCTGGTCGCGTAAAAAGTGACAGGTCAGTTGCCCCGAGTACAGCACCACCCTCTCCACTCTGAACTTATAAAATATTCAGCTCAGTGGAAGACAAAGGAAGTGCTCCAGTGACATCGGGCATCACAAGCTGCTCCCTGTGGCCATACCTGCAAGCCACGGTGCGTGACTGCACCCCGTGACCTTTCGCGGTATTAACTGACCCTCACCCCCACTCCAAACAGGTCAGTCTTCTAACAGACTGTGTGACTGATCATCCAGTCCCTTAAAAAAGAATACTTAGTTTCATTTTGGATGGCCTTGTGTCTAGTGAATTGATGCTTCCTAGCTGAGGTGATTTATCTTGTTATATAAAGGAGGTGAAAGATGTATCCGGAGAGAGCCCGACAGGGAATGTCATTTTATCCTGGATCAAAATATAGGCATTGTATCTAAGAGAGTTCAAATTGTTATGCAGATCTACTGTACAGCATATATCACAGTGAAAGCCATCACATAGTCTGTCACTTTCAGGGAGCAGTGTAGAATTTGCAGATACATTGTCTGTAACAGCTTTTTCAAAACTAAAAGAGACGAAGCACGTTTCATTCTGTGAGATTTCTTAAACGATATTCCAGAGAGAGTTTAAATTTATCAGTGCTGTCTCCCAAATGCATTGCGTTTCTTGGTAAATGTTGTATAAATAAACAAACCGCTTCTCAAGTCTGGAGCTCATGCTGCATCCAGCCGGCGTTATGCCCAGCGTGGTTGATATTCTCAGACCATTCCGTCGCAGCAAAACATCTGCTGAAAATAAGAAAAGTGGAGCGCTTAAACCATTTTGTGCCTCTCAAAAAAGCGATTGTGATGCCCCAGCAGGAGTCAACGACACGCAGCGAAGGAGAAATAACTGATTTGTTTTTTTACTATAAGTTAGTAACTGAAGGTGGTTGAACTCTTTAAAAAAGACACTTCAATCGCCAGAACGCGTCAGGGGTAGAAGAATGTGTAGCAGTGTGTTGCCTTTGTGTTTTTCTTTACTGAAAAAAAAAACAGGCTCAAAGATGAGCGTTGAATCAAAGGATGGTTTTAAATGCTCCAATTTACATCAGGTTTATTTTTCGGTGAAGCTGAACATGAACTTCAATTTCTCTCATTTCAATTAAAAAAAACTGCATTGTACTGCTAAAAGAGAAAAATACAAATAACCCCAGGTTGCGGTACAACAGTGCATTTCCACACAGTCCAGCGGCAATGCCTTCATGAACTATGACCGATCAGTGAAATAAATCATCCCTCTGTTCTTTGAGTTAAGGTAACGCACGTTTCCGAAGCTCTGGCCCTGAAATCTGGATGGAGGCCTCCTGCAGGCTCTTGTTTAAACTGCTTTCCCCCCAATTAACTTGTTGAACTAATGTCAGTAATTAGGGTTGCTAAACCACCATCAACATCCTTCCTCAGTCAGGTCTGTTGAAAGACTGATGAAACAAAGGACGTGGAAAAACTACAGACTTGTTTTGGAGACGTTAAGGCTCGAATGACCTTCAATTCTGGACTCATTTTTCTTTACCAGGAATTGTATGTCAACTCTAACAAAAAAAGAGGTCTTCAGGGCCGAATTTCTCGATCTGTGTAATATCACCAAAATAAGGGATATCTTTTTTTTTCCCAAACAACAGTGGAAAAAGTGGTTCATGCATTCATCACAACTCGACTGGAGCTCCTGCATCTAAGCCGGTTCCCCCGAGGTGTGATTCAGATCAATAAGAAGCATCTCTCCACTGTCTTAGTGGATGTGGCATGTGACTGGCAGTCACGTGGGAATGGGAATCAGTGGATGGGGGTGGGGGGAGCAAACAGGCTGCTCACGGAGCCCACGGCAAAAAGAGGATTGAGGCAGCGTTTTCAGATCAGCGTTTTCAGATCAGATCAAAGTATGATAGCGACGGAGCCTGATCAAAAAATAATCAAAATTCCATAATATGTGACCTCTAAATTCTGTGTTGTGTTTTATACCCTTTTCCGACTTAGTTATTATTCTCCATTGTTTGTTGGCAGTTTTGTTACAGTATCTGTTTTTATAAGTGCTTATTTTTAAATTTTAATACTGTTTTTGACTCTTGTTTTTCTCTGTGAAGTACTTTTGGTTTCACTTGTGTTTGAGAAGTTAAAAATATAGTTGAAGCTGAAGAAACATAAGACGAATGAATTATAGATCTGTTTTTTTTATATTTAAAAAAAAAATCAAATACACTAAATTATGATTTAACATAAAGCAAATGTTGCTTCATCAAAGCTGATCTTGCTTTGATATAATACGACTGGAAAACAAGTAAACATTTCTTCAGCTGCCGTCCCGTTTTAGAGGGCAACAAATAACCGCTGAACTTCTTCCACTTCACACATGCAGTGTCGCTCACGTAAAATAACCAGAAACTGTTCAAACTTTGTCAGAGGAGGTAAATTAGCCTTTTTAATGGTAAGATATTCATTGAGAAAACCCTTTCTAAAAAGGCATCGAGACCTCACAGCTCATCAACTTGCACACAAGGGTTTTAATTAACAGAACTGCATAAAGTGAGACAGAAAAATGTGCCGTCAAAACAAAAGTCAGGAACTGTGCAAGACTATCCCCCCTGTAAGTTAACAGTGACAAAATAAAAGCAGCTTCCATTTCCTGCTAATTGTGCCTGTTAACTTTGTGTTGTTTCAGCACTCTAATGAAAACTTCTGCAATTAAAAGATCCAAAAAACAGATAGCTCAGATAAGATGTCCTTGGCAGCAACAATGGCCATCTTTGATCTCGGCACGCTGCTCTCTTGGTGGAACAACTGGAAGTAGCTTGTTAATTCTGCAGCCCTGTCTTTCTCCTGTGTTGAATCATCTCTGGCAAAAAAAAACAAAGAACGCACCAACACTCCTTTTTCTCACATTGCATCGGTTTTCCACGGGCCTGCCAGGGAGCCAGCGAGCCTGCCCGCATGTGCATCTATCATTAGCTCATTATGGCACAAAATGGCTGCCGACTCCCCCTTTTAGGCATTTACTGGAAAGTTCTGAAAGATTAGGGTGTTTTGTGACATCCTCCTTTTCCAAGACTACAACCATACAAACAAAAGCCTTCTCTTATATATTGTTTTTCTTTCGTCTTGCCTTTTAACGGTGACATGTAACAAACATAAATCATAGTTTAAAACAAAAAAAAACCCATCTCCAACTTATTATTTCGAGCACTGGGGCTGAATTGTTCCTCTTGTCAGTGAAGTGATCAAAGAGATGTTTGAAATGAAGAGGCTTTCTGTATGAGGCTTAAATCTCCCAGCGTCTAATTGTGCTGTTTAATGAGACCTTCAGACGGTGCCTTTCACTTCGCTGTTGTGAGTGGGATGTATTCTCGCAAAATATTTATTCACTCGGTAACGTCAGCATGTAGCGTCTCTGGTTCACAAAGGGATATTTTGACTCTTCAATTTCCTCATTTACAATGATATAATTTGCTGTATTTTGTTTTCTTTGGGTGAAAGTTATTCCTGCTTAGCTTGTTTACGGCATGAATGCAAGCAAATGCCATCTCATAGCTTTAACCTGAATTGGTCTGTCGCAGGATGACTGTCTGCAATCCCACATTATGTTGCAACGCCAAGAGAGAATATAGTTACACCGTTCTGGTTTCTGAAGCGAAACCACAAATCTGTATTTCATAAAAGAGTGATGCCTTTCTGCTGCCAGAGTTGGGGGAAAGAGACTTTAGAAAACCAGTTTGTCATTGAGAGGAAAAAAAAAAAAAAAAAGAATTTCCAACAAATCCTCAGGCTTGTGAGGATGTGAGAGCTCCTATGCTGTTTGAACGTGACTTTTCCTCAGCTATCATCCTTCGGAGATGCAGACCGCTGCTTTGTCTCGAGGCCCGAGTCTTTAGCAGATATATTCCAGCAGCTACGAATGCAAGAACAACAACAAAAGAGAAACTGGACTTTCCCCTTAAGTTTGGAGGAAATCCATACCAGGGAAGAGTCCAACAGGGATGCAGAATGAAATTTAAATCCTGGAGTGAAAGTTTTCATTCCAGTGTAATTTTGAAACAGTGAAAGAGAGGCGAGGACACCCCCCACCCTCTCCCCACCACCAGCCCACTCGCCTGTCACCCATCTTCAGCACATCAAAACAAAGCGGAAGCCATCCCTGATTTGACTCCTATTGTCTTGTGAGTCATTACATTCTGCTCAACATCAGGCACATTTCACTGCTGACATGGCTCGCTGTCAGCACTCAACTGCATTGACATTCACAAAGTCATTCTCCACTGAGGCGCAGGCCTTTACAAACGCGTGCGTCTGTGAAAGACACAGCAGGATTGTGTCAAATGTAAACGTACCAGGAACGGGGAATACTCAGAAAGCGGCTACTGTGGCTCTTTAGCAGTCACTCACGGTGGATGGTGGAGCACTTGTGGACTTAATTGAATTATTTCCACAGATTCGCAGTGATATTGCTGGGCATGGCCATTTGCTTGACCTATTGAGCAGCACAAGACTGTGGGAATACTAACCTGTGGGACCTTTACATGTGGATGTGAGCAACAATTAATCCATTATGCATGAACTTCCTCCTGGGATGGCAAAGAAAAACTTGACCGGAATACCAACATCTTGCCGTTTCTCACACACTGTACACAGAACCATGCACATTATCTCTTCAGCGCAAAAAGACAACTAAATCGATCCAACCAAGGGTTGGATGCTCAGCCACTGTCCAGCATAATGAGCCCGAATGTGCAACAGAGCGATGCAAATGTGATGATGTCACTGTTTTTAATAGTACAAGCAGAGATTGTTTTTATACAAGTTTTAAAGGAGTTTTTATACAACAATGAATATCCTCTTTCACAAAATGAATGGTAAAATACAACATATCTTATAGTTTGTGTCTTTACAATTCCTGTTCCAAACTCTAGCAACCCTTCCCCCAAAATATGGGATTATAAGATCTTAAATGATTACTTTGTCATGTGTCCAAGTGCATGTTTGCTTATTTGAAAAAGTCTCTTTGCATTTTAGATGCGCAAAGATTTACCTTTCCCGTGAAATTTCTTTTTAGCCAGCCACTGATTATATTCCATTTCCCAAAAAAAGGAGGAAATCAAAAAGTCTGCTTCCAAGAGTTATGAAAGCATACCACCGCACACAAGCCCTTGTTACATTACTACTGAATATTGATAGGTTTAAGCGAATCGAATTTAAAGCTTTGCATTGTTTTCTCTCATTAAAATACTGCAGGTTTAACTGAGAAATCAGGGAGAGGATGCATCTGATGAAATATGTTAAGTTTTTAGTTTCTTTTGGGGTTTTTTTGTGGAAAAAGAAAGTAAATATACACGTACACCTGCACAATCTATGTCTGCTTGCAAGAAACTCTGGAGAATAGTAGTTTTAGGATTTAGCTTTTTTATGATTTTAAGTATTTTTTTTTATTCATTTATTTTTGACATGGTCTGATGTGGCTTTCCTGTTTTTGAATATCTGCATAGTACCAGTGGTTTGTGCCTTAACCCGTTAAAGTCTGACATACAAAGTAACACGAAAGAAATTTGATTTTTATTTACCGTATTTGAAGTGTTAATTATACTGGGTACGGAAAGTATTCAGATCCCTTTACATTTTTCCCTCTTTGTTTCATCGCACCCCATTTGCTAAAATCAAAGAAATTCATGTTATTCCTCAATGTAGCACTCTCAGCACCCCATCTTGCCAGAAAAAATAACAAATGTAGAGATTTTTGCTAATTTATTAAAAAAAAGAAAATTAAAAAAAAAAAAAAAAAAAAAAAAAAAAAAATCACCTGGATTTGGGGATCCTCTCCAGTTCTGTCAGGTTGGATGGTGAATGTTGGTGGACAGTCATTTTCAAATCTCTCCAGAGATGCTCAATTGGGTTTAGATCAGGGCTCTGGCTGGGCCAGTCAAGAATGGTCAGAGTTGTTCCGAAGCCACTCCTTCGTTATTTGAGCTGTGTGGTTAGTGTCATTGTCTTGTTGGAAGGTGGTTTTCTGGTTTTCTGCCAGGATATCTCTGTACTTGACCATATTCATCTTTCCTTCAATTGCAATCCTGTCCCTGCAGCTAAAAAACACCCCCATAGCATGGTGCTGCCACCCAAACTTCTTACATTTAAGGATTATGGAGGGCACTGTGCTCTTAGGAACCTTGAGTGCTGCAGAAATTCTTTTGTAACCTTGGCAGATCTGTGCCTTGCCACAATTCTGTCTCTGAGCTCCTTGGGCAGTTCCTTCAACCTCATGATTGTCATTTGCTCTGACATGCACTGTGAGCTGTAAGGCCTTATATAGACAGGTGTGTGCCATTCCTAATCAAGTCCAATCAGTTTAAATAAACGCACCTGGACTCCAATGAAGGAGCAGAACCCTCTCAAGAAAGATCAGAAGAAATGGACAGCATGTGAGTTCAATACGAGTGTCACAGCAAAGGGTCTGAATACTTATGACCAAGTGATATTTCGGTTTTTCTTTTTTTAATACATTTGCAAAAAATTCTACATTTTAGTTTTTTTCTGTCACGATTGAGTGCTGATTGTAAATTAATTAGAAATAAAATTAACTTTGATTTTAGCAAATGGCTGCAATGAAACGAAGAGGGAAACATTTAAAGGGGTCTGAGGGGTTCCGTACCCACTGTATATTGGAATCAAAATCACTTCAAATTTCGCATTAAAACTTCTAAATAATTACTTCTAAACTCTTTTTTTCCTTTTTTGAGTAAGCTGATGCTACAAAGGTCTCTGAAATTAATGTATGATTCATGTATCAAATATGATACATCCAGCATTATAGGGTCAATGAAAACCTTGTGTTTTAACATGCGCCAAGGCGTTTCTTCATGGTAGATTTTCTTTCCTTTTTTTTAGTTTTGTTTACTTCCATTGACGCAGAGTTAGACATGAATCTTGGCAGTCTCTCTCTAGAATGCTATTTTTGTAAAGGTAATGTTTTGCATCGTGGGAAATGAGCTTTCAGTATTGCAAATATGACTTTTCCCTTTGTGCTTTAATGGCACTGGAGCCTGTGGTTGTCTCATGTTCCCCGGGAGCCGAGGGGCATCATTAAAACAGTTGTGAATTATCAATGGATCACAATGAAATGGGTCTCCACTTCATTTAGTTTCTTCCCAACATATCTGGACATGCTGAACCTTTTCCGTAGAGCACTGGCTATAATCCATGGGGCATCTCAACGATGACTTCAAAGAGTGGGCCTCGCTTTGCGATTATTATTATTTTAGATATCCATAAAAACAAAATGGAATGAAGGCATAATTAGCACAAGGATGAAAACATAAAAGTGGGACAGCTCAAAGCCCATATGGTTTACTGAAAGGAGTCCCACAATAGCACACAGTTAACGACTGCCAATATATTAGCATATTTTTTATTTACCTATGTTCTAAGTGAGATTTGTTGTCTATGTCAATAAATTACAATGAGTTTGATGCTTTGCTCTTTATGCAGGAAAATGCATATTGCCTCACTATCAAGCTGGAGACTCCACGCTTGCCTGCTGATATTTATTGAGCTGGCACTGAATAATTCTGCTGGTCAAACAAATAGTTTGCTCAGATGGATGATTATCCTCCCTCACCGACTGCCAAATGGTGTTTAGTTTGCATCACGACTCTTTCTAAGTAAAATAAGCCATTCAACAACAATGGCAAAGACATCTGGACACTTGGAATTTCTCTGTCTCTGTGGACGGAGGCATCATTTCAGACAGCAATGTCAACAGTTCCACAAAAAATAATTCATGAGAGCAATATAAACTGATATTTTCTCCCTACAAGTCTTCTGCATGGGAAGGGCAGGTACAAGGATGCTTTAACTTGTAAAGTCCATGACCATGTCAGGTACAGGTGATGCAACATGAGGTTAACAAGGACACTGCAAAGCCGTTGCTGAAGTCTATGATCTCTCTCAGGGATAAGCGCTCACAAATCTTTCAATATTTTACATTGAATTGAATGCAAGACTACAACCTACCCAACAATTACTCCTATTTTTCTTCAGCACGTTACAGAGATTGCATTTTCAGCTTATGCACTTGTATGAGACTGACTCAGAGCAGCATTACAATACTGCAGGGAGTCTTTTTTGCTTTACTTGCTTTTATACGCGTGTGTGTGTGTCTGTGTGCATGGATTCAATCTTCAGACAAGTAAGTGGGGGTGCGGCCATCTCAGCAGGGGCACTTGGGGAAGGTGGATGGGGTGGGGGTGGATGAGGGCTGCAGTGCAAAACTACAGAGAAGAATTATTGTTAGCTCCTGCCATGTCAGCTGTGGCTGTGAAGAGGCCAAAACAGCTGCAGTCTACCCACCCTCACCACCCTCATCTTCTCCTCCCTCTGTGCTCCCACCCAACATCAAAGGGAGTCTGTGACACGGCTTCAGCTGAGCCGGCTTTTGGGCCGGAGCTGCTGCACTCGAGGCCATCTACCGTTTGATGCTATGTGAACGCCCCACAGTGAAACCTGGAAAGCCACAAACTTTGTTCTTTATCTTAGTCTCGTTATCGGCCATCCGGTGCGCTGGCTCTCGGACACTCGCCAGCATGTCCCCGGTTTCTCGGGGATCAGGCTGCCACAGATTGCGTAATAGCCTCTGGCTGGTATCACGAATCGTGCCGTCTGAGAAACACGGAAGCAGGAAAATCCTGCCATGGCAAATGTTCCCCCAGACCTTTCTCTAATCTTCATCAAAGAGGCCTTGTGAGTGAAAGATTCTTTGACTCAACATGCCCATTGTGTCCAGCATGCACCGTCTGTCAGAGGGATTAGTTACCTGTGGAATCCTGAGTAGAAAGACCGCATTGAAAGCAATGCAGCAAATATCTATAGAGGCTACCTTTGAGAAAGTTCTTTTAAAACTATGTAAGGTTCTATGTGATTCACATTGTTCCAGACTTCCATCTTAAGGGTGGGGAGGTCACTTCGGTACACTTTGTGAAGAATCCTGTTTCTCTGAGGGTGGTGTCAGGGCAGTTGGCCAATCAGGCACCTGCTGGGAAGATGAAAACACACCTGGGGTTGGATTCTGGTGTGTGTGTGTGTGTGTTTGTGTGTGTCTTTGCATTTGTGACTGTGGCTATGAAAGGTTGCACGAATGAGATAAAAGATGAAGAAAAGTCCCAGGAGCCAGATATAACTCTGACAAGGACAAATGATAAAACTGGGCAATATTTTTGTCAAAAACATTTATCAATTTGTGAGAACATGCAGCCATTATTTGGTCTTACCTTTTTTTTTTTTTTTACTTCCTTTACATTCACATTTTTAGGAACTTACTTTTCCAGTCACTCTTTGGGACATCAAGCAATCTTTTTTAGAATTTCATGATGAGTTTCAAACTCAATTTTTCCCATCAAGTGTACGTCAACTCAAAAAAGTGCACAACAGATAAATATTTTCATCATAGTTTTAAGCAATCAGCTACAAAAATAATCCTTTTTAACAGCAGTTTTGTTTACTACAATGTGTTGAATAGATATGGCATGAATCCCTTATGTCCACTGAGGTGGTAAAAGTGTGAAACTAAGACACCCAACTCGATGCATGTCCTCACCAGAAGGACCACACTAGAGTTTCCATTGATTTGAAGCGAAACCACTTTTTTTGGGTTCTCTTTGTTTTTGCTTTGCAATCCATTGATTTTGAAAGGGGTTTTTGGCTTTACAGCCTAGGTGATATGTAATTAAATTGTAAATGGGGACTGGGCCAGTAGTAGGAAAATCAAAAGAAAAACAATGTTTGCCATGTGCAATTAGTGCATTTTATATGACCAGACCTTTTCCTCATATCATGAACCAAACCTGTGAAATAAAGCCTGGGGTGTTAGGGGTAGCGGGTTAAGTTCGGATGCCTTGCATTTGAGTGCTTGTGGATATACTCCAGGATACCTTAGTTTATTGCAAGGAAACTTGCAGCTAGCCTGTCTCTGTATTAGAGGCAAATCATCCAAGTGGAGCTCTTTCACAAACCTGTCATGGAAAGCAAGTGGTAGCACATCAAGAATACAAAACATCAACAGCCAACACATTCATATCGAACTGCCATCCACTAGAATCCAGAGGAACCGTCCCAAAGCTGTGTCAAATCTGACAAACAGAGCTTTCTTTTGTAGCTAGCAGAAGGACATTTTATTTACCATCTATTAGTACAACAAAGAAGTCAGCAAAGGTCAACCCAATGCTTTCTGGAATGCTTGTATTTTTAGAAGACATACGTGTATGTGTATATGTATTGCATGTTAGAAATGTGGAAGACTCAAATTGTAGAAGGAAAAAAAAAGCTTTTTTCAACGTTTGTTTCTACATCTACATTATGGTTGCCAGAGGACAAGTCTTCATACCCAGTCCAGATTCAGATTGATTATAAACACAGAATTTTAACATGAGGTGAAAATTAATGAAACCGAACATCCAGAGAGGGTGCCAGAATTTGATTTGTTGCAACACCAATTAGTGTCACTGCTACTGTAAAGTCTGGATGGACCTCTTTTTTATCCCGCACAAAGTCAGCAAGCATTTCCAATAAAACTCTGCTATCAATCAATCCTCTCAAAACAGGCTTGATTCCTAGAAGGTCAGGACACCTCTGGTTATTGGTCATAATAAATATAATGTCTTCCCTCCCATGTCTAAAACTAGCACCAACAAAGTCACCATCTAGAATTAATTTCCTACTCTGAAAAGCAAGATGAATGCTCATCCAGATTAAGCATGCTTCACACCACTGCCTGCAAGCTGAGAAACTACCATTTTCGGTGCTTGTTGAGGTCAACTGTACAGACAGACTTGTGTATATTTCCTTTCTCAATGCACATTCCATGGTAATGTCATATCTTATTCAACTTATTTTTTTCATTTCTGAGAGAGACTGTTAGACTTGAAAATAAAAGTCTCGCTGTCAACTTTTCTGACAGTGCTCAGGATGGTCGATGGTGAGTTGTAAGCTTAGCAGCTGGAGGGACTATAGGTACTGTGGGCCAGACACAGGCTAAAAAACAAAAAAAAAAGATAATTTCAAGGGACGTTGTTCTGCCAAACTCAGATCTGTTCCTTTGTCTGAGCACGTGTCAAAAAATGTCAGAGTAATGGAGTTGCTATCCCGTTTCATTAATTAAATTTTTACACCTGCATAATTAAAACCACTACTTTTAATGAAATCTGTCACACTCAAAGCTGTGAGGAGAGAAAAAAGACAGCATCTATGCAGCGATAATGAGGGAGAACATGTTAATATACAGGATAAATCTGCAGGTGTTAAAATACAAGAACCTAATTTTCACTTCTGGAGGACATGAAAAGTTCCCACAGCTTTTTCAAAATCAATTCCTTTCAAGACACAGGTTAGCTTTCCCTCATTCTGAGCAATCTGACCAACTACGCTCCTCCCAGAAAATACATTGTGTTAATGAGTTAAAGACATAAAGATTAACACTCTATTTCTCTGCCATGACTGTTAATATAAGACTTGCACATAATTTGGAGATTAAATGTTGCCATTAGCGCTTTGATATTTCAAAACATCTTTCAGATTTCAGGCATCAATATTTAATTACCATACCTGAATTGATCACAGAGGATGTGCCATTAGTCGTGATGTCCAAGCCTTGCCAGAAAAGCTAATAGAAAATAAAGCAAAGACTGTTGGTGTATCCTTCACGATGATTATGCCTTATTGACCTCTCAATATCAATCACAACTGAAATAGAGGGTAAAAGACTAGAGGTACTATGGGCTTGTTACATCTTATAATGTTTTTTGTTTGCAGATATTCAAAAATCCTGGAAGCGTTCTTATCATCACTGCCTGGAATAGCCTTGAGCTGTTTTATTAGATAGTTCAATGTAAAATATGCAATGCTGGCCATATGGGAGACTGTAGGATTAAGAGTATGAACACAGAGCAGAGGAGTTAAAATACACATTACCTTGCATATTTTCGTTCTTTCCCCACTTTTGCCTGAGCCTTGCCTGCCTGCTTGCTCATTCCCCGTCACATACGTATACCTAATCTTAGGAGGGGGGATTGTCAAGACTCCTATGCATAATGAAGACGGATATCTTGCCGCACATAAGTAGGTGGGGTAATGTAAATTTAAGCGGTGTGTTGCAGTCATTGCACCTTACACAGCAACAAAATTACAATGTTCGATATTAAACATAAGCAAGCATGGAGCAATGCAGGAAGTGGTACACGCAGCGGTGTGAGAGGATTATAGGGTTAGGCTCAGTGCTCATTCAGCACATTGCTGTGAGTTAAAATTCAGGAGCACCGCACCACGGAGCGGCACGTGTTTGATGATGTCTCTGAACAATGGGCACCATTCAAGATAACAAAATGGGCAGCTTCAGCCAGGAGTGTACATACCCACTCCTAATGAAGCTAGAGTGAAGGGGTAAAGAGGTCCTGTACCAAGTGTGTGCATCTTTAGCCGACTGTGCACTCCTTACGGAAAGATATTTTGGAGTCAGAGTATAATGAAAGAGTGGTCAAACCTTAGTGAGAGGTTTCCCTTTAAGGGAAGCTCCATATGGAAGCATCATGTGTAAATATCATCAACATCCTCCTTTAATCCTATGTTTTCTGTGTGTAAAAAAATAATACAAATCCTCTGACTGTAATGTGTCTTAGACGAATACAACCTCACATGAACAGGGGGAGGTGGCATCTTTCTGGGCATTCATTTCTGCACAAACCTTGATTATTTAGTTTTTCACCCATTATAGTATAGCTTTTATCAGGTTCCATTACATAACTTTGACCAAGCTTTATCTGTTGGGCATGTGGCTTCACACCTGCTTCTAAAATGCTCAGAGATACAGAGGACTTCCTTGTCCGTTCAAAAACTGCAAGGCACCCAGGTTCTTTGGTTGCAAAACAGCCCCAAATCATCACTCCTCCACTGCTGACCTCAAGGGTGTGTTCCTGCTGAAATATTGTGTTTTGTTTTAACATTGTCATGTGCATGAACACTAAATAATTCCACTTTGGTCACAGCTATCCATAGAACATAGTCCCATACACCTTGTGGTTTTATATTCATTTTTGCTAATCTGAGTCATATCAGGTTTACCGTATTTTCTGCACTATAAGGCGCACGTAAAGTCCTTGAATTTTTCTTAAAACCGGGAGTGGGCCCTATAATCAGGTGCGCCTTATGTATGTATTCTTATTGTGCTTACTGACCTCGAACCAATTTTATGTGGTACACTGTGCCAAAAATCTGTCAAAATGTTTTAGCACAACTTTGGTAAGCGACGAAGCCGCTCTGCCAAATTGATTGTCAGACCATTCCCAGCTGACACGGGGACATTGTATTGAAATAAGTCTTTGGTTGGATTAGGGTTGCAACGTCAGACAACGTTAGATAACCAATTATGTAGTTCTGGCAAGCAATCATCATCCAACATCTAGTCAATGTTACCTTACTATAATTAGACGTCAAGCCAACGTTTTAAGCGTAAACCCAATTTTCAAATCTCTATCATAATCCAATTATAATCAAATGTTGGAATACAATGTTGTTCCAACCTCACACTAACTTCAGTTGATGCTATCGCTGGCAACGATGAACCAATCAGAGAACAGTACGTTTACCTCCTCCACTATTTATTTGTGGATTCGTGGAAGACAAATAATTTAAAATGTGAGTGTATTTTTTTGTTAAGTTAAAACTGAACGATACTCCGAGTTATTGTGAATGAGTTGAATAAAGTTCGATTAACCAGACTGTTTTGTTTTGCTTTATATATGTTTCAAACCATTCCAAAGTTATGGCAGAAAGTAGGAACTATCAGATTTCGACCAATCAGAAGAAGGGGGGCATTTATGGCAAGGACTCAAAACCGAGTAGGATGACACCACCCACAAGTCTTTATCACAACCCGTTCAAAAGTTATGGCAGAAAATAGGGACTATCAAATATCAACCAATCAGAAGAAGGGGCGGGGCTAATTTCCACCAATTATGTTCAAGGACTCAAAACCGTGCATGTACGTCAAACCGTATTGTGGGGCTTGAGGCACGAATTTTTCCAGGGGGCGCTGTTGAGCCATTAGGCCACGCCCATTAATGCAAACCATTAAATATCAAATTTTTCGCCAGGCCTGGCTTGCGTGCAAAATTTGGTGACTTTTGGGGCATGTTTAGGGGGGCAAAAAGACCCTCATTTCGTCGGAAGAAGGAAAAAAAAACGAGAAAAATTCCTACAGATACAATAGGGCCTTCGCACTGTCAGTGCTCAGGCCCTAATAATATAAACCACTAGCGGAGCAGGCGGGGGGGCAGAGGGGGCGGCCACCCCGGGCCCACTGTTGCGTGGGGGCCCACGCCGAAGGGGGGGGAAAAAAAAAGTGTGCTGAATAAAATAAGGAAAGTTGGACTATATAACAATTGCGTTCATAAGGATAAAGTTGTTTAAAAAATTAAAATAAAAGAAATAGTCCCTTATCCCCTTGTGTGTCTGCCTGTCATGCACGGGTTCGTGCTCGCGCGTGTTTACTTTTAGCCAGTTGTCGCATCAGAGCCTTAAAGCAGGAAACTCATGCTGAGTTTCAGCAGCTGAAGTTGATTAAAAACTATCTCCGGGCTGCATGGATGGGGCCAGACTATCAAACGTCACCTTGCTCTCAATCGAGAGGGACATCGCCGTTGATTGAGAGCAAAGTGATTGTGACCAAAAAGACGAGTCATTAAGAAATCCAGTGCTGAGGTCGAGGTTGCCAGATCTGACAGGTTCCAGCCCAAATGCAACGTAAAACCCACCGAAATAATGAAAAACCAGCCCGAATCTTACATTCTCTGTTAAAACCATAAATTATTAAATGCATAATACATTTCATCTTCACATTACTAAATAGTCCAAAAAAAGTTCAGGCTCCAAACAAAAACTACAATAAAATTGAGTAGATTAAGCAAATATATTATCAGTGAGTTTGTGTAATTTTCTACTTTTCTCTGCCATAATGGAAACTTTTTTGTTAATAATTCTCCTAAATATTTAGTCAAAACCAGGAAAAGCAGCCCAAATATATATTTTTCAGCCCAATTGGGCTGAAACCTGCCCAACCTGGCAACACAGATTTAGAACATCCGCAGGAGATTCTCCTCAAAACGATGAAATAAACTCTTTAATGAATAAAATGAAGACCCTTGGATTTAGATTTAAGACAAATTAAGACATTTAAATGCCTTATTTTAGCAAAATGGAATTTGAGACTTTTTAAGGATGGATGAGGCCAGACTATCAAACCTCATATTGCTCTGAATCGAGAGGGACTTCGCCGTTGATAAGAGCAAAGTGAATGAAAGGTTTGCAGCGATGAAGAACCGGCTGATGGTTTTTTGTTGTGGTTCTCTTCCCATCGCTGGATGAAACCATCATTGGTAAGCTGTCATAATATTAATTATTTCTGATAACATTGTCATAATGATGGATATATGGCCTTTCCTATATTGTTTGTTGCTGTATGACCGCCATGTTTTATTGTGTTAAATGCATGTCGTCGCACATTGTAGTCTGTTGTCTGTTGTAGGTTGAACACGTGTGTCTGAATTGTAATACTCGGCTGTATTGAATCCGACATCACTGGATGCTGGATGTTATTTGATTTTTATCTCCAGGTTGATACCTATATCTTAAAGTCTGCATTAGGCTTTTTTTTTAGCAATTCTGTTTTAATGTATGTAGATGTTTAGGCCACAATGGCCCATCTAGAATGCTTCGCCCCCCCTGGGCTGGGACCCCTGCTCCGCCCCTGAGATAAACCCTTTGTAACTTATATAAACTTGATTTAAGCATTACTTGCAATGTGTTTGCCATTTTTAGCACCAACACTTCTCTGTATATAGTTATGGGTCGGCTTCACTATCCTCAGAAAGGCAATTCATACTGAAGCTTTGCTTCATTTAGCCTTGAGACACGCAAGCTATACAATACCTCATGAAGTATAAATTACCTGAATGGGAATTGGTATTTCCAGCACCATGGACAGAGACCAATTTGTATCAACACAAGATCCATAGAAGCCATAGGGCTGACATGCAAGGAGATTAAAATAATATCAGGGATTGATAATGACAACAAACCTGCAAGATCACAGCTTCTCCACAGATCATATAATACATTTATTTTGGTTGTTAAGGCTGGGGATCAACTTCTCACAGATAAAAAAAACTAAAATTTGTTAAATTATTTGTGGAATGCAGGTAGATATAAAAGAAAGCTGGATAACTGTAATTGCAATGCTGATATGTATTTGACATAATGTAAAGTTAACATTCTATCAAAGATATTTATCCGGCTTATCACCACCACCCCCACCCCCCCCAAAATCACCACCAACACCACCATCTGCCACTTAAGGCTTGCATAAAATACTCTTTAAGCATTTTACATCTCCATTAAATAATTTTCCATTTCACTTTAAAATAACACTTCAACAATCCAGAGGAATATCATGATTGTTTATAATCTACCGATCCCATATTTTGGTAAATAGAGAACAAGTAAACTCTGAATGCAGCAGGTGTTTCACTTGCAAGGACAGAGATTGATCGCTTCCCTCTTAAAGAAATAAAATGACACAGATGGGCTAAATAAAATGATTAATTGCTGAAAAAAAGAAATTTCAAGATAATGGCCCTGAGGAAATCCTTCATTCAACGGCCTCCATTTTTCAAGAAAATTATCCAAAAGGATGTTGAAAGGAACAGATTAGGAGAGTGGAGACCATTGCATTGCATATCAGTGGACATCATTGAGGAATGCTAACTAGGCTGGCTGTTTTGTATTTTCTATTTTACAAGCTAATGAAAGGGAAATAAGTGTAATGCAATGCATTTTGATTATTGATCATTTCATGCTAGCAGACATTACATTTATATATAATCCAACATAATTTTTCATTAGAACAGCTTCACTTACAAATTTTCATTGAACCAATGCATGTGTCGGATGAAGGCCGTTGCTATAGGAAGCTCCAAGGTCTCCTATGGAAAGCTCTTATCTCTTGGGCCACATTAGACAACTGAAATGTTTGAGGATGGCCTGATCGATTCCTGAGTCATATGAGACATGAAACAATTAATATTCCTCCTAAGAAGATAGATTGTTTCCAGCTAAGCTACAAAAAGGTGATGCAGCACACTGAGCTCAGTTTAAGGACCGTGCATAGCACACATTCTTACATTTATGTATGAAGTCAAACATTATCATCATTAATATTCATTGTTCCTCAATATAATTATATAATTTTATTTTCCCAAGAGCTGCTAATTATATATCATATTATATTATATTATTGACCCAGTTTGCTGTTGTTTACAGCACACTGGATAAATATTCACTTCCACGGTTGCCCACTTGTGACTAAATCAAGTTTGCTGATCAACAGTGGATACAAAATAAGCCAGCCGTATCGATGACATTGTTATTGCCAAGAGTGGCACCTTTAAAGTTGTTCTCAGTGGCTCTGATTGATTTTTTGAAATGATTGTGTGAACAGCCTTGATCAAAAGCTACTCTACAACGTCACAGAATGCTTAGATATGTAGAATATGTACAACATGATTTCATCATTGTTATTATATTGGAAATTGAGGAGTGTGGTGGGTACCAGAAAACTTAGGGTGCGAAAGAAACCTGGTGCATACAGAAAAGGTGTAGAAACATGACACCCTGCAGAATAACCAAGCCTGGATGTAGAGAGGAAGGACGTGTGGAAATGAACGTGAATTAGTATTTAATAATAGGCAGGCTCTTTTGTGCCTTTCTCCTGAGGTCTCAGTTCCTTTCAGGTGCTCCATGCCACAGTAAGATAGTGAGCTGTTCATTTTGCCAGAAATTAGGACTGAAGTATAATGACATGCAAAAACTTACATGCAAGGTACAAGGTCAAATTAAGTATACATGAGTTAGTTCATTAATATTGCAAACTTGCACAAAATGTAAATTTTAAATTAGGCGCATGTCTTGTTCTCACTTAATAGCCTTATACAATATGCCATCTTAGCCTACCACAAATATTGGAAATGGCCATCTCTAACCAAAGGCAACATAAGCAGCCTACTTTCTTGTTTGTTTACCAAGCGGTTGGAAAAAGTCCTGCCACAACTATACAACAAACCTCATCAGTGAGCTCTTAGGGTGTCTGTGGTAGGATGCTAATTCACTGGAGTAGTACACTGCTGAATCTGTGTGGTTTCTGGTCTTAATTATGGAAAAAAGCAGAAATGGCTGTGGGAAATAAGCCATGTGCTTAAATTAGCTCTTGATTTCTCTTGAGGAAATGATACTCATACTAAAACGGCTATCAAATCCAACCTTACTATTCTACATTAAGGGAGTTGATGGTTTCTGAATGGTCCTGGGTTTATAGATATAAACACACACACACACACACACACACACACACACACACACACACGCAGCTGCTGACTAAATGACGAAAAACAGTATTTGGATAAAATGTGTGGTTAAAGTATTATCATTAACATATTGGGGAAGTCACTTCCCATTCTCCTATGAAAAGAAAATTAATAAATAGATAGATGTTGGATGAATGATGTGTGTTTTTCATGTGCCAACACAAGCAGTTGAAAAGCAATAGGAAAGAAGAAAAATGTAGTGAATTCCTTTTGTTCAAATCATTTATACTTTGTGTACAAACTCCCAGAGTCCCAGCATATTCAACCCTGATTTTTCTAATTTCACTCAAATAAGCATTCATCTGAACAGTGCAAAAACCAAGGAAATGATTTTCAGTGTCTTCCCCAAGCAAACTCGCTGCATTTGGAAAATATTTATTCTTTCAATTGCAGTTTTGTTTTGGTAACTGAGGACACTAAGGGCCCGATTTACTAAGATCCTAAATAAAGAGTACTAAATTGCGTGTGCACTGAAAAAGTTTGCGCGTGCAGTTGTTGCGTGGTTTGCGGGTGATCAACTAAGATTGCGTGCGCAATTGATAACAGGTGCAAACAGCAGTATTTAAATGAGGTGTTGCGCGTCTTACGTTTGCGCCATGGAGAGTCTGGATGGAAAGCACAGTCACAAGTCACAAGCGCAAAATGAAATTGAACGAGTTGGAGTTAGAGATATTAGTGGAAGAGGCAAATAAATACATTCATGAACTACAGCAAAGAAATTTAAACATTACCAAAAGAAACGCAATATCGGAGAAAAGCTGCGATAGAATAAATGCAGTTGGTAACACAAAAAACAGAAAAACGTCTGGTTTTTCATATTTCAATTTTAGGCACAGATCAAAAATATGAAATAGAAAAACGGGCCACAGGACCGAATTTGATTTTAATATTTAATTGGTCGGGTTTGCGTGACCCGGCGGTGCTCGGCATGATCTGAGGAGAAAAAGACATCAGACACAGAGCTGGAGAGCGCTTTGATTCATCTATTTATGAGTTAAGTTTTTATTCAGATGTCCACAGTATATTGCAAATATTATATATTATATAGCAAACACTGACAGTAAATGTGTGACAGACGGGACCATCATATGGCCGAAAGAAGAGAAGTGTTCAGAACAGCGCACAGCGCACACTACAGGCTGATTTATGGTCCGCGTCACACCAACGCAGAACCGACGGCGTAGGCTAAACGCGGCGACGCACCCCGCCCGCGACCCTACGCGTCGGCTACGCCGTCGATTTAACGCGGAACCATAATTCAGGCGAAGCTGCAGTCTGTCTGCGCTGATCCTGACACAGCGGGACGGAGCAGATTTGGTCATGATGTTTAACCTGTGTTTTGTGATTAATAAGCACGGGTTTTAATTAAAAGTAATTTACGAAGGATGATTTCACGTTCAATAAGATAAGTAATCAATAAAATACAAAGTTTTGGCACAAAGGCTTGGCCTGCTTGTGGGCGAGTGGAGGGGGGCACAATAAAATAAGGTGGCAAAGATATAAGGCGGAGAACTAAAGAAAAAGTGGCCTTTAATCAAACTTGTGCAACCATTTTTAAAATAGCATGCAGCAGAATAAAGACTCTCTCTGTGCGTATTCTTTGATTTTGGATGTCGCCTCCTTGCCACAATAACAGCAGCAGCAGATTAGCACCTTCCTTTCGAACGTATTAAATACAGACGCAATCACAATACGCGCAATTACTTTCAGGCTTGGTAAATCTAATTGCGCGTGGTAAATGGAGCAATTTGCATCTTCCCCTCCCAGTATTTAGCGCGTTCTGGCGGGTACGCCCCATATTGATTATTCATCAGGGCAAAAGTACTAACTGAATTGCGTGTGCAATTTTGCGCATTTCAGAGACGCAGTCCTCTTTGCACGCTGTTAGTAGATCAGCTGGCACTTTGGTTTGCGGGTGCTGTCAAGTTTGCACACGTTTTAACATACGCAAACCTTTAGTAAATCGGGCCCTAATTGCGGCAATTTTTTCAAAAAGAAATGTGTCTTTTCTTTCTGAATACAATATTTCAGCCACTCAGTAGCCTTTGTTCCCCTCCTCGTCATGTGGCATATATTTTCAATAAGGGGCTATCATAGATTGTTGGCAGCCATGTTAAGGATACGATCTGTTTCACACTGTTTTTGCATTTTCCTTTTGAAATAACCATAGACCTCCCAGGAAACAACCACAGATATGTCCCTCAAAACTTCCTCACCCATACCATCACCATAGACATGGGTTATTTCAACTTTCTTTTCAACCCTAACTCTAACCGGCCACATAGTCTTTGTAATCTCTGTTAAACCAAATCTAATGTCTAACTTTTCCCTGAAGTCAACATTTTCTGGCACCTTACAAAATCGTCCTTGGTATTTCTGTGTATCTGAGGTGAGCTTGTTCGCTTTGTCCTTGCATAATTAATTTGTTCAGTTGTATTAAGTAACTTTCTGGATGCAGACATGGATTGTGTTGAGAAGCAATGGATTTCCAATGATCTCCATAACATATGCAGCTATATTGATTGTTGTGATATGAGCCCAAAGGCTTGTTAAGTCATACAGTCAACAGTTTCTGACCTTGGCCTTTACACACAAACATCAAACACGTCAATGTTTTTCACAATATTATGCATTATATACCATTTTTACAGTTTTGCATCTTCCAGAAGGGATTAGATGTTTATTTTATGATCAAATCTTACTCTCCACATGGTAAGGGTCACCATAGCCTATTAATATTAAAGGGTTTAAGCCAAGGGTGGGAAATTTTGGTCCTCAAGAGCCGGTGTGCTGCATGTTTAAGATGTTTCCCTGCTTCACCACAACTGATTCAAATTAATGGTCCTCATCAACATGTCTTCACGGTATACACAAACCTGTTAATGACACAGTCATTTTTGTGAGGGAGGTTTGAAGCAGGGAAACATCTAAATCACGCAGGACATCAACCCTCAAGGACTAGGATTGCCCACCCCTGGTCTTTATTTTTCTACTCTTAGTATGCTTATTAAATACTACCCCTCAACACTCTAAAAATATGAGCTACCTAAGTGAAACTGAAGTATAAAAGTGGTAGGATTATGGAAAAATTTGTATGTAATGGGTCTCATTGCTTTAAGGTACAATTAAATTGCAAAAAGATTTTTTATTTAGACTAATTTGTAATCAGTAATAGTTATACTCTGTGGACAATAGGTTAAGATAATTAATTTTCAGGGAGCTCCTTTAAAGGCAGGGCTTTAAGCATGCTGGATGCCGTAAAAGCAACAACTACGAAATCAAAATCTTTGATTCAAATACTGGGCAGTCGATTTTGGCTCAGAATCCCAGAATCTAATATGCTGGAACTCCAAAACAGAAGGCAGAAAATGCTTTGATTACAATGCCATGGGATCTTCTCATAATTAAATAACCTATAACACCAAAATAAATCAAGTAGATTTCATATTCACAGCATTGTTTGGTCATAAAGACTGAACCTAATGGTGGTGGTCAGGCATAAATGATCACAGTGGGGCTTTCCCTGTTTGAATGGCAGGTTTTACTGTAGTTTAATGCATCAATAGAATTTTCTTGCCAGAAAAGCCCATAAAGGAAAGTCAGCCAGGGGATGTGGCAGTGAGGAAAGAACGAGACAATAGTCTTCTATCCCACACATGGTGGCTCAGCCGTGTATCAAATTAGACGCAGAATGAAATGTTTTTTGCAAACGTGTGTGTGTGTGTGTGTGTGTGTGTGTGTGTGTGTGTGTGTGTGTGTGTGTGTGTGTGTGTGTGTGTGTGTGTGTGTGTGTGTGATGCTCACATTTGTCGGATTGGTTGATATTCCCTACGAGGCCCTGTGGGCTCACAGTCTGTGGAGAAGTGGTGTTGAGCAAGAAGGGAGAAGAAAGTTGCCAAAACCTGCCAAAAAACAGCTGCCTGGCAAAATGACACAATCTTGCAGTTTATGTAATGAGGGGAAGAAGCACGGATGGGTATGGGATGTCGGGAAATTAGAATAATCAGGATTTAATGTGCTGGGACTAGCAAACATTTCTGGTCCTATTAGATTGAAGGCCAAAAAAAAATGAAAAAGGAAGAAGATATGGCAGGCTTCTTAATGTTTCTCCTTACAACATTAAGATGATTAAGTCTCTTCAGTGGTGGGAAAAAAAACAAAGGCACTTGAAATAATCTGTTGCAGTTGAGCCATGGTCTCGGAATATTAATTGCTGCTTGAGCTGCCAGAATTTCAGTTTCCTTAAGCAAGCAGCTCTAAAGCTTTTTATCATTTTTTCTTTGCCATTTCCCTGCTCTACTGTGTGTTGTCTGTGCCTGATTAATTCTGTTCTTAGTAGCCCATTAGATATAAAAGGCATTTTTGTTTTAGCGGTTACAATGAGTATATATATGCAAATCTCCTCAAGAGGTGACAGAGTTAGCTCTGTCTTATTCATGATCAGGTTTTGATGTTAAAGCGCAGAAATGCAAAAGTGTGTTTGGAGCATGAGATTGGGAATAAACTTAGAGGTGGTTCATACTGTATGTAGTGAAATTGAGCGTTTAATCAGCACAGACTTCAAATTACGACCATGTAATGCAGCTCATTTACAGCAACTGGACTCTGTGCACAGCTGAGACAATCATGTTTCACATTTTACTATACACCCAGTGACTTTGCATGAACTGTCTAGGTGAGGCTGGTTATGAGATTACTCTTGAGCAATCCTGTCTAAAGCAATAGCCTGTGCATTTATGATAAGCTGTTCCATAGAAAAAGGCCAAACAATTATTTCAATGTGTTTATGCTGTCACACTGAATATGAATGGTAATCACCATTCAAGGTGAAAAGGTTTTTATTTATTATTTCGTTTCTCTCTTTTGAAGGTATGGAAACTAAAGCCTCTCTCAGAGGTCACTGAGCAGTCACGTCTCCCTGGAACCAGTTCAGAAGAAACTACAAACCCCTTCTCTCCTACGTTGAAGCTTTAATGCTTTGGAATATGTACAGTATCCATTCCTCATAGCCGGAGGCCTGCAGCAGCTGGTGGTGGCCTTGCAATTTCAATTCTAATCGCTGACAAATGTGTTGAAAGGGACACAGGCAATGGCTGGCTGGCACTGAGCCCGCTAATTGGAAGCTGTACAGTTGCGGTCGTTACTTACCTTAGATTCCCATCGACAAAGGGATCCTTCAATACGGGAGGTCAGAGCAGGCATCCGGATGCCCCAATCGATGACTGCCATCTTTTACGCCGCGGGTGGGCAGGGCCCGCAGCGTCCGAGACCGTGAGAACGAAATTATAGCTATTTGCGCGCAATAGAGTAATGGGAGGAGGTGTTTTGAGAGAGACGGAGACCAAGGAGGAAGGCACCTCCTGGAAAAATCAATGCTAATGACTGGTGAGTGCTGCAAACACATACATACATACATATCGGAGTGCACATGCTCGCATACACAAATGCAAAAGATACGTTGTGTAATTATATCCATCCTCGGTAGTTAAGGGTATTACCCACACACACACCCCTCAATCATCTTAATCCTTCTAATGCATGCGTAAACATGTAGAGGTGTGTGGTCTGTGAGGGTTCAGCGTATATGACTGACATCCAATTAAAACACTGTTAAGGAAGCTGTAGTGATTACTGTCACTGGAGCTCATCGATTAATGATGGGACCCTGTGTCTCATTATGTTGCAAAATACCTGGGCCTATTTATATATTTCTTCCCTTTTTTCGTAACATCTTCCTATACATAAAGAAAAGGAAGAGTGAAAAACCATGCCCCACTTCTCAGCTGGTGTGGAGGCTAGTAAATACGGCAAATGTTTGTGTTAAAGCAGCACAACGTAACTTTCAGCTTTTCTGAGTTTGGCGGCATCTTTTGGACAAAAGCGGTAGTGCTTTACCAGAAAGAACACTACGTTTCCCATGAGCACCAGCGCGTACTTCCGGAAAACTCCTGTCCCGTCGCGTGCATTTGTTTTGAGAGAAGACGGGACACTTTTCTGTTTCACCAAGTGAACAGACGGAACGCAAAAAAAAAGATGTTAAACTGCTGGAAAGGAACTGGAATTTACCGGGATACCTTAAACAAGGAAGCCAGGGAGCGGTATGGAGAAAATAAGGATTATTAACGGTTTGGATCCATATGAAATCCCTACTAAAGAATGGAGCTCCTCGTCGGAGCGCCACTCTTTAGAAGGATTTACTGCTGCGGTTCTGCACAACCCACGTCTTAGGCTACCTTGTTTAGGAGTGTTTGGCAGCTGCTTTGGTAAATGTTTGACTCGCCATGTGTTTCAATAAATTTGTATAATAGTACAACATACAGTTCATGTTTTGCATTACTCTTACTCTTCTTTTCTTTTTTTTTGACTGCTTTGAAGAGGCTCCGAGGCGTGAGCAATATTTTTTTTTCCTCGTGAGATTATTTTTTTCCTCTGCAGCTACAAATCAAATAGTTAATATTTTTTCCTCAACAAAATTAATCGCACCACAGAGAGCTGGCCAACGACTGCGTTTAGCTGGAGAAGTGGGGAATAAAACCCGTTTGAATGATCCGACCCCGGTCTGTGAGTGTTTGTTTGTGGTTTAATAAACCCGTGTTTTGATCCGACGCCCGTCTGTGTGCGTGTCAGTTTGTTTACTCAGGAACGTTATGTTTGGTCGGACTCGTTACAGCCGCGATCCAACCGAGCCGACGACTCTTTTACTCTTTTAATTTGTTATCTCAGATAATTGGCCGGCCTCCGTGGTTCTGTCTCCGAGCAGGAAAGCGGTGAAAAGTTAAACCATTAGCGATCTTTTCCCCACGTCTGTTGTGTGGAGCTGCTGCAGCCACAACACAGCAACGGGTTACCAGCTTCTGCGGAGCTGCGCTCCACGCCTCGCCCATTTTCGTCTCGACTACGAATCGGGAAGGAGGGGGAAGTGACGTATGCCGTAAAGCAGTCAAAGCCGTAAAAATGTGTAGTTTTTTAGTGTGGCAGGGTTCCTACCATGCTCCTCAAAGTTACATAGTGCCAGTGAAGGTGATACAGACCCCCCAGACCATGACAGAGGTTCATTAAACCTGTTGGAAGTTGATGTACCATCACAATGACTCTGGAAATATGATATTAAGGTGGAAAAGTTACGTAGTGTCGCTTTAATTCAGTAGAGAGAGATCAGCTGTGAGCAGGTGTGTTACTTTTCGCAGCAAAGTCTCTTAAGAGGGAAGAGTGGAGAAACAACAGGGGAAATGGAGGCAATAGTCTTCTTTAGCAATTTGTTTCATATGGAAGTGCAGATGGAGAGAATACAAAATCCAACTTTCACCAAGCATTTGTAAATTTAATGAGAATCGTCCTTCAAAAATGAATAAACAGAGATTGTCAGCAGGTGCTGTGCGAAATCTGTCCAATTGGCCCAACTGACTCGATTTCTCTGCCGACTAGCAAGGCTTTGCTGTTACAACGTCTGTGCAGAAAAAATCCTCTGCGCTGCTATTAAATCCAGACAGTGCTCAAATCTTTAACACCTGCATGTCATTATTTATATAGTAAAGAGGATTCATCGACAAATTTTCAGGTCAAGTATAGCAAAGATAATACTTCGGGAGTCGGACTAAAGCAGGTGCAAACCTGACAGAAGTGTTAATGCATTTCCACTCCCATTTGCATCATGAACAGACCCAGAAGTAAAACTCCCCACATTACTTCGCAGACGTGGCATTGATTTAAGAATACTAATGTTCCCACCCAGCCAGCATTTATGTGAGGTGGCCGATTTGAGATGTAAATGGAGTGAAAAATTGAGCCCCATGTGGGATGGTCCATGGGCTCCCGAGTGAATTGCTTGCAGGGGCTAAGCTCGGGGACATAGGGTACTCACCTATAACTCAGACATCCTTTCATATGAACATGGATTTCAGAGTCTTCCTATATATAAATCAGTCTCAAAATGAGATACTCTGGTGCTGCCCACATAGTAATTTTCATCTTTTATTAGCATGCAGTCAGTAAGGTACCTGATATACCTCTTAACTCTTTCTCAATTAGGAAACATCATTCTGTGCTGGTGCACTAAACGGCAGTTTTCCCCTGCTGAGAGTGCAAACCTCATACTTTTCATTTCAATAAATTTGGTGCGTATCTGCCACTGTTTACGTTCCATATTTATTTCTTATTAAACAAAGGCATATTTGTGTGCCTAGAAATTATAAGTTTTTACTTTCATAAAAATTTGTTTCCAACAAGCTTGTGTGAGCAGACGTGGGCTGGCAGCTGAGATGGCAAACACAAAGCCAGCTGGATGCAACAGCAGAGAGCCAAAAAGCTTTGAGCGGAGTGATTTTTCTTTACTGTGTTCCCCACTGTTTTTGATATTGAGAGAATTTATGAA
Organism: Cololabis saira; assembly: GCF_033807715.1. Taxonomy (NCBI): domain Eukaryota; kingdom Metazoa; phylum Chordata; class Actinopteri; order Beloniformes; family Belonidae; genus Cololabis; species Cololabis saira. The sequence goes on from NC_084606.1 coordinate 30,037,223, forward strand.
CTGCAGGCCAGAGACAGGATGTGAAGAACACTTAAAGCGCACGACTATGAAATTATTCAATGTTTGTGTGCTTGTGAGTGCATCTATTTGACTTTTGTTGTAAATATGATTTTTGGGGTTGACTGAACCTTGACAGCCTGCTGCTGATCACAGAGCAAAGGGGAAAATACCACCACTGTCAGTCAATGGATGATAGCAAACCACGTTAATAAAGACATCAAAAGGCACGATCATGTATCATATTATAGTTTTTCACCAATTTCTAAAGATCTTTATGACTTGCATGGGTATTTGTTCATTCTGTGGACATCTGGATTTCAACTGAAATGTTTTGTCATAACTGAATAAATATTTAATAATTTCACTGCCAGTGTGTGGGGGGGGGGGACATTTTAGCCATTGTTATGAGCTTGTTACAGATATCGGACAACAGAGAACAGAAAGAATACATCCACTAATCAGATACTACATCAAAACCGGTGACAGGTGGAGTGAATAAATGTGATTATCTCGCCACACTAGCACCTGTCACGAAGTGGGACTTAATCAGGCATTTAGAGAACAGTCATCTGTCGACAATAACACGTTGAAATCTGGAAAAAATGTGCAAGCATGCAGATCTGACAGTTTTTGATCAAACATAATTCCAGATCATGGGGTCAGATCACATCCAAAAGTGGATGTCTTATGCTCCATTCACAGAGTATAGTGTTTAACACCTGTCTAAAATCAGTCCAGAAAGGGCAGCCAATGGCGAGTCACTGGCTTATGGCTGCCCAAGGCTCCCTGATGCAAGTGGGAATTGATGCAAATAAGCATTTTCATCATCAGTGTTGAGATGGCAGTTGTTCAAGAGAAAGCTAAAAAGGGCAACATGGCTGACGCAGTGTGATGCTCTGAGGAATGGTTGGCTGAGAAACTTGAGATCTAAGCATTAGTGTGGATTTTAATTCTTCTTTCAGCTGGATCATGCACCTTACCATACTGCAAAAGAAAAAAAAAATATCGGTTTGAGGAACAAGTTTAAGGAGTCAACTTAGCCTCCAAATCCCATAACCTAATGTGCCAGATGGTCTGGTACGCAGAACCATCTGCGAAGTCGTCTGTAGAAAAGGGCATGCACTTTCAAAAAAATACTTGGCAGCTGATTGAATGAATTATCTGTTTGTCAAAACTATCCCCCAAGGCTCAATCTGATCAAGCATCTGTAAAATGTGTAGGGGAGTAAAAGTTAGATCTGCTGAGGTCTGACTTCACAACTTGCAAACCTATATAACTTAACAGATCCACTGCTAATCTCTTGATGTCTCATACCACAAGGTCCCCTTTAAAGGTCACGTACGGTCTGTGTTCAACCATCTGTTTTAGGAGCCAATGAGGGGGCTGAATAATAAAAGGCAGGTTATTTTAATGTGGCGGATCCAGGCATGTAATTGGAAAGAAGAATACCTAAATGGCTTTGACAAACAAAATGTAGCAGCAGCCTGAGAAATGAAGACTGACATGGTCCCTGGCTGGTTCCTGCTGGTCAGTAGGTCCCGTGAAACTGAAGTGGCAGTGACTTCTGGAGACTTGCTTCCTCTGAGTCACAATGTGCGACTTTGCATTACTTCTCTTGGACTTGCATGCGTCAGAGCTCCATGGTAACAGGTCTGTGCTCTCTTTCATTGGTTCTTTAAGAACATTTCACAAAGTAGAGACGTGCCCTAAGCTACCAGGTCTTTTGTAATGGATGCTATTATAGTCAAGCATGCAGTTCTACACTTGTCTGAGTCTAATACTGTTTCCGCAAATTAGACTAGTTGGAGCAAGCTTTCAAGTTAATTCTATTTTTGAATGTTTTTTTCATTTTTCTTAATTTCTTTTTTTAATGTTGTTGTTCCAGTTGGACAATTTGATTAGTTACACTCCTACCATCTTATCTTGGCCTCATTTACAATTTTCAGCTTAATAATCTGTTAAATTAATAAACATTCACACAGTTAAACACTGAACTCTGGAAAAGGAGCATTAAAAATCTGATAATTCTGTCAGTTGATGTGATCTTGTGCTTTTATTTTACAAATATATATTATTAAGACTCCTAGCTTTTTAGCTTTAAGACAGTAAAGTCCTATATTCTATTTGTATCTTTAACAGATGAAAGAAAATGACTATGAATGTCAATAAAAGAAAGAAAAGACAAGGGGTAGGAAGACTTTTGCTCAGTACTTTTTATACTAAGAGCCTTGGAGGATATTTCTAATGAGTGACTGCTATTTTACTCATTAAAAGGGGACCTATTATAGAAAACATGTTTTTTCTTGTTTTAACATATATAAAGTGGTCTCCCCTCACCCTGCCAACTCAGAGAAGATGAAAGCAACCGAATTCTGCAGGGTCTGTACACCCCGCCCGGCTGAATCTTCCAGTGTCATGTGACTTCTACGAGCCGTTCAGAATCTGCGCCTATGGTGACGTCACGATAGGCGCAGAGGTTTGGCCTCCGCTGCTGGAACCACGCCCACAACCTACTCCGCCAGCCGGAGCGTCCGTCATTGTTTGGAAGCGGGTTATAGTGTGGCAACGAGGGACAGTGAAAATTAGGTTTTGCATCAACATTTACCCTCATAAAACGATCAGTTCCAACAGAATGGACCCGGCAACTGCACACGAGGCAGCGTTAAGTGACGTTATTTTTTTTATGTTATTTGTTTACAAGTATGATCTTTGCATGGGCTAATTATTTAGCTCCGGAGCACCGGAGCTACTCACCGGACCGGTGAGGAGCCCCAGGCTCCGGTGCTCCGGTGCTCCGGTGTTCCCTAACGGAGTGTTAGGTAACAGCGGAGCTCTATTAGTAATACATTTTTCTTCTGTTTATGGTTTCAGATCTTCCAAGCAATGCACCTGAAGCTGTTCAACGACACATTCAGAAGACCAGAGCCAGCAATAGTGCATACATGTTATTTATATACAACTTATGTTATTTTTTTTTTTTTTAACAATAAAGTTGTCATTTGTGAACATTCAGTGTTGTGATTTCTTTACAGTTAACATGATTCATTTGTCTTGTAACACAAGAAATGAAATGATGAGGAATTGGAGTAAATAACTGTGGTGTACCTGTTTAGAATTCAATTAAATCTTCCTGTGTGAATTAGTGTGAAGACGAGGTGACCCGTTCCCTCTTCAGGTGACTAAAGGCTGATTTATGGTTCCGCGTTACACCAACGCAGAGCCTACGGCTTTGGGTACGCGTCGATTTAACGCAGAACCGTAATTCAGGCTTTAAGATCCGTTTACACCGTGTCATAAATGCATGCGAGTGTCCGACTATCGCTTCGAGCTGCGTGACATCGGACGCTCTCTGTCCACACTGAAACCGTTAAACTCGCGGCCAGTTAGGACAGTCCAATACAAAAAAAATAAAGCAATGGAATTGATTTAGTCACAGAAGCTTGCTCGCATGGGACACGCTTTGTGTACGGAGCCGCTGCTCTTCAGCCCGGAGCGAGGCTTTGTTCCCTCCCCTGCTACACCTCATTCAGGCAGCCAATCAGCGCAGAGCCTCATTATCATAGCCCCGCCCCCTCAGAATCCCTCATAGAGAAGGTTAGAAGCGGTAAAACTGAGACATGACCCACAGGCTGAATTTCTGTTTTATGTAGAAAAAACAAGCTTTAGATTGTTTTTAAGACATTCAAGGCCTGTTTAAAATATACATTAAATGCCATAATAGGTCCCCTATTTCTGTCTGAACAGTGTCTCCAGTTTTACATAACCGATCATTCTACAGTAGAAGTCTTTAATTACAGCTTTCTGCAAATACTCCTAAATTCACAGCTTTGTTTAAGGAATTTTCTACTTATAATGTGTAGGTAAGCAGTTAATTGACATAGTCAAGTTATGTTTGTTGGGATGCAAGAGTTTCAAATCTGAATCAATGTTTCATATTCAATTCAAAGCTGCAAATCCCTCAATAAGTTTGATCAGTGCTTGTGAAGATACAGAAACAGAAATAAACGCCACAATAATTTATTACTTTGCTTAAGCGTCTTACTTGCTCACAGAAAAACACATAATTAATCTTTGGCTGTGACTGAAAAATGCCCCCTGAACTGTTTAAAAAATATATATATTCAATTAGTCGGAGCAGAAACTAACTGCTGGGTCTGTAGAGCACGCAGTGTAATAAAGTTAAAATGGTGTTAAAGTGCAACAAGTAAGGTCCTCTTTTAGCGAGACAGAAAATTAATTTCATACACTACAAATATGCTACAGTTGGTTGTACACAACCACACAAAATAAAGATACAGTAGTCTTTTGAAGGATTTTTGTAGGGAATTTTCAGTTTATAACACAGTAGGATTAATGCCAATGAGTATATTAGCTGAGGACCTGTGATGGAAAATTTAGCCTTGGCCACTTGATTAAACCAAAACTGCTGAGAGCAGTAAAATATAGCCTTGGCCCAGCTAAATGTACAGACTGGTAGTCTGCTCAAAAAAAGATTAACACTGACCTTAAAGAAGTTTTTCTCTAATCGAACCGTAAGAATGAATCATCCTTTATGACTTAAAATCCGTATGCTTCCATTTTTTCATCGTCATTCTGCATCGAGACACGTCAAGTATGTTTTGACCCTTTTGCATGCAATTGTTTAATCAAATCTACTGAAATCTGGATCATCTCTCAAGGCTTGTTCTTGGTAACTTCGACACCCAGTTTCTGTCCAGTTATTCACCTACTGTAGTTGGAAAGAACGTATTATAGAGCATTTGATGGGTTTTTCCACAACAGAACCATTGTGGGAATAAGAGGGAACACTGGTCTCTTGTGCAGCTTCGCTTCTGAATTATTCTTTTAAATTGTAACTTTGTTCTTCTCATAAAAGTAGCATTTTCTAAACAAAGACACTAAAAGTTCTGTGAATTTACTTAGATTTTTACATTCAGACATTTCTGCAGAACTGCTGATTTCAAGAGTTTGACTTTCTAATGCTAAATCATTTTATGAGTGCAAATCTTGTTTTACTTTTAAATATTTTTCTAGTTATTGAATGTAATGAATTTGAATACCTTATTATTAGGACCAAAAAAAAATATTAAATCAGTTCAAAGGCAACATGTTTCAGCCACAACTTGTCCTTAAAATGAGTTTAACTGATGGGGTTTTAATTTTATTTAAGATGATCTCATTGTGCAGAAACAACCCTGTCCATATTACCCCTGCAAAAAAAACACACACACACACACACACACAGATTGTTTTTGATAAATAATTGTTTTGTGAACATCTCCATCAGTACAGCTAACCACTTAGCTCAGTCCTTTATTACAGAGTCTACTCGACAGACTGTAGAGGACAGAGTTTTGGCCTCACCCAGGGGACACACTTGGCCCTTTCCTGTAAAAACAGGCCACTAATGGAAACAGAGGCCCTCGTCTCTACTCTACAATTTATGCACGCAATTCAGGCATTTGCAGTAATCATAAAGCAGGGCCAAATGGATGGCAGGGTCAGCTCTGAGCAGAGAAAAAGACATTGAATGACGCGGTCTTGTTGACAGCTGCAAGTGCTGCCACCTCCCTTTAAATTCAGCCACAGCTGGTGTTTGTGCATAAATTAATGCAAGACCACACGATGACCCCACAGGGAAACCTCTTTTTATCTGTACCTCTGAAAAGTTGGTGAACAGAATCATGACACCAGCAGACATCAAAGGAGGTGAGCGAGAGGCAAGTTTTCAGGAAATGGTGAACTGAAATGCTCATGGCACAGTTTGGAGCTGAATGCATATTTATTTCATCTCCCTCCCTGACTTGAAATTCAAAATTATTGCTAGCTCGCAATGACCAGCCTAAAGCTTCTACAAGCAGCTGACGTCACTGTGCCACCGTGAGTTAAAAAGGTAAACGGGGAAAATGCCCCTGAATGCTTCAGTTTAAGGTAAATATTGCCATCTTTACCAAGTCACTAGAACCAAATGTTGTGGTACCTGAAGGGAAAGAAAAAAAATCATCAGAAGCCGGTTTTCGATCGAAGACCGCATTGATGATTTCTCAGTGCAGGGAGCATTAAAAGAAGTTTCGCTGTGATAAAGTAATGCGATGTAATGTAATATAACAAAGGGAGGACAGAGAATAGCCACAGTCTAGACGTGGGCAGCCTGTTTGATGGGTAGATGGAAAAATTCCTTCAGATATCACATCCCTCACAACCTGTCATCCTTTCAGTCACGATGAGCAGATGTGGCTACTAAAACTTCAAAAACTAACAATCTGAGTATTTAAAAAGCTGGTTGAAAATATAGAATAAGACAAAGAATCTATGGAAAAAGAAACACGATAGGGACAAAAGGTAAGAATTCCCACCGACTGCTCTACTATGCTACCGAAGCTACAAGCCTCTTGGAGATGGACAGGATTATGAGATCACGGCTTCGTTTTGCCACACAACAGACTGAAAAGGGAAATAATGGTGTGGTTGGTTACTCATCAACTGGATTTTATCCTCTGAAATTATATTCATAGACTAATTCAAATACACTGTTAGACACTGTAATCCATATCCACAACCTTGCAAATTCCTTGCGCATTAATTCATCTCACACAGTCCGCAAGATTTATAGCAGAGCCAAGGCAAGATGTGATAAAGCTGGTGGAGTACATTGTCCCAGTGGCCACCAGCAGACAAAGCTAATGTGGACGGTTTTCAATAGGAAGACATAGGGTTCCTTGTTAAGACTGCTCTAAATTCATTGACCCTGGTACTACTATTAGCCAGAGGAACAAGTGCATTCGCTGATATAAAGCAGGGACTTTTAAGGCTTTTAAGCAGAGAACCTGGGGGATTGATTCCGCACTCGGGATAGATCTCCGTAAAGAGCAGGGTGACACACACATGGGAAAAGCTAAGTATAAAAACGTAAAAGCAATCTGCAGAATGTGGGAGGAAGGCATGACAAAAAAAATGTTTTCATTTTGTCGTCTAGACTGTGTGTATATCTGCTTGTCTACAATCAAAAACTGCACTATAATACAACTCTGTCCCTTTGTTCAGCGATACCAAAGTCTGAAGGGACGTCTTTCAGTCAGTCATAGAAATGTCTAGGATCTTGTGATGTTGCAGAGGAAGATTGGAATAGCATTAGCTTTTGGAAGTGTTTCCAAAATGAAAAAAAACACACCTGCAAAAGAAAGCACTGAAGTGAATTGGTGGTGGTCACTCCTAACCCTAAAACAGGTTATTTTGAACAGAGATGTAAAGATTGAAAACAGGGCTTTTATCCTCTATCTCAATAGTATTTATTAACCATACATTTCACAGAAATTTGATTTTTGCCTCAACAGAATGTCAACATCAGAAAAAAAAAGGGTGACCTATGTTTATTGAGAACTTCAAATAAGCTTCACAACAACAAAGAACTTCTAATTTCTAGGTTCTCAGACATTGTAAAAGTAGAGCCATCTTTGGTATGTCATGAAATTTTATAAATTCCTTGTTTCTGTCGTCTAACGTGAGCTCTGTTGCCATCTTTTTCAAAAATGAGTTCAAGGTTTTTAGACAAAAGAATTGAGAGGCTGCATCTGGGATTCAACAAGTTGGAAGAAATCATAAACTAAGTAAAGGCAACCCTTACTCTTTGAAATTCGAATGAGTTATATTTGCTTTTGTTACTAAGGTCATATCTTGTGACGATGTGCACATTATTACTTTTAAAAGGTGGGTTTACAAGAGGATTCAATGGATTTAAATTGTTTGATCAAAAAACACATTTCTCATGCTGTTACTTAATCTTGTATCATGTGTTTAAGCTCCCGTGTCATTAAACTCCTTCTGCACCTCCTCTGATTGGCCAACTGATCGCTCAAAAAGTCAGCCAACCATATGGGAGTAAATTAGCACTGTTTCGATTCAAACTTATAGATTTCAGATATTGCTTGAGCTTTAGCAAGCACATCTGCAAGATGTGGCAGCCCCTCGCATCAGCGAGAGCCTGGAAAAAAAAAAAAAAAAAAAAGAGTGCCTCGTCAAAGTTTTGATCATACAGCAGGACTGAGTGGAAAAACTGCTGCTACAGATTTATAAAGACATTCATATTGTGATGCTAATAAATGACAGCTGAAATATAGGACTTCACATTAGTATGCGTTATCCTCTGGGTCATATCTAAGCTCTCTAGTGTTAAAGCCTTTGCCCTTTCCAGTCTTAATAGACTCCCTCAACACATAACATCTTACACACACACACACACACACACACACATACATTTTATTACACTATTTCTCCCTGATAATGAAGGTTTAATAACCTTCTGTGCTCATTCACACTCATTTTTCTATACCTGCTGATTTTAAAGTCATTAAGTTAGGATTAAAGGTCACACGGGAATCATTGCTCCTGAATCCCTGTTCAACAATAAGGTTTATGCAATCCACTCCAGTACAGAGCAACACTGTAAAGAGTTTTTGTCTCTATCCCAGACAGATTATAGAGAGGCATAAGAAAATATTATTACACACGGAGTAAAGATTGCACCTATAGTAAAGAAGAAGTAAAAGTTCTAGGGATGCTTATATCTTTAAGTTGCGACGGCCCTTTGAGGTTTGAAGATAAGAGATTGTTTTCAAAAGGTGCACACGTTGACAAGCGATTCCTGATGCCTGACAATACATAGCAAAATAAATCTGAAATGTCATTAATGAAGCAGGAAAAAACATTTTTATTCAGCGTTTTCAGTCAGCCATTCAACACTTAGATAAACAGAATATGTCCCAAAGGAAAAAGCAGTATATCAACTGTTTGTGAAGTTGTTCAAAGGGGAAAACAAATCCACATTTATATCACGTTACAAATAAAAGGGGGAAAATGCATTCAAGTTGAAGAGGGGAAAATAAGAAAAAAAAAGATCTGCTGTAAAGCCAAAAAATACAATTCATCTTGCCGCGGTCCCTGCGAGGAGCGTGTAATCGCAATGACACACTGGTGTAATCCATTTAAAACACTTTGGCTCAGGCCTACGCTGCTTTGACTTCCTCTGCAGGCTTGCAGCATCATCTTCATTTCAGAAACATTTCTCTGGCTGCCTGCTGTTCACAAAAATCTGTTAAACTGCCTCGTCTTCCACCTACTCTGTCTGCCAGGGAAGCCTCTTGTCCTGTCCTGGATGCATTTATTGACGGGCAAAAGCATGGAATACGTAACTAAAAAACTAAAATTAAACAAGCCAAAAGGCACTAACTCTGTTTGTCTGAGGCAAAATGTGTGCCTATACTGTTGTCCCCAGACAGGTAATCTGTCTCGGGAGTTGCTCCCTCTCCTCTGGCGCCTCTGGGCTTCCACTTCCAGAGGCGAGTGGACCCACCCAACTTGACTAGGTAATGAGCTTAGGGTACTGGTGTCACCAGAGCGCAATCTCATTGAAAGTTTCTTGGGCAAACATAATGTCACACTGAACTGCTGCAATGTTGTCTGAAGGGGATGCTCTGTTGAGTTAATACACAATGAGTTTTAATCATAGAGCAGTGTCAGGATACCAGAGTGTAACCTGGGTCCATTGTACATGTGCTTTTCTGTGCATGACTGACACTAATTGAGCTAATTACTCACTCAAAGGAACCAAATGAAACATCTGGCTGGCATTAAACTATAGTTATCTTTAGGGCTGCACGATTAATCGTTAAAAAAATCGCGATCTCGATTCATGCTTGAACGCAATCTCATTTCCAAATGACGACGATTTAAAAAAAAAAAAAAAAAAAAAAAAAAATTTTTTTTTTTTTTTTTTTTTTAAAGATGGCTGCATAAAAAAATGACTAGGCCTATGTTCTAGGTTGTTGTAGTCCTGTCATGGTCAACTATCATGTTGTCATTTTTGTTATATTTTGTTAATGATTGTGGATTACATTTGGAGAAACATCTACCTTTCTCATCACCTGACACATATTGCACATAAATATTGTTAAAATTGTTATTGTTAAAATTATTTAAAGACAAGAGAGATGTTTATTGTTTTTATGTTCAATGTCAGCTGTTACAGCAAAAAGCAGACAGAGGAATAATTTGTTGCCTCAGAACTACAGGATCTGTTACAAGTCTCCTTTCTGAAAGGGTGTTCAACTCAGGGAGGAACAAATATTGTTCAAAATTGTTATTATTGTTTAAATTATTCAAAGGTTTGTGTAAAGAAGACAAGAGATGTTTATTGTTATTATATTTTTGTTCAGCTGTTGCAAAGTTAAAGTAATAAGTGCAATAAATTTTATATTGGAAAAAAATCGTGAGAGAATCGTGATCTCAATTCTAAGCAAAAAAATCGTGATTCTCATTTTGTCCAGAATCGTGCAGCCCTAGTTATCTTATACATTTGTCTAGGACTGCTGCCCAACACAAGTTACTTTGATCATAGCCATTCGGAGTAGGGCCCAGCAATTAATCACGTTTGCGATAATATGGCAATATCATAAAAAGCAAATATGTTACCACATTGTGAGTGATTACAAGCTTGGTATGTGAGGGAGGGGAGCATTGTATCAACTTTTCACACTGTGCTTTAATCTGTTGCACAATGGCCTCTGGCTCAACAGAACAGATAGAAGATAGATGGCTGAAACTTTAGTCTCGAAGAACAACAGCACATCCACACTGCAGGATTATTTGTTTGTTGTTTTTTTAAGAAGATGCTGTTATATGATGTCATGTGTTTAGACTATGCCGTGCACACTTTACTACTTCCCAGAGTACAAATTTAAAAAAAAAGAAAAAGAAAAACACCATAGAGCCAGGTACCACAGCTGGGCGGCCAGAACACCAAGCACTAGTGTGCCAGTCAAGTCAACAAGCCCAAATCAGGGGATCATTACCCGAAATGTTTGAAAGTGTTGCTCCATATGAGCAGAATTTAAAGCAGCACAGACATTAGTTAAAGATGTAGTGCCAGTGCGATGAACAAGTTCGGGTTCACAACATTGATAAACGGTACAGCAGGAGTTTAAGTTGTCCGGGGATACAAGCCGCTGCTGCATCATGGGACGTACATTTTAAGAACAAACGCCTCTCATGATTTTCAGATTTTAATAATTAAAAAGGTGTCTTCAGCCAATGAGTCTCATTGATGGTTATTTTCTCATGGTGGGATATTGGATACTAAGAACTCAATCTGCTTAATCAGAGCTCTGATTAAAACCATAATACTGTAGAGCATGATGCTGATTTCTTTTTTTTTTTCTTCCTTTGAGTGAGTCAGAGACGTCGTAACTTGTCAGTCTCAGTTCAGATTTGCATTAAGAGATTGGTAATTCATGTGACCTTAAAAAGTGCTTAAATGAGTAATATCAGATCGGTATTACCTTTCTTAGAGCCTTTTGGTGAGTTTAACTGTCCCACTCTGAAATGGAGGAGGAGCGATCTTTGCTAACACTGAGTTGGTTTCTGAATCACCACAAGACCAAAGGACAGTTCCACCGCATTTTAGAGGAACGAGGCCCAAGACCAGGTCCAGTTAAAAAAAAACAATAATTAAACTGCTCAAAACTAGGATTAAATTAAGTTTAGGACACGTTTATTTCTTTTATTATTCGATTTGTGAAAATCTTAAAGTTAAATTTCCCTGCATTTTTATTTGTCCAAATATTAAATATTTTTTTAAACCAGAATTTTTATCAAAAATAACTAGTTAACTCTTTTAAATGTAATTAACCTCAATTGTTTTGGTGGTAGTTACATATTCAAACTTTATGTCTGAGGTAGTAGATCTATTGGTTGGTGGTGTTGAAGTAATCTGCTTAAAACTTTAATAAGAACAAATATTATTATTCTGTATACTGTATTTACTGACTAAATTAAAAGATGCAAGACTTGAAAGAAAGATGCCGAGTCTATGGGAAGAACATGTTATACTAATTGTATAAGATATTGTGTTAGTATTAAAATCATCTATTAGGTTTAATTTAAAAAAGGAAAAAAATGCATATTAAATCATAATATTGGGGGGAAAAATTGCAATTAGATTATTTTCCAAAATCATACAGCTCTTATTCTGAGTAGTGTGCAGTATTGATTATACTGTTTGTCTTGTAAATACATTATAATACACTAGATCTTCTCACATAATTGCATTTGTCTTGCACAGAATAATCTCCAGCGTTTTTTTCATTACATTCCCCAAGTCAACAGTTCAATCTCACTTCCCTGCCCACTTCTCTCCGAGCAGCAGATGCCGTCATTTTTCTTACCTCGGCTTCTTCCTCCGCACCCACTTTCAGTAGACCCACTAGATGTATCAACTCTCCCTCGATCCATGCTCCCTCTCCATCTCTTCAGACAGGGACATTGATTTGTCTACAGGAGGTCTCTGACCTTTGATATGATCCGATAAGGGGCGTTTGGCCCTAACCAAATAAGACAGTCAAAGGGAGGGGGGCACATTAAGGGCAAGAGGAGGGTGTTTCCCTTTTGTTCATGGCATACATATACTTTTTTTTTCTCTGTTATTGTTTTAATCCACTGTTCAGCTCCTGCCAGCATCTATCAGACACCCTGGGGAAAATAAAAGATGTATTTTCAAATTGCACTTTGCCTAAAGGCTCTTTGGGTCAAATTAAATTTTCACGATACATTGATCCCCCCCACCCCACCCCACTCCAGACTCAGTGGCTCCTAATGTTATCAGCAGTGTATTTCTGTGGAAGAAGTAAAGGGAAACCTTGCTATGGCCTACTATGTGTCAGAAGACACTACGTGTAATATGTCTTCCTGTATCGTCAAGGGACTGAAATGATTGAGGAACTGCCCTTTTTGTGTCCAGGCTTAACTTTGAACAAGATGACTTAAGCTTGTGTAATCTAGATGCACACGTGATGCACAAGCCGCTTTTACTTAAAATAACATCTAAGGCAATGTATAGCTTATCTCATCAGTTCATGGTTGTATGTAATGAGCCTATGTGTGAGTTAGTCCATTTCACTAATCACTTCTCAGTGTGTCTGGCACTACGCAAGATTACAGTAATAGTGCCCAGTTGGCTTTTTACACAGCTCAATTCTGCAGGAAAAATACTTTATGGTTATCCAAATGTACTTATAACACTTTGATAAAGATAATCATGATGTTTGAAAGTGATTTGAGTCACATCATAAAACGTTTTGCATGTTGAAGTGGAAAACAGAAGCTGCCGATAAAAATGCAACTTGTATCACCTAAAAACACACCAGCCTCCACTTTTGACATTTACAGAGCCGCTGGGGTGTCAGAGCTGAATGAATGTCTGTGGTAGACCACCCAAAACAAAAAGCTGACAAGCTAACCAGGAATAAATAAAATAAAGAAAAAAAAAAAAAGAATAGATTTTGACAGATCGCACCCTTCTTACGAAGAGGGAGACAAAGTGAGGGAGAGCATGGTAAGGGCATGTGGTGGCTTCAAAGTGGGTTACTGTGATTCAGAGCCTTCAAATTGCATGGAAACACACATACACTTGCATGGACACACACACACCCTGATATCACAATCCACGGCATATAACCAGGCTTGTCTATGAACAGAAGGGGGATGTTTGTGTATGAAGGGGGGATGAAGTAGAAGATGCAATCCCCCACCCGCCTGGCAAGTCCGTACTTTCGGTACCATTTGTTTGTCCTCTTAAACTGGCAGAGAGCGCCTGACTCCAGGATCTTACCTAAAGCCCTACCCGGTATGGGTCTGTGCTGGGGAACTGATCCCTCCCAAAACCCTCATTGTTATTCTCTCATGATGGCAAGGGATCTGCCGAGCACCCACAGCCCAAACTACGGCAGGGCTGAGCGGAAGGTGGGGGTGCCGTGTTTACTTGTGTGCTCTGTCAAGGGGCTGAGATAACTGTGCAGAGAATTGTAGAGAAAACACAGCTTTCATAGATTGTGCAGCTGAAGTGTCCATCACTTTGGCAATACATAATCATCTTTTTTTTCGCCCTTTTCAGTCTTACAATTTAACCATGTTATGTTATTTTTCATGAATAGTTAAACAGACAAAAATAAATACATAAAGTGGATTTTTTGTCATGTAATCCATCTGGGTCTATAACATCACAGACTTTATACAAATGGACCTTATTTAAAGACTCCATGAGACCCCAGATAGCAAAAAGTGTTGATTAAATTTTGAATTATAGTTAAAAAGGTTGATTTTTGGTTAAGGTCGACGATTGATAGTGAGTCAAGCATCAAACAATCATCCAATTCTAATGCCAACATCTAATCAATGTTGAATCAACGTACTCTGTCGCCGACCAGGCTTCAGCATGGATTCAATGTTTCTACCTAAACATATTTCAACATTGATTGATATGTTGCTATCTGGGTGGCCATCTTTGTCCAACTGAATTTCCCCTCTGCTAAGTAACTGGCAGACATTCGTCAAAAGAAAGGGGGTGAAATATTTTAACATGCAAAAGACTTCTATCAAACCTTGAGGAGGGAGTCCACATCCACCTATATGTACAGATTAACTCTGTGTAGCCTCATGCCTGCTGAGCCCGTCGTGGATTTGATTTTACTGTTTAATGTAGAGCTTGATCAAAAACTGTCATCTTTTCAAAGGCAATGAGACCTCGGGGTCCTGCGAAAAATCACACTGTGCACACTCAGCCTGTTATCTGTATTTACAGTGCAGAGCTCAGCTTTATACGACAAAATATGCACGCCAGGCTGATTGCCTTGTCCCTTTCAATCACCTCTACCTCTTTCTCCTCTATCACATATATAAAGGTAGTTAAATTTTGCTTTGTTAAATTTGGAAGTTGAAATCAAAAGATCTTTGATCAACGACTAGGACACAGCATACTTTCACGTTAAAATGAGAATATTCTTTCCCGTGAAATGCAATGGCACAATAGAGATAGATTCCTTCCTAACTGATATGAAGTTTGGAAAAATTAAATCTTAATGAAACAGAAGAGAAAGTCCTGTTTTGCTACAACTTCCTTCATTTAGTCATTTATGTTCTGGTGCCTATCTGGAACTGGGTCACAAGGACAACAGCCAGAGGAGAGCTGTTCCAGATCTGCCTTTCCCCAACCACCTCCTGTAGCTTTACTGGGAAGATACTGAGGCATTCTCAAGCCAACAGAGATATAATCTGTCCAATAAATACTTAATGTACCCCATTCCCTCCTTCCAGAGGAACATCACAAACACCCCCTCCCAAGGCAGACATCTAGCAAGCATCCAGACCAGGCACATACCAGATGATTGGGTTCCTCACCTAGAGGTCCATTTATCTTTCACTTTCGTACATTTGTACATCCATCTATTCTATACATTTTTACTGTTGCTGTCCCTTCCATCATCTGCATTTGGTAGTGTCAGTGATTGACAAGGTTTACATGCAGTCAAAATTCGGGTTAAGGTCAATGTGGCCGGGTGGAAAGGTTGACGGGACACGCACCTGTGTCCCATCCACCTGAGTGGCTGCCACGCCTCCACCCGGCCTGCCTTTATAACGCAGCGCTGGAGAGCAGAGAAGGGTCGGAGGAGCTGCTGTCATGCTGGGTGCTTCTGCACTGTGGGTGGGTGGTCTGGGTGTTTGATAAATAAAAGAGGGTCTGCACTGAACTCCATGTCTCTCCATCCTTCGGGCGGGCCCCCGTGGCACGCACCCTGCCACAGTCAATATTCTGGTTACTGAAACATTCGCAATATTCCGTTTACATGCGTGAGCAAACAGGGTTATCCCTGTATACATGGTAATTAATCATTTGGGATATCTGGATCAAACCAGCGACGCGCGGAGAACATGATGACGCAATTCCCATCATTTCCGCTTCTTCTTCCTGTATCCAAATTCAAAACAACAACCGGATAATCGGAACCGCTGGTACCGTTTTGTTTCTCGGCCCTGTAGTTCGCCTTTTTCAGCGTCTTCCAGCGGTGCTTGATCTGGTCTGGCGTTCATACAAATGCTGCTTCGCGCAACTTTTCGCTCACCTTTTTGTAAATCTGTCTATCCCGGTACTTTCTACCGTCTACAAATGACAAAATGTTCATATCTTTCATTACATTTATGAAGTGATTAGTCTCCTCCTGGTCTTGCGTTTCACTATGTTTATAAGAACTTCCTGGACTCAAAAGAGCAAGATTCCTTGCGAAAAGAGCATGCGCAGAAAAACAAATTCCTTCCCATTCGGGTTAGAAAAGGAGTAACCCAGGGGTAATATTCGTGTTTTTAAAAACCGGAATATGAGCAAATTCCGGTTATTCAAATGAGTTATTGGTGTTTACATGGCCGTGCAAAACCGGGTTATTGCTAATATTCCGGTTTTAAAAGGGTTATTGACTGCATGTAAACGCAGTCATTGACTCATCACTGCCCCCTGGTGGATGTCGCTAAACAACAACACAAACAGCAACTGTAGATGAGTCTTTTGCTGTTAATTTCGGTAAAAACCTTTTCTCATGTTTATATGAAAATAATATATTTGGTTGTATGAAGCTTCGTAGTGACGCCCACCTCATCAGGTTGAGAGGACTGTACAAAACACCTGTGAGAACGGATGAGTGGCTTCTTTTTCCTTCCGTTTCTCATATCTGGTTAATGATTGACTCACTGTGCTCAATACTGCCCCCACAACTTCCAGATGGTATTGCTTTTTTTTTTCCATTGTATACTAAGCATTGAGGCTACAAACCCAAAGATGGACAAAATCAACGCAGGATGGAGCTCGTCTCTATATCTGCTTCAAATGAGAAGTATGAATGGTCCTTAAGAAGGCCCATTTTGGTCATTTGTATTCGTGGCCTCACTCTTTTAATAACTACTCCGCCACCAACACTAGGACTTCCTCAGGAAAGATGGTTTTTATGTGAGGTACCAGCCCAAAGCCCAATTCAAAAATCATTAGGACGTGTTCACTGGCTACCCATATACCTCCCACCGATTTGCGATATCAGGGCTTGTGGGAGTGCATACAACCAAGCACAGGAGAAGCTCAAGTAATACTATTGTTGTAGCTCATTTAGAAACATCCGATTGATTTCTGCTAATAAGCTCGGCTGCTGAAACTGGCCACCGAATACAAGTTCTATAGCTGTTACAAATAACAAATCTGACTTTGTACATCTTTGCTTTTATACAAAATAAAAATGCAGTGTCTGTCATGGTCTACAAAGGTAATGTTATTCAGTTGAAAGTTGTTAATCAAAATATGGAACTGCTTTTCTTTTCTCTTATTACTGACTTGAAAATAAAACAGAAAGGGAAAAGGATCTACATCAGATCAGTGTTAAAAAGGAGATTGGGAAGTGTCTGGAATTATAAGCATACCTCTGATGAACAGACAAATTGAAAGGTATCTTGAGGTCAGTAGCAGCTGAGTTGACAAAGAATACGACAAACTGCTGCTTGAGTTCCTCCAATGCTTCTTTGTTTTCTTTTGTTTTGTTTTTTCGGTTGTTTTTTTTCGAGCAGTTTGATTCTCTCTACTCTCACCAATGCTGGTAGTCCCTTGGATAGCAACCGAGTAGGTCTAATTGATTTCTCTTGTTCATGTCAGTTAGAGGCAGCAGCATCGAACTGTGCAAAGTACCCTGGCTCCAGCTCGCCTCCATTCTTCTTTTCTGTTTTTGTCTTTGCCTCCATATCCCAGTAGACGCTAATGTCAATACACAACATAGCAGTGCCCTCTGAAAACTCACAACATGCCAGACAGCACAGGAATTTTGAAGCAATAGCAAGAATGGATAGAAAATACCAAACCATGGTACTGTACATTCGGCTTACAAAAAGGTCATGTTGTATGATTATGATGACATTTTCTCTTTTGAAAGCACATCAGATTATTAGCTAGCCCCTATTGCTGAATATAAACACAATCCTGTAATAATTCTAAAGTAAACACAACATATGCTCTACAGTTAATGCATATTTGTATATCACAAATCTTTAATTCAACTTAATTGAAAAGTAAGAAGTACTTCTAAGTATTTGTAGAATTCTTTCACACGACAAGATATGAATGCACCTCTATCAGTAGAGAAGATTAAGCCACTTTATAAATACCCAGCAGTATTAGAAAATGGGAGCAATTTAAACTAGACATAGCTGAAATACCCAAACTGCATCACCATAAATGCAATGAATAATAGGTGACCTTGTTCGCAGTGCCGCTCATGCAGAGATGTGCTCCAGATCAAATGATGGAAGAGAACTAAGATCACAATTGCGATTGGACATACACTGATCGGATAATGCATGATGATAACCTACCTAATGTTGAGAAGGTCATCTTTCCAGGCAGAACATTTTATGATAGCAAGATGAGCAGTTTTACTTACGTTACCTGTCAGTGTTTTGAATGTTTTGTATGATGGCAATAAGTAGATAGGTTGGCAGGAGATGGTGAGTCATCTTTTTAGTGAGACTACTGTTTTTAGCCTTTTTTCCACTGGTCAAAACACCTAGTAGCACTCGCCAACAGCGGAATTTGATACTTCCAAATCAAATTGTTTTATTTGGAATTTCGTGCGTCATCAGTTAAAATTGTATGAGGTTACAAGTGTATGTATAGTACAGTTAACATTTCAGTAACGGTGACCCAGTGGTGTAACTCATTTGACCGTATGGCTCTGCGACTGACAACATGCTATCTAGATAAACAGCTCTAATTATTTGAAGCCCGACTGCAGATAATGTTCAACATTCAGCATTCAAGAAAGAAATAATTAAAAATCCAGGTGTTCACATCGCAAATGACAACTGGGACATCTGAGTATTCGGATCCAGTCCTACTGCATTGTCTGGTTAGGTTTAAGCCCCAGAATTACTACAATAGAGCGGCATCTGTTGTGAAAAATATGTTTTTATTTTGTCCTTGAGAGTATTTATATTTGGGTGTCTAGACTGACTATCAAATGAAAAACTCCAACCTAATGAATCTCTTTCACTTCATATTTCACTTTTATTGTTTCAAAATACGTAATTCAGTTAACAGTTTTACGAGGTACTTTGACGTGACATTCCCAGATCTGAGTAAAAGAATCCAGCCTCTCTGCCTTCATCTGCTGAATTTGCTGCATCTCCAAAGTGGACAGCACAAAGCTGCGACGCCGTGGAAGATGGGATGGAGTTAAGTCAGGTACTTCACTCCACCCCCTAAAACGTACTGTTATGAAAATAGCTGTCAATTGGGATGGATAAGATAGCTGTTGTTCCACGTTGCTGTGATATTTTGACTAAAGCATGTCAGACATGATTTAAAAAAAAAAAAAACTCAGCCAATTGTATCAACTTTTGAAAAAAGGGAATAGTACGTTTTCTTTAAGTTTAGAAACTTAAAGGAAACTGAGGAATTAGACTAAGGAGAAATAAAAGTAAAGAGTACCTAGTGTATTACAATGTCACATCCAGAGGTCATCATAAGGCTGTAGCACCTGACCCACTGGGAGGAAGCACGTACTAAGGATTTAGGTCACAGTAAAGTCAGATGCTTAATTAATCTGCAAAGCAATGCACCCTTTTTTAAAAGTGTTGTACTATCAGAACTTTCTTTCTAACTTAGGTATGTAACATTATGCAAACAACATTTAAGCCACTTTCAGATGTACCCTAGCAGCTTATGAATATCACGATACGACACATGTCTGAAACGTCGCATTAAGAGTCGCACACGCATCCGGCTCGGCGGGTTAGTTTCCATAGATGACCTGACGTTCAGAGGAATCTGGAGGATTGTCTTTTTGAATCAATAGATACTAAATCATAATACTATCCAAACATGAATAGTGAATACAAGCATTACAGCTGCACCTGCAGCTTATACTTTCCATATAATTACATATAGTTTTTTTCAACTGCTGCCCTCAACGGCTGTTTTAATGCAGCATACTTGTTAGCTTGACACAAGTTTCTTTTATAAGGAAACTTGTTCACAGTTTGGTGTTTCCTGCTGCTTTTCTAACAGTGGTATCAGTGGAGAGACGAGAAAATATGACATTTTTCTCAAGTTGATAAAAACCACCGATACTGTAACTATTGTGCAATTAAATCCTTAAGAAGAGGAAAGCAATTATTTTTCAGTGACACGTCCAGTTCAGCAAATTCAACTTAAAAAGAAAAAAGATATGTTCAGCCGTCCCCTATGAATCAATTTCCTATTGTATTAAATACATCAAGCTTATTAGAACTGAAGTCTCCTGCAGGAGGCAAAAGATGTTGTTTAACAACTTAATGAGCATCTTATTTATGACTAAAGCTATGAAGCTGATAAATGAACAGTACAGGTAAGAGGATTTCATTTCATGGGGTATCAAATCTACAGCTAAGAGAAATACTCCATATTGAAGACTGCTTGTGCACATTGGCTTGAGAATATGTAAGTCTGTCTATGTGTTGAAAGGGGCGGTATTCATCATCACAGCTTGCTGTATGCACAAAATGTATGTAAAGTGTAAAATGTATGCACAAAATTAAATCTTCAATACATCATGTCTCTGTTGAAGAATAAAACATTCTCAAGAAAGCAGAAAGGGATAAGATGAATGATCCTCCATCCGCATCTGTACGCACGCGTGACCAGGTACATCCAAGGTTACAACACATGTTCATTTCCATTTACATCTATTTAGAGCTGGTATTATTTAGTCACACCACTGCCTCAGAAACAGAATAAGCCGTATCTTGTGCCAGGCAGCCGAGGGAATCGATATATATAGAGAGGCACCAGAACAAACCAGTTTCAGAGACTGTGTCCATGGAGGGCCGGTGGCACCCCGATGAGTGAGCAGCTCACTTTGCAAGATGATAAACTTTGGAAGCGAATGCGTCAACTCGCACAAAATGAAGTCTGCCTCATCCAAGAGCATTAAGATGTGGATAAATAAATAAAACATTGAGTCCCTGAGAAGGGAGGCGATGTGACAGCGGGATATGTTTTTTCCGCTTTCATGTTGGCAGGCGCAGGCATTTTATTTTGGGATGAATCAAAATTTACTGAAAACGTCTGTGCCAGGTGTATCTAATTATCTGACTGCATATCCTCATTATGAAACGACCCCTGGGAGTTGGCTACTCGGCTTGCTGAGCCTTGGACCGCAATCAAGGTGTTTTTTTGTTGTTGTTTTTTTCCACAGCACAGACCCGTGATAATATAGCCACTACTTTTCTAAAGATGTGCAGGTCCTACCTTTTCCCCGTGAGCTCGGCTCTCTTGTTGTTTGCTCTCCTCTTAATACCGCGCACACCCGCAGTTACTGTTTGATATTTGACAAACACAAATCTATAGAGGTTAGCCAAAAAAACAAAAACAAAAAAAAACATTTGCAACGTTGAAATAAATTTATTAGCAGATGTTTTCACAGACTCTTGCCATCTCAGTCATCCATGCCCTGATTATGTCACCTGAATGAAGTTTATAAACCATAATTACAGCTTACTCCTGATATTCTCACGGGAGGTGCTGCAGGCAGCGGGAAAGTGGTTTTGCTGTCAACACGGTCACACTAGAGGAACATATGTTAAGGTATAATTAATGAGAGAGACTGATTTGCAGAAATGCATCTTACTAACTGGCTGTGGTTCTTGGGGTCACTGAGGAGGAGCTTGTGAAACTGTGAGCAAGCATCCATCCCCTTTGCTTCTAACTTCTCAGCACAACTCAAATCCTGTCCAAAAAAATAGTTTTTTGTGTTTTTTTTTCCTCTTTGGGAGAGGATGAAAGAAAACTTGAAAAAATGAGAAGTGAGGACGGTCAGTGACGTTAGGAGGCATTCTTACCTGGGATCTGTGAAAACTTTACAGTGTATTCACATATTTCATACCTATTCCTGGGATCTAAATTGTTTCAACACATAAGTTGCCAGATGCCAAAGCGGAACAGTCTTCAAACATCTCATCATGGTCTGTTGGATGTGTACTTCCCGTTGGCATTTGGCTGGATTTGCCAGCATTACACTCACTTATTGATTGTTCATTCAAAGTACACATTCAGAGATGGTAGGTAGGCGAAATAGTGTCCATTAAGGTCATCATAAGCGAATCTCTAACGCAGAATAATATCCCTGACGTAATGCTAAATCCAGCCAGTAATTACCACTCAGAAAGAGGACCTCTCTACTGATGCCCACAGGTCACAAAACAGGATTTTTCATACCTGAAAACTACTTACAGTGTGCCCTCATGTCACGGTTTCCTGTTTTGAGTGTTTCCCCCATTTAATTCTTTTTCAAATGCAACAGCAGCCTATCTCATGCATGCCTCGTGACTGGCAGACCTTAATGCTATTACCTCTCCTCCATGGTCATGCTCACTTAGCCTTCTGTCACTCTACACTGGCCAGGGAAGACACATCTGTCTAGCTGTGTGAGCTGTCCTTGCCCTCATTTGCAGTCGCTTCTCCTCATCTTGGCTTGCTACAAAATACTGAGGCACGCAAACTTTTCAGTTCATTATTTTGCTTTTGGAGACTTTCCCTTTTTTTTTTTTTCCTCAGGCGAAAAGTTTGACTGCAAATCACGGGTAATTGGCTATATATGAATCACTTGTCAGTGGTAGTCTGACAAATGCTCTTTAACGCAGAGAAGGGGTTGTATAAATTATAGGACATCCAAATATAGCAACCAGTGATGGAGGGGGAGGGAAAATAAAAACATAAAAACAAGGACATATACTGAGATGCTGCTGCTCATGATCAGCTGTCAATCACCAGTCAAATCAGGCATCACAGCCTGTCAGATAAGAGTAAAGCAGGTGATCTGAATGAGTCACAGCCCACCCACCTTCCACATCACCTGAGTCTGGACCCCCTTGGACATATGCACAATTTCACTACATGATAAACCTTTCTAACAATCCCTCAGTTATCAAAGCAGTCAATTTAAGCAAACTTTCCCACCGTGTCCCATAATAGCGCACTCCCCCACAATATCCCATTGTTTGTGTGTGCTTATGCATCCCCTGCATGTTGGCCAGAAAGACAGACTCCCGTGCGGGGTAAAGACAGCTCCTCTTTTTGCGCAAAAATATTATAACGCATGGCGATTTTTTTTTTTTTTTTTTTAAGAAATAAAGAAAAAAAAAAAATCAACAATAATTTCTCCGCCATCTGAAGTTTAACAACAAGCAGAAGACCGACAGTCATTGTGGATGACATAATTGACAACCCTGCCAAAAAAGAAATATGCCCCTGGCCAACTATCCACATCAATGCACGGCACTAAACTTGCAGGATACATGAAATGCACACTTAATTCCACATGTGAGAAGCATGACGGGCTGCTTACAGCGGCAGCCAGTGTTTCAGAAGATGCAGAAAAAGTACTACTTACTATAGCCTACACGCAGGCGGCAGAATGCAAAGCCCCGATAACTGTAATTAGAATAAAAAGAATGCACAAATGAACGATGCGCCCTTCATTACGCATGCATTTTCATCCATTTGCGCGTATCACCGGGCACACTTACCGGAGCCGTCCGTGTACATTCCTTAGGAAATTCCAGAGGAGTCTCTTCTCTCTTCTCTCAAAGTCAGAAAACAGCAATGCTTCTCTTATTCCAAAAACAGGCCCGTGGTTGAACTAAAAGAGAGAAGACACCAAAAAAAAAAAACAGCAACAAGAAATTCCGTTAGAAGTCGGAGTCCAACCCCCCTCCCGCCCCCGCCACACCACCCAAAAAGTGTTGGCACAACATCTGTGAAGACCAGAGGAATTAAAAAAGGAAAAGGAAAAAGAAAGACAACTCGTGATAAATTGAATGGACAGATTGTACCTGCTTTCTTTATCACTGTCGTCAAAGAGAATGAGGGCGGGAAAAAAAGGAAGAAAAAAGAAAACTGAGCTGAGCTTTTTTGTTTTTTTTCCTCCTTTGGAAACGCAGCTCCAGCGAGCTGTCAGCTTCCAGCAGCACACGCACGCGCACACGCGCGCAGGAGTACACACACTGCTCGAGGAGGGAGAGAGATAGAGAGGGATGGAGAGGGAGGGAGAGAGAGAGATGGAGAGACAGAGGGAGAGGGAGAGAAGAGCCGCGGGATGCTGAGATCAAGGCTGCCGTGCGCAGTCTAGCCGCTTGATGGCCAGCTAGAGGAGCGCCTGAAACCGGGTTATTTCCCACCATCCTGGACCAAATTTAAAAGACTAGACAACTTTAATTTCATGTCCTTGTAGAGATATGTCCTGACCATTAGTCTTCCATTATTTTCCAACTGTTTGCATCCAGAAAAACTGGACCAAATATGCCTGTGACATCACTCATGTTTTCTGAGTGCTTTTGAAGCCTTGGTCCATGAGCTGGGCAGTGCCACGGTGCTGGCTGGAGCGCACCCACCTTTCTTCAATCACAGTTCTCTATTTTAGATTGGTTAATTTAGCTTATGTTGACCTATGGTGCTAATTAGTGTTACTCTACGTTCATTTTGATCAAATCTGTCCCGACATCATCATTTAAAGTTCATTTAAAAGTATGCACCATATGGCGCAAAACTGATTTCCTTTGGCCAGCAAATATCATGCCCATAATAATACAGTTGTTTCATTAGAAAAGTTATCTGATGTGGTACAAGCAGTGGCGGGTGGTGCATTTCACACTTAGGCCTTCAGTAATGTCCAACTTGGTAGATAAATACCTTTCATTATGCCAGCATTTATGACACCAGGACTGGAGAGTAGTTAAACATGAATTATGGTTCCGCGTTAAATCGACGCAGAGCCCTCGGCGTAGGGCGCGCGTGCCGCATACCCTACGCCGAGGGCTCTGCGTCGGTGTAACGCGGACCATAAATCAGCCTTACGAAACACTTTTAGCACTACTAGGCATTGCTTCACCTCAGTTGTGTACAAAATGGACTGTTATCTGGCGCATTTTAAAAATCAGCAAACCCGCATCAGCAATAAAACATATCTGTTATGCTACTGTCAAAACTTAAAAAGCGTCTTTAAAATCATCTTTCCAAAAAGTTGTATTAAATGAGTCCACAAAGAATATGCAAGCTTTAACATGATTGTGCAATAAATTGCAAAATCGAAGTTTAATATCAGAAAGACACATAAAAACACGGCCAAACTTTGGCGACAGCGACACAATAAACAAGTCTCTTTGTGAAAAACCTTTTCCTGTCAAAACGGAATCACAGCTGTGACCTGTTGATTTGATTACAACCACACAGCTGCGCCAATGCGCCTGATTATTTACATACATTGCAGGCGGGCGAGATGTTTTTGTTCCATTTTCAGTATATTTGTCATTTTAGTTCGTTATTATGGATTTTTTTATGACCGAAATAAATCATAAAAACATATTAAACGTGGAAAAAAAATGTTTGCACTCACCAAAAGGGCTTTTTCGCCCGCCCGGTTCCGTGGCTCAAACTAGCGACTAGTATCGACATCCAATCACAGGACGCGTAAATGTCACGCTCAACGTGAGGCCAGCTCAGAGCCTTGCTGACACAACTCGTGATCCGATTGGCTATTGCAACTGTCAATCAACCATATTTGCCCGTTCACTTACAGTGCACAGACCATATGAAGGTCTTTATATATATATATATATATATATATATATATATATATATATATATACATATATACATACATATATCTATGGCACAGACGCCCGCACTGTTGAGTCTGAAGGCCCGGGCAGATGGATGGATGGATGGATGGATGGATGGATGGATGGATGGGTGAAAAAAATAAAATAAAAACCACCACAAAACCATTTCTTTGTAACCAGGCTATAAATATATTGATATGCGTTGAAGTTGAACACTTTACCGGGGTGGTCAGTGGGGGGCTGACACGCTTTTGAAACCAGGCTCCAGTGGTCAGTTGATGAACTGCAACTTTTCCTGCTTTTGCTTTGGCTACAATCCGGGAATTGAAATGTCAGGGCTACTTTCAATACGGTAATAGCTCTCACCACCTTAGACCTTTATAACTACCCAACTAAAAATAATGCCAAATATTACAAATTATTTGTGATATTGGAACCAGTGACAATGCCGTGAAATTGAACTTTTTTACATGTTTAGAGGTAGAATAAAAAACAAACAGAACTTGCTTTATTAATATTTTCAATAAGAAATGTTAAGTTTGGGAAACCTTCCATCCATCCCAGAGTTAGTTTGAAACTGGATCTGGTCTTAGGCCTGTCTGCTTTAAAAAGCAGTGAAATGGTCCTTTAGTGTTGTGGTGATTCAGAAACTAACTTCTGCATCATGTTAACCCACTTGTTGAGATCTCTCCTGCCGCGTTTCCAAGTGGGACATTAAACACACCACAAGGCCCAATGAAGTTCGATATAGATGTGATGTTGTTAGCTGTTTGAGTTCCTCCTATCAATGTCACATAAATGGCTGATATCTCACTAGCGATCTATTAACTGATGTGAACTGAGACTGACGCACGACGACAAGCCTCTGACTTTTAATCCAAGAAAAAAAATGTGGAGATACATAAATGTAACTAGTACCATAAATGGCTTCTCACTTCAACTTCAAAACTGCATACTGTGTACCACACATGCAAAGCAGTATGCAGTACTGCAGTCTGGTGTTTATCATTAGTACATAGTATGCCATCATGAAAGATACCCACCATCCGGATATGTTTCGCATAGTGCGGTCTGTGCAGTTGTTTGCATTTCGCATACTGCACCTTGCTGGTAGGACTGAATTACTTTCAGAAAAATGCCATTTTATACCTACAAGCTGAGAAAACAAGTCAAACAGCAGTTTTCCTGGTTTGTCTAAGGTGAAACTTTGTGATGGCAGACGCCTTCACAGACAACATTTTCACAAGTCACACTTGAGGAAAAAAAACACACACACACACTCACAGGGTAAATAAACTGAAATATAACTGCCTTAGTCGCACAGCCCTCATTTACTGGCTCACAGTCAAACTGTCATGATGCATTTGACTTCAACAACCAGAGGCAACTTTAATGCCACATATTGCACCGAATCCACATATGAGTTCTTAGATCATACCGACAATTGGTTTCCAGCAAAAGAGAGCAGTTTAGGTAGTTTATATGTGTATTGCCATGAAACTGGGTTGGCAATCAAATATAATGTAACTCATATCTCGAATGCATACATTTTGCAGAGGGACTTGAGTGTTTGATATGTCAAATACTTGCACTTGTGTGAGGATTACTTGAAGAGGAATAACATCATTTTCAAGATCCACGAGGATAATGTTGTTTTTAAACAGCCAAGAATGGGCATGGATGTCAAACGTGCATTTTTTATGTCAAATATGACAAATATACACTACATAAGCTAATAAAAATGTGGTTTATTGTGTTAGTTCAATTTTAATGACTTTTAACATGAATTGCTTTGACTTTGATATGAAAAGGCTTTACACTCTAAAAATTAGACTGAGTGAAGGGATAGGATGAAACTGTGGGAGGAAGATAAATTATAGATTATACATTTTTTGTTGCAGTAAACTGTGGACTATTCTTCAAGCATTAATATTTTGTTTGGTAATGATAATTATAAGGTAAATTGGTTGATATAAGTTAAAGCTCTTTCATGTTAAAAAGAAAAAAAATGCTAATTTATGGAGTTAAAAAATAAAACATTCAGTATTCAAGGCAGTTTTTTTCCCCCAGTACAATACATAATTATATGCTCATTATTACACAGACGTGGCTTCTCCATGAGGTACGCCTTGCCACTTACCCTGCAACTTGCAAAGTCACAAGTACGGATCTTGAGCTGCTGATGAGCCTCAATAAATGTGAAAGATTTTCTGACTAATTAGCCTAGAGGTCAGTTCTTTATACTCCTGCTGAGAGAGTTAATTTTCAGAGCCATTCGGCCATGCAAGTGAATGCACGCAAGTTCGTGAGCATTTATCAAAGCTTGCTTTCCATCCATTCATTAGGTATAGATATGTAATCCTAGAAGGTTATATATTAAGGCTCTATTACAGATGAAGCACATGCCAACAGGGACAGAAAACCATGCAGGGTTAATGCTGCAGACACTAAAGAGCAAACCACACTTGTCTTTGTACTTTGGGAGCAAGTGAAGCCATTTGTTAAAAATGTTTACAGGCAAAGGAAGGGAATGGAAAAGTCACACACATCACACAGCAGATCGTGAGTGTGATAACTACTTCACCATCGTAACAAAATACTCTAGGTAATCAATAACTCAAACATCAGCTGATCTTTAACCTGGTCTTGAGCCTATGGCATCATTCCCATCTTATCATTTTTATGTGTAACAGTTTGCCAAGAGACTTGGCTGCACAATAAAAATATAAGATAATGTACCAGAAAACAATTACAAATGGAATTTAAATAGCATATGGTTTATATGTAAATGTTGCCATGTGGAATATAACTGTGTAGACGGAAAGGTGAACTGCTTAACTTTATTTTAAAGCTTTAGGTAGGAGGTGGATATATAGGCTTGGGAAAGACGCTGCCTCGATTCCATACTGTCTGGATGGAAAAGAACCGGTACCAGCTCTGAGATGCCAGGCTGGTGACAAGTTTGCTTCTGAAGGGTGTGAGGTCAGCAGCAACCTTGCCAGCTCTTCATTGATTGATGGAAGCCTACCGCCCGTGCTCTCTTCCAATCTAAACATACTGTATCTCCCATCCGTCAGGAAGGTGGTAACTTGTTTATAACACAGGTTATAAAATTAAAGGCTGACCAAGTGATGCTACCATGACGTTTGCTAGAATTTGGAGATAGAAAAATGTCAAAAGTATGTTCAACATTTACTCCAAGCAATTATTTATTGAAAGATTGAAAATAGCAAACACTTTCAAGGCAGGTTCAGCCTGTCGTTATGTCCTCGAAACAAAAAAAGAAGAAAAAGTGTGGGTTGAAAGCAGGTTCATGTCCATCCTTTCATTTATTGAAGAGGGATTTGAATGATACATCCATATAAGCACAAAAATATCATGCCATGAGTGTTGAGAACCATACTGCAGCATGGAGGTTTTTGCAATTGAGAAAACGTGGTGACAAAGTGTATACGTGTCTTGTGCAAAAAAGCTATAGGCTACAGTGTAAACTACACAATATCATATTATGTTGAAGCACTGGCATTTCTGAAGTCGGCCCAAAGGAACTCTGGGAGCAATTGCATTTTTCACTTGAATCTGAGTGACAATAGCACTCTGGTGTGCACCAAGATCTCTCTAAAGAAGTGGTCTTGGTACGGCTATCAGCAAACCCCGTTACGGTCTATTTGTGGTGCAAAGGTGCCGTGACCTTGATTCCACTCAACTACACGGTGTACACCACGTGTTTGGACTAAAAATGCTTCTGTAGATGCAGTAGCTGGATAGTGCATTGTGGAGCTGCTGTGCAGTCTGTTCTCTGTCCACCTGCTTCATATCAACTTTATAAGGCTGGCAGTTGCAGCAGTTCCCGGCCACATTGTCGTTTTTTAAGTCACAAAATGTACTAGTAAATATTCTGCCTTTTTCTGGGATACCCGTCCTGTATTTGGGGAACCCCTCCAACTGAACCGTTCGGTCCAGGTACCTGTTTTGTCGTCAGTACTGTGAAACATTTTTAACTGCACTCCTGCGCGCAAACCCCACCTGTATCTGGATACCTGGAATTCAAATAGGAATCACTTTTGCCCATTTCCATCTTACCACTGTAATTAAACCCCCAAACAATCACCTGTGTGCCACTGCAACCAGCCACCTCCTGAACTCAGCAGCCCAATTCCGATTCTGTCCACTTCCAAAAATAAACCTTTTTTTAATCTTTGAGCCTCACTGTGGCCTGAGTCTGCTCTCTTTTGGGTCCATCTCCTCACCATATTATGACAGGAGGAGCATACGTAAGCAAAAAAAAAAAGGTACCAGGTGAGAAAAGTGAATTTTCAAATCTCCAGTAGTCATCATGCCCTATCAACATTTCAATAAAAACGTAGTGTTCACTACAGTCTAAACAGCGTGCTGCTTTCCTCCAGCTGTGCTTATTTCTGTTGCATAATCAGTTGATACAAAGATTTTCTGTTCAACACTCATAAGCAAGACATTTTCCTGAGACAGCCAGCTTCCTTTTGTTCCTCACAAACGTTCTCTTTGGCAACATGAGATAATTAATGAAAAACTGACTCAACAACTTTAACCTGTTAGTTAGTGATTAATAATATATTAAATGGAAATGAATCACCTGCTTCCATCATTAGATGAAATGAAATGTGATTGGCTTAGACCATCACATTTTTTTTTTTTTTTTTTTTTTTGAATGAATGAAAAACTTTATTTCGAACATGCTAAAAAAAATATATTTAAACCAAAGAACAATAGTTAAATAATAATCATGATAAATACAGTATAATACAAATCATAACAATCATAAACAAAAACATGCCTCACTGGCTTTTTTTTTTTTCTTTTTCTTTTTTTTTTTTCCTTTTTTTGCATGCTTGAAATGGAGCAGGGAGAAGTTAAAAAACTTATTTAGCAACATTCTGATCAAACTGACAGACCTGTGTTGTAATTTGAGTTTAAAATGTAAATATTAGAGGCATCTGGAAATTTAACGTGGAACCTAGTGCACCTTATGTGTGTAGGTGTGGCTTGTGTTAACTTCCATCTTACATTCACTTAAACTGTTATAGTACATGTTGTAGTAGTCGCTGTTATAGTACCTGTTATTGTACCCCGAATCAATAAATGACAGATTCCTCATGATTAATGTAGAGATGCTCCTTCTAAGCAGGTTATTTCAGTATTTCCTGTTTAGGGGATAGAAAAAGCTCTTTATAAAAGAATTATTTTAATTGTGGTCTTTTCCCCCGATGTTCAAAATACATTTTTTTTAATAACATCCAGTGACAGTGATATTTGGCATTTTTCTTGCCGTCATCATCTCTTACTTTACCTTGAATAACCAGTTCTGTGCTCATTTGTCCTCTTGAAAAAATGCTACTCTGACACATTTTTCTGCGTCACCCTTTATTAATTTTTTTTTTCTTGCACTTTGAAGTTTTCAGGGACTTCAGCATCTTTATGTCATCCATCGTCTCCTTTCCAAGACACGTCAAATCAACATATTGTGAATGGGAATTAAAAAGAGCTTAAGAAACCTGTGTTGATGGGGTATTTATTTTCACTTTTGAAGCCATTGCTGTGTTCCATACAAATGCTGGCTTATCTGGTGAAGATGTAGTCAGTGGATGTGACTCACTTGACCTTTAATGCTAACTCTTAATCATTACTTTCACTTTTCAAATAACTTGGGAATTACAGCATTATGCCTCTGTCATCCCCCATCTTACACACATTACTCTGAAGTTAAACTCCTGTTTGAAGAGATGTGCTGTGACATGCGGTGGTGGTGAAAGTTAATTTAACTCTGACATTAAGAATGAAGAGGCAGACAAAACAAATCAATACGAATCAACATCATTTATGACTGCGAAAACTATAATCAAGTGCAGAACAATGTAGGACCATTTGTCCTATAAATTATTTCACAAAAGCTCTAAATGAAGCCCGTTCCCGGTCATTAAAGTGAGCCTTGCATGTATCACTTGCCACTGCTCGGCTCATCATCTGGCTTAAGCAGGTTAATGTAACCTTTGTGTCTGCTGTTGAAGGTTGTGCTCTCCATGCGGGAGACCTGCTTTACAAAAGAGCTCTTGACCTTTTGTGGATGTGTTGTGACTCGTGAACATTTCATTACCTGAGCCTCCCACATAGCTCCACTGCTGACACTTGTTGACAGTCTG
The DNA here is from genome assembly GCF_033807715.1 of Cololabis saira. Lineage (NCBI taxonomy): Eukaryota > Metazoa > Chordata > Actinopteri > Beloniformes > Belonidae > Cololabis > Cololabis saira. The sequence continues at coordinate 30,068,905 of NC_084606.1, forward strand.
CCGTGTGATTTTTTTACTTGCTAGTTTCACAGAGGCCAACTAGAAATATTAATTAATTTTGCTGTTTTTTTGTTTTTTTGTTTTATGCTGTTTTTTTGTTTTATTTTGTTTTGTTTTGTAAAATTGTCTTGATCGGCCATTTTGTATTATTATTTCTGTTTTACTTGTTCATATTTACGTTATATATAAATTGCATGTTCGGAATAAAAAATCACTAACTAACTAACTAACTAACTAATTAAAACTATGGAGTACATCATGATAACAGCCTAACATACTGTGCAAAAAAGGGCAAATATGATCTTAATTCCCCCTGAACATGCAGTAATTCTTAAATTACACCCCATCATCTGTATTTAGTTCAGCCCATTCGCAACGGGTAAGCAAAGTCTGTTTTTTATCGTAATTTACAGACATCTATCCCAGAAATGACGTCAAAGCCTTGTATTTTTATTTAACAATACCTTTTATTCAACGTCAAATTTGAATATCGATTTAAGATCTGATCAGACAATCGACAGTTAAATTTCAGTGATATGCGTCAAATTTAGACAAAATTGACAAAATTGGAAAGTGGTGTATCGGCCTATGTTTTAAGTTGCCACGGTAACAGTAAACTTAACGGCAAACGAAACCAGAGCTTTCATTGAAGCCCTAAAGGTTTTGTGCTGTTAGAAAGGCTTTGAGCCTCATGAAAGATAAAAAGTTTCTTACCGCGTGATGCAGCCGAACGTGTCTTCATCTCATTGTTCTGCCGATCTGGACTTTTGGTTTCACAAATCTCTGTTAATGTTGATTAATTTCTGTATGTTCTTTATCAGCTAAAAATATCAGATCAGTACGCTATGTGGTGGATACAGGCTTGGGTTGTAAACTATTATCACACTATGTACCACATCTGGCATAATTACAGGCAGAACAGGCAATGACTGTCACGTTTTTGAGTTTATGTCACAGTTTTGGTGTTACGGCCGCCGCCCTTTTTGTTATGTTTTAATTTGTTTTCTCCCCCTGCCTCTGCCAAGCCGCACAGCTCCTCCCTCGTTGACTTGATTGCTGCGGCCTCCCGGCTCCTGGCAGTCCATCCCTCCGATCACCTGGGTCCCTGATTGGTGCGGCGTGTATGGGGCTAGCCAATCCCAGCCGTCCAATCAGGAGTGAACACCTGAAAAACCCCTGCCAGGCTGTCAGTCTGGGCGGCTGATTGTGGGACAGTTCGCCTGGGAAGTGAGGCCAGGGTTTAGTTTGTGTTTAATCTGTGACTGATTCCGTTACGTTTCCACACCTATTTCTTTTATGTTTAGAGACACTAGGTGCAGGGGTGCTGTTTTGTTGTACTTTGGTTTTTAGTAAGTGTAGACAGCCTTTGTTTTCCTTTTTGTTTTGAGTTAGTTTGGTTATCCATTTTTAGCTCTTAGAGGGTCCTCTTTTGGTTATATTTAGTTTTTGATTTAAACAGCACCCATCGGACCTCTTCCTTGGTTTGTTTTTTCCCTTTGTTAATCGTTTATTCCGGCATTTCTGAGTAACTAATAAACTACCTTACCCAATAGCATCTGGGTTTTGTGTTGCTTCCCTTTTCCCCTGCGAGCCGGGTTGTAACATTTGGTGTTTAGGTTCCAGTTTTATTTTGAAAATCCCATCTCCTTGTGTTCTGTCTTGACTTCCCTTGTTCCCGTCTGCCCTGATCGTCTGCACCTGTGTCAAGCTTTCTGTGTATATCTTGTCTTGTCTTTCCCTTGCCCCCTGGTGGTCTGAACTGTTTCCTTCCTCCACATGTCATGTTTTTTTGGACTACGGTCATGTTAAACTCTTGTTTTCTGAATCCTGCTCAGCAGCATTTTTGGTTTAAGTTTGAAATAAATCAAGTTTTTTTGGAGCTACTGCCACCTGGTCTCCTGCATCTGCGTCCTATCCACCACACCTGACAATGACAGGATTTTTTTTTTTTTTTTTTTTTAAAGATTCCAGCCATCACATCACCAAATTACTAACGTGCATTCAGATGGGATTAATATATCTCGTGACCTCGGTTTTTGCTGAAATAAGGGAGATCATTTCCTGTGGAATTTTCTACTTTACAAATCACAGGCATGGCCTTTCAGATGGGATTAAAATCACAGATGTCCTCTGTGATTATAAACAAATTACTGCAGGTCCCCAGATAATTTTAATCCAGTGCGAAAGGAGCATAAAACACACACTGATTATTTAAGTTAGTACCATACTGAGGTAAGAGTTTAAAGGAGATGTATTCTGTAAACATTTTTTTTATATATAGTAATAATGTCCTCCCTGAGACACTTATTTGGGTGCTTGAAGTCATTGCTCACTGAAACACAACCTGGTTACTTTATCTGGAGTAATCTAAATCTGAAGTTTGCAGAGGAGTTTAGGTCTGCAGGGAACTGTGACATCAGAGACTCAGATCAGAGTAGAGTCACCCAATCGTCTCATCTTTTTCTTCAATGAGCTGCATATATATATATATATATATATATATATATATATATATATGCATCATTCATTTCAATAGAGGCACATCTTGCAACAGAGGGCACGGATGTGGACTTGACTGGCTGACTCCACCCCCCTAAAACCAACTCCTATGAGGAGATGTGTAAAATCGTAGCTGAAAAGTGTTTTTTTTTCAGGGGTACCTGTGATATGTGAAAGGACATCACTGACCTTTAATGAAAACGCCAGGGAATTGTGTCAACCTTTGAAAAAGTTTAAAAAGGTTAATGAAATCTCTTCTTTAATACAGTTCAAACAATCACACAACCAACAATTAAGGGTTCTTTCCAACTTGACAGTTTTAAGCCCTATTTGCCAGTTGCAGAGCTTGCCGATGTATTTTTGGAAAACTGACATGGCACAGTAGTCAGGACACAGCACTTGATTTTTTTTTCATTCAGACCAGTCTCAGCTGGGTTTTGCATATATTCATCACTTTTGGTCATTTTCCATCACTGTTGCTGGATTTTCAGACACTTTGGCCGGATTTGAACACAGGAACGCCGGTTTTTCTGTGTCTTCATATCCTTCTATACTTCATATCCCATGTAGCCTACTTCTCATCCATCCATTTATCCAGGGCTAGGTCACAGGGTCAGTAGCCTAAGCAGGGAAGCACAGACACAGACTCGTCCAACTCATCTAAGCTGTTCTCAGGCCAGCCAGGAGACATAGTCGCTCCATGTCCTGGGTCATTCCCAGGGTCTCTTTCCAGTGGGTAATACCTGAAAAACCTCACCAGGGAGGCATCAAAAAGGCATCCAGAAAGCATCCTAGCCACATGTCTGAGCCACCTCATTTGGCCCCTGCAGAGAAGCAGTCCTCTGAGCCCCTCCCGCATGACCGACATTCTCAGCCTATCTCCAAGGAAGAAGCCAGAGACTGTGCGAAAGAAACTTATTTTAGCCGCTTGCATCCACAATCTCGTTCTTTCGGTCACAACCCACAGGTCGTCATCATAGTTTCGGGTGGGAATGTAGACTGACAGATAACCTGAGAGCTTCGCCTTTCAATTCTGCCTCTTCCACACAATGACAGATTGATGCAGTGTCCACCTCACAGAGGATGCCGCACTGATCCGCCTGTCAATCTCTTACTTGATTATTCCCTCACTCATGAACACGACCTCAAGATACTTGAATTCCTCGATCCTCGTCCTCTTCGTGTCATCATGTTGTACTGAGGCTGCTACGTTGCTTGTTACCGTCACACATGGAGAAACTGGCATTAGGAGGCTGGACGGACCAAAGCTAGTAATTTATCATACTAACTCTAACATCCGAATACATAGTCATAATTGTTTGACTTGACTGCACTTATTTCTTTTAACACTATTCCTGTTTCTAGGATATTCTGGCATATTTTAAAGGGATTGTGACATGAAAAACACATTTTTCTTGATTTTTTGTGTTTTGTTGGGTGTCTTGACATCAATTACACCCAAAAAACAACGAACTTTTAACATTCAGTGTATTGTGTGCTTTCTGGGATTTTCCGCATAACTGTGCAAAAACGGCGCACCTGGTTTGCTGGCGTGCCGTTACGTAACGGCCCGCTAAATCACCGCCCCCTCCACCCAGCTCCCTGCCTCCTCTCCTCTCCAGTGCACCATAAAGGCTGATTTATGGTTCCGCGTTACACCGACGCAGAACCTACGGCGAAGGGTTACGCGGCGACGCGCACCGTACGCTGAACCCTACGGCGTATGCTCTACGTCGATTTAACGCGGAACCATAAATCAGGCTTAACACGGAGCTGTTTAGAGCCTCTTTTGTTCTAATCACCGGAGGAAAACTGCTAAAAAGACCCGCGGCCACTGACTGGACTTAAGATAAGGGGACACTTTATTTACATGCCTTTATTTTTATGATTGTTTGCTGTGGTTCGCCCTCCTGCTTTTCCGTGCATGCTTCGCCTGTCGCTCTCCGACGCCGCTGTGAGCGTATGGCTGGAGGAGGAGGAGGTTTGGAGGAGGAGCGGAGCAATGATTGACAGGAAAGGGGGGAAAGGAAGCATTTTTCACGGCGCAAAAAAACACTGTAATAAAAAGCCAGGAAAAGAGTACTAGAGTGAAGTTTTTCTTGTTACACTCTTTTAGACACATTTGAGGGATGTTGGCCAAGACTTTTAATAGTGTTAAAAGCATGTTAAAAATGATGTCACAATACCTTTAACAAAAACTTACACTTTGCTGCTTTAAATATCATGAGGGAAACAACATCCACCTAACCAGATGTACAAGTGCCAACAAATTGCACATTTCAAGCTGTCACCTTAAGGCTTTTAGGTTTCAGTCATCATCAACTGCATAATATGCTACAAAATGAATATAACATGATATTAATGTTGACCGGATTTTAACACAATGTGACAAAGAAGCTATGACATTGAAACCTGAGTAAAACTTGAAAGATTAACAAAATAAATTCCTCTCAAGATAAGACCGAACAGAAAAAAATAATATGTAGCTGGGAATCTGCCAAGTATGCAATATAAATAAAAACTGAGTGGGTGAAGCTATGCTTGGTGTTTTGTATCTGATATTCACTTTTGTTCACAGAAGCAAGGTGATATTTATGAGTCACTGCATTATTCTGGGAGACTGGAAATATTTGGAAACTTCTCTTGCTCATACTTGTTTCAAGAGGCACAGCTCCGTGCCTCCATGGCACTTTAGTGCTGTTTCTGATCATTGCTGGAATATAGAACAAAACTGTATTTTAAATATATTTTATTGTTCCATGAATTAATTTTGACTGTCTCAGTAGCCGCATCCCATTAATGTATTCTGAGAAATTTCGAAAATCTGATGTAAAATGCAACAGTATGATATGAACTGGATCATGTGCAGTCAAATGAAGACTGGGATGAAAAAAGGAAGAGAGGAGGGAACCACACTCCCCCTGCAATGCTATCATTAGCTCTCTAGATCAGAGCACTAACCTCACGCTGGCCTTGCCTGGAGCAAGACTGATGAGGGAAACTGAGAGCTCAGTTGGCAACATGCCATTCTGAAGTACATTAGAAATCCCTCCATGTTGTTCTATTTTCCCAAACAATGCTCGTTTTAACAAAAATTTAACGCTGACAGCTGAGTTTGTGGGGCACGAGCCAGTGTAAACTTACTTGTCACAAACAATTACATTGGACTGAAGTTCTCCTGTCTTCGGCGATCACGTCTCCTGGGACTCCAGCTGGAGCAGATGGAGAAGAGTCACATAAGTGTTCAAAACTGAACCCCTCTGGCTTGAGCATCCACATCACGGTGCACCTAAGCAGAGCTTTATTAGCCCCCAAGGCATCCGTACTGAGCGTTAGAACATGCAAGGTTGTCTCAGTGCTGAGGCTCGTATTCAGGATTGCATCTGGTAAAACATGTTAACGAGTCTGTGTGGTCCTTTTTCTGTAATCAAAAAGAAACATCCTGTACAAAATTCAACACTATGAGTATTCCTACCTTTGGCCTGTGGTGCGCCGTTCTGAAATTACAAGTTCAAAAAGGCTCAGTTTTATGCATAACAAATGCAAAGAACCAATCCACCATGCAGACCGAGACTTTTAATTTTACTCACTGGCAATGGAGAGAGCTTTCCATTGAATAGAACATCTATCTATAAGGCTGATTATGTATGTAAACTTAATCCATGTCAATATTCCAAGTGACCACCAGGGAGATAAATCAGGAATTCATTCTTAAGCAGCATTTCATGATCGCTTTCACCTTTCTGTATGGTTCATTCCAATTACTCCCTCTCGTTCACAGATCTGTTTAAGGAGCAAGAGGTGCTCGCATTTCACATGCCTCTTGATGTTTCCAGCCTACCAACCTCCCTGCCGCTCTTGAAAACCTGCCTCCTCCCCAGCTTCCAACTGTAGGCTGCAGGGGTTAAGTTATGTGTATCACCCCATCTCTATGGTTGCCTGGTAATAAGTACTGAGTAGATCAGAGCCTAGACACCTACACATGTGTGTCGATATCATTAAAAAAAAGCATTTAAAGTCTTCATTGCATGAATAGACAGACTGAAAAACATTAAAACATTTTGAAATGTCAAAGCCTTTGGGGAAAAAAATGAAAGCTTGGTGTTTTCTGTCACATATTCCACCACAGAGTCCTCCTCACGCCTTGGAGCTTCTTTGCCTAATAAGAGTCCCACTTGAAAGCGTCCAAAGGGATGAGTGGGGACTGTGATTGATTCTAATTGGACCGCTATGTTAGAACCCGTCATCTTGAAATTCCTAATGGATCCCTGGCAGAGGTTTTCTCCAGGACACGGTACTGCTATCAGAATGTTCACAACCGAAATAGTTAGAGACACGATGATCGAGATTATGCTGACATTCAAAAGACATTGTAGGGGCCAAAAAAGGTGACTGAAAAAAGATTTAGTGGAGGATTTGACACATCTGCATAGATTGAGGCGCTGTGACCTAGAGGAGATAATCCCCAATGTATTATTTTCTTCAGTCCCTTTGACTCATTAAGGGTCACCTGATACAGTTTTAAGGCTCACAGTTGAGCAGAGACTGACAAAGTGTTTTTCCAGGCCAGTTATTTTCCCATTCATTTGCACATTCAAAAGTCACAGTTGACAGAGCTTTGTCAACAGAGCTTTAATGAGATGGGATTACTCATATGCCTCACTGTGTAATCTGAGCCACGCCGCACTGCAAGGAATTCCCAAACAAAATGATGTAATCATGCTCCCTCTCAGTTTTTAAATGGAACACGTATTTCTGTGGAGTCATTTATCTAATTTATGCATGCATGTTATGCATTTAAATTTATATCCCGTATTATAGTGCAAGACAACTCGACTCTGTATGTCAGCAGTTGTGGTGTAACATCGTCAGATAGGATTTGAATAGTTCTGATTACAATGTTCAGTATTCTTTTTTTCCCCCCATCAGATGACCCTCTAAGTATAGCATAGGATAAATTAGACAGGAGTTGCTAAGGAGGTCATACTAGACTTCAGGCGGAACAGACCAGCCCCTGCACCACTCTATCTGAATGGGGACTGCGTGGAGACGGTGCCATCATTCAAATTCCTCGGCGTACACATCTCCGAAGAACTCTCCTGGTCCACTAACACAAAAGCAATAACAAAGAAGGCCCAGCATCGACTGCACTTCCTGAGAATCCTCAGGAAAAACCACCTTGAACAGAAGTTGCTGGTGTCTTTCTACCGGTCAGTCATTGAAAGTATACTCACCTACTGCATTACAGCCTGGTATGCAGGGAGTTCAGCAGCAGACAGGGGGGCCACAAAGAGAGCCATAGGCTCAGCTCAGAAGATCATCGGCTGCCCTCTGCCCACCCTGGTAGAGCTTGCCAACTCCCCCTGCCTAAACAGGACTAGATCCATGTAGTATTTATAAGTAGTATTATTTATTTTATTTTATTTTATTTTAAAGCACTGATCGGAGTAGCACCTTAAATTTTGTTGTGTTGATACACTGTATGTAATACAATGATAAATAAAGCTTCTATTCTATTCTAACCTGGGTCTGTGCAATGTTGCATCTACAATGGCACCAACCCCTTCTCTATTAGCTTGCTTGCAGTACCAACCAGAACGCTGAGGTTCGAACTTCCCTTAGAACTTAAAGGGAAAGTTCGTTTTTTTACAACCTGGACCTTATTTCTGGCATTTTTTATGGCCGTATACTCACCCAGGCAAGTTTGGTGTCATTTGGAGTCCTTTGGAAGATATTAGGGGTTTTTTTGCGAGCCGCTTCTCCATATAACGGTAGCGCATGAGGGCACAGCGGGACACAGACGATGCAGCGTCTAAATAACACATGATTGCCGCAAAACTCTTCATTTCTTTTATGAATCACTAGATCTGCTTCCAGGACCTGTTGTCTACATCCGGGGCTGTGTGTGTAACAAATAAATCAGTTTGTAAACAAGACCTCTGAACTCATGACGTCATCTCTGTGCGCGCATCGCAGACACAGCTCCGTGTACAGCTGGAGTTCGCTACTGTTAGTTTACTGTTAGTTTACTGTTAGTTATTTGAAACATGTCTGAATATTTGTCAAATTCTGAGGTTGTGGACGACGACTTTGAATATGATGGACGTCCTTACCGTTTTGAGTATACGGCTGAAGAGCTCACTGAACGGAGGAGAGAGTCCGCGCACAGAGATGACGTCATGAGTTCAGTTTACAAACTGATTTATTTGTTACACACACAGCCCCGGATGTAGACAACAGGTCCTGGAAGCAGATCTAGTGATTCATAAAATAAATGAACGAGTTTCGCGGCAATCATGTGTTATTTAGACGCTGCATCGTCTGTGTCCCGCTGTGCCCCGTTCACTACCATTATATGGAGAAGCGGCTCGCAAAAAAACCCCAAATATCTTCCGAAGGACTCCAAATGACACCAAACTTGCCTGGGTGAGTATACAACCATAAAAAATGCCAGAAATAAGGTCCAGGTTGTAAAAAAAAAAAAAACGAACTTTCCCTTTAAAGACATACTTACATGTCCCTGTGTCACCAAACTTCTGCTATTTACCCTGAGGAAGACAAGGTCTGATCACTACGTTGCTCACCACTGAAGATGACATTGTGTCTCTCCACTGAGGTGCGAGTCAAGCTGCTCTAACATGAGGGGGCACACTTTATCCATTTAGATGTGGATGTCACTTGTATCAAAGCTGAATACCACAGTTGCCAAGCTGACGCAATCCTTCCTAAACGATTAAAGTCCAAAGGTGTGGAGGTTAACATGCTGACTCACAGTGATACCCTGAGTCACTGATGGAGAAAGCATGACGCCATATAAGAGTGGTTTATCCAGCGTGTGTCATCCAAGTGACACTCAGACATCCGACTACTGCATGACTCTACTCTCCCTCTAAATAAAACTTCTGCAGCTGCAGACATTTTACTACATTATTATTAGAGCAGTAATTAACAATATGTTTTTTCTATGTCAAGCTGCCATTTTTATGTGCAATTACACTTGATGATCAATTTGAAGTTTGGTGTTTAACAGCAGTTGATAGGGAGTCATAAAAGTAAGTAGAATTAATGAGATGTAGTCTAAATGAAGAGACTATGTAGTATGTTTACTCTGCAGTGTTTTTAATCTTGTATTTTGAGTCACGAGCACAGCATCCAAGTAACTCAACGTAATCAATTATTAAATTGATTCAAGCAAATCGTGATAAGCCAAATAAGTTCCCTGACTCAAAGTTCTCTGGCTGAAAAAAAAGTCAAGTTTTGCAGCTTTAAAAATGCAACATCATATACACTGTCACTGCCACAGTGTATATATTTAACATGATCTTATTAATCCAACTAATTAATTAATTTAACTAAAGATTTTTAACTTAAGCAGTGTTTCTGTTAGCAGTGGTACAGGGTAAAACCTAAGGAGGCTGGAAGTGTGACGGGGCTGACGTCCTTGTTATTACTCCCGTGTCTCCTTTTATAACAACGGAGCTGGTCGGATGCACCAAGTTAGCAAACTACTACTCCAAACCATCTGGGGGCAGTAGTGCGCCACTTTAACTATTTACTAACCAACAGTTATTACAAGTAGACGACGATGGCAAGGGAGGAAGGGGAAAAGTAAAGAACAAAAACAATTAAGATCCATGATATCAACATTGAGGGAGGTGATATGAATGCTGTGTTTTGTTTGCATACACTGTTGTCATGGCGATGAGTGAGAAGATATGACTCTGCCTTGAAGGGGGCACTGAGATGACTGAACGTCATTTGCTGCCTACGGCATACCCAATGAGCACCTAGTCAACATCACTGTTACTAGCTCCTTTTACAACACATAGATCTAGCGTGTTGCCTGTCCTTTTCACATTGACTGACGCGGGGTGGCGTGTCGAGCTGGCCCTGCCAATAACTCACCTCCGAGGGTACAGTTAACAATGCTACAGGACCAATAAACAGGACTAACGACAAGGACGTCAGCCCCGTCACACTTCCAGCCTCCTACGTTTTACCCTGGACCCCCTGCTAACAGAAACGCTGCTTAAGTTAAGGTGGCAGGTCGTGGGAGGGATTTGTTGATTAAGTAACTTGAGTAGACCCAACCAGGGGAGGTTTTTAACTTTAAATGTATTATTATTATTTTATAAAACAAGGAAACAGCTGATGAGAATAACAGCAGCAGCAAGACGTCACAGGTAGGACCTATATTTACAAGATGAGTAACTGGGGAGACAAGTAGATCTGTGAGCTACTCAGCCTCGGAGCCAAGGACGCCATAAACCAGCGTATGTCCGGAACCATAAATGATGATCCATTGTTTGAACAACTGGCCACAAAAATGACAAATCAGGGCTTTGCAAGAAGCAAAACCTGGCCAAAAAGCGTCATCCTAATGTTTATCCATCCTTGTTTTCAAAATTACACCTGTCTGACGGCGTATACATCTTGCTGATGTGGTGATAATATGTCTTCCTACACACCCACACATCTTGGGTTATGTTATACGAATAACGCGTCCAGACTCACCTTCAACACTATATGTTGTATGTATGTAATAGCAGGATCTAATCTAAAAAGGCCTGTTAATTTGGCATTTCAGTCGAACAAGCATAATAAATATGATTCTCAGATCTGGTTTATGGTCCCTCTTACAACTGTGGTTCCACCCATCAAATGTGCTCTGCATAGAATCAAACTTTTCAGTATTCCTTGTAAACTTTAATAGGCTAACCCAATGCTGCAAACTCTGATGGATTTACACAACAAAGAAATACTAATTAGATAGCTAGCTGTCAGATACACAGCGAGATGGCACCAAGCTAATAGACCTATTTATAGCATAATTGTGATATAGGGTTGGCTTCTTCTTTTTGGCAGACATAATCACTCACTGTCTTGGAGCACTGAAAAAAATATGATGTGATTTGATATGATGTGGAATACATGTACAGTAGCAATGCACTCGAGTCTAGTAGACTTTGGCCCATGCTACCAGTGAGGAAGCTTACAACTTCTTCTTGGGTAACCAGCAACGTACAAGTGTAGGGTAGGTCAGAAGATTAGAAGCTAGAAAAAAGCAAAGAACAGACATGTACAGAAATATTTTTCTTTATTTATTATTAATAAGATTATTGTAGTGATTGTTCTGATTCTATCTTTAAATCCTTTAATTCCATCACTTTTTGCTTGTTGTTTTCTGTTCAGGTAATTACCAAAAGAACTAGAAGGCTGGGAGTGAAGATGAAAGGAAGTGAAGATAAAAGGCTGTTTGTTCACATGTCAAAAAGAATGGAGAAAAATGAGGGCTGATACTACACGTCTTCGTTTTTCAAGAGAGTGATCTGAATCTGCACCAAACTTAAAATGTTGCTCGGCTCATGTACCACCTTTTTAAAACGTTCATGAAAATCATCCGTGGTGTTTTTGCATGACCTTGGTGACAAAAAGACGCACAAACAAAGAAAAGGTAGCCTACTGAATAGCTCTGCCCTTAGGGAAGAAAATAAACAGCAACTTAGAGCTAGGTTCAGTTTTCAAATGACCAACCATGATGATTATTCTGCATCAATTATATTTCCTCTTAGTCTAATAGTAATGGTTTGGTTTTATATAGCACCCTTCAAGGCCCCCAGAGCGCTTTACAGAGATCATTATTCATTCATACACATTGTCACCGGTGGTGGTAGCTACGTTTGTAGCCAGTGTCGGCGCCATGGGGGGGCACCAGGGGGCAGTGCCCGCTTACTTCAGTCACTGTGCCCCCTCACTTTTCTTCTTTGGCGGTAAACAAATTTCCCGAAAGCAAACTATTACGAAGGAGAGATTGCGAACGAAAAAGAGATTGCGAAAGGGATTTATGGTTCCGTGTTACACTAACGCAGAACCTACAGCGTAGGTTACGTAACCTACTGCGTCGCTGTTACGGGACGACGCGCGTACGCTACGCCGTCGATTTTACGCGTAACCATAAATCAGCCTTTATTCACCGCACTATACCCGCCCGTGTGCGCTCCTGAAAGAAACTCCTAAAAGAGTAAAGAGACAAGTAAAAGATGGGTGATTACTTGTAATCTTCCTAAGTTTGTACTTTCTAAACAGAAAACAAGCTTGATATTGTGATATTTAAATGTTCTTCTATTTTCTTCTGCTCACGTTGAAAGCCGGTTAAAGCACTGTAAGAAACAGTCATGGATGAGGCTGATCCAGTTAGTTGAAATGAGAAGTTATCTCTATGATACCTCCTTATTTCACTACAAAAACCTCAATAAAGTGACAGAAATAAACACTATCCTATTATTATATAGGTCCCGGAACATCGGGAGGGAGAGAAAAGGTCCTAAGTGGGGAAAAAAACGAACAATTAATAACGGCGTGTGGTGACGCAATCAACAGGGAACAGCGTGGAGTGAGCGGCGTGTGGTGTTAAATGCAACAAACATGTCAGATCATTACTTGGATGTGGGGAAAAAGCAGAGGACACGAGAAATGATCCAGAGTTGCATTTGGGAATCCATTGGTGATGGAGGGACGCACCGCGCAGGAGATAAGGAGCGCAGAGAAAAGGGCCCTCTTCTCTTTTTTTCTGATTAAATGCATCCGAAATAGACAAACAGGCGATCTATGAGTAACTTCAATGAGAAAAAAAACACCGAGAGAATATGGATAAAAGGAGGTGCCGGATCCGATCAAATAGGTACTGGATCTTGTTCCGGCAGGATCCGGCACAAATTAAGCCCTAAGATTCTTATTATTATATCTTATCAGAACCTTCAAGCTCCCTGGCTGGCGATCTCCCTCCAGCAGCTGACACTTTATTGAGGTTCTTGTATTGAAATTACTGTTTCCTACAGCGCTTTCAACCGGCTTTCAACGCCAGCGACAGGAAGAAAATAGAAACCGGGCGTCCGACCAAAGTCCAGCTCAAAATGGCACCGCGTCGCGCTGCGCCGCTCTCAACCAGTATGGACAGTGCAATAAAAAATAAAGCAATGAAATTGTTTTTGACGCTGACGCTCGCTCGTGTCGCATGCAGTGAGGACATGGTGTTGTGATTTGATTTCTCCACATGTTTAAGACAGATTATTAGGAAAGCAGTGAGAATGCACTTTTTTCTTTAAAATGCTGTCCTACACGACTGATTTGGTGCCCGCCCTAATAAGCCTCGTGCCCCCTCTGAATATTTGCTCTGGCACCAACCCTGTTTGTAGCCACAGCTGCCCTGGGGCAGACTGACGGCCCCTCCGACCACCAGCAACATTCATACACATTCACACAGGGCAAGATGGGTAAGATGTCTTGCCCAAGGACACTACGACAGCAACTGGGATGGAGCGGGATTTGAACTACCAACCTTCCGATCATTGGACGACCCACTCTACCACCTGAGCTACTGCCGCCCCACAACTAACAATGAACGCTTGTAAGTCAACATCTCTTCTACCTTGTTTCTTCTGTGACTACAAAATGGAGGACCTGTAAAGCAGCTGCAACTGGAGTTACCCCCTTCTTTAAACAACGTTTTGGCTTGTAATTTGGTGGTCATCTGTGGGGATCCACATGAAGTCACTGACTGCAGTAGACCAATGGACCTCCTGGCCCCCCTCCCCTTCCGTTTCATGCCAGTTTTATTGGGAAGAGCTCACACTATGTCTTCAACTATTGAGACTGATAAGAATACCTCCATATTGATTCTTTCCTAACCATTTTATGTTCCAAGAAAGTGCCATCTATCAGGCAGCTCACCCGTTAAGATAAGTGTAAAAAGCTTGCACATTCATTTACATGTTTAAGCTCTTTTCAGTTCACCAGCTTTGAAACCTGAGATGCTGTCGTAAATATCTAAAGCTATTAACTCCCAACGGAGTGCATTTTAAGAGGAGATCTCAATTACTGATCAAAAATTCACAATCACAAGACAGAATACTGTTGGAGTTAAAAGGACAAGGCCAATGCTTTCAGAAATGCATTAGAGCCCTAGGATCACTTGGTGAGTTTACATATGGGATCAAGACCTTTACAGTTAAAAACACAAACTAGAATGGGCTAGGATTAGTTAGGTGTGGTAAAAATGAATTGCAAAGCCTTCGTTTTTGCTGCTTTGAACATAAAACTTGTGTTGTTAAGCACAAACCTGTCTACACAGCAGATGAAAGCCTGGGTTTGGGCATTGATAATGGGCACAACCATCTTCATAGATATTTTTTTCCCTCTGGTGCTTTTTGTTATGGCATCATGAGTCATTATAACTGTTTTTAGGGATGGCTTTTCAGCTTTTCTTCACACTCGTTAGCAATCCAATCACCTCACATCTCACAAAACCTTATTGTTCTCACAAATTGTTGTGACAGAGAGCTCGAACTGTTGCCCGAGTGACATTACAGAAATGGATTTTACAATAAAAAAATTAAACTGCATGGCCATACAAACATGAAATAAGAATGGTAAATGTATTTTATTTGGAAATTCTAGGAAAAATCTGATTCACCATTTTAACTAACCTTATTGAATTGAATATCCCTAATACCTATATAAATCCAGGGAAATTATACAATCTATGTGTTGTTTGGTACAGTCATCCCTCAGCTGTGTAGTTTTCTTTCCATAAAGGATTCACTGTAAGGGCCTGAAACCAGAATCTGATGGATGTGCATTTATATAATACCAGTTTCTTTGCCTAATAAGGGTATAAATGAAAAGTGACAGTTTGCTTATACGTGTTGTGTAATGGAATAGCTCAATCACTGCACGAGACAGCCAATTCCACACACTCCACATGCATTATCATTCACACACAAACACATGAAGCATTTGTCATCATACTGTATGCGTTGTGGAGGATGAGGTAGCAATGATTGTGTTTGTTTTGACGTAGTCTCAAAATGACCCTTTTATTAATAGAGATTTGGAGTTTCCCTGTCATACTCAACAGCCCTACCTTTTTTTTGTGTGATGTCGATTGAGCTTCAAAGGTGGAGTGCGCAAAATGGTTTTATACCTGTTTTTTTTATTACTTTAACCCGTTAAAATTGCAAGCTTTTTTTTCCCTGCTGTTTTCCAACAGCTAAACCAATAACTTTGTAGAATCATTTTAAGATTTACACTTTGCCCCATAGATGCAAACTAAAATGAACGAGCTAATAAAAATAAACAAGTGTGATTTTTTTTTGTCGGTTCTAACGCACAAATAAAAGGAAAAGGAGTCAGGAGAATCTAGAGTTGACAAAATGTTCATGAGCTAAGACAAATTTCACCTTTCAGAAATCTAGCAGCTGCTCATGTATCCATTACTAGTGACTTATAACTTACGGTGGGGGCCACATAAATTAAACAAACTGGATAGCTCAGTGGGTTGGGCGGGCACCATTTACAGAGGCTGTAGTCCTCGTGCAGGCAGTGCAGGTGCGAGTCCCAGCCTGTCGCTACTTACTGCATGCCCCCCCATTTTTACCTGTTTCCTGTCTACTGTCCCAATAAAGGCCACTAGTGCCACAAAAATCTTAAAAGAAAAAAATCTAATGACTATCTTTGGATCTCTTCGGTGTGATCACTCTGACATCACTGAGCTGCAGTTCTCAGCTTGACTGACTACTCCACACACTCCACAACCAGGCATTAGCATTTCAGCTTGACACAAGGTCAAGTTGCATCAATTCATCCAGATGATTCTCACTTATAAACCTCACATGCACCATACTTTGTTTTGCTTTTTGCTTTCAGCTTCCATGTTGTGTAATAAGCAACAGCCGGTTATTATATTGCAGAACTGATGCTTGAATGAATGAACTGGTTCAACCTTGACCAAGACATGCAATGGGACTGTATATGTCCCTGACTTGAAGACCAACAGCAGGTACTTGGGAGCAATAGTTTTGGTGTCACAATGAATGCACAATGAAGAGTGCATTCATATTCATTTTCATCTTTTCTTTATACAAATGTGAAAAACTGCTCACTTGTCCATTAGTCAAGCTACAAAATAAACATATCAATTTTACATGAGCTGAGTAATGTGGCTGACGTGGCTGTTTGCATTTCAGACTGTAGTGATTAGATAGTCAAAATCAAGTAAAACCAAATATCTTGTGTCGTTCCGTTGTTTGTCCATTGTGCAAAAAAAGCTTCTGGTCTTCTTGTTGGACAACTTTGGAGTTAACAAGAGCCCTGAATGCTGGAATAAAAACGCAGGCTCATTTGTATCAGTTCAGACCAGCTGAGAAGGACGGCAGATAAACCGGTGTCAGCAGAGCGACATATGCCACAGAGGTTGGCCGCTGCGGCTAGAGGTTCTCTTATTGATTGCCTGTCAAATGTGGTTCTCTGGTGTGGTCATGTCAGATGGCCCACAGGGTTAACTGAAGAGACTGCACGCCTTTATGTGGAATACTTCTCAGCTGCATAGAGACTGAGCATGGCTGTCTTCATCAAAGTATCTTTTTCATCTTTTACATATTTCAGATGAGCTCCATACAACTATATGATACTGTATGCTGTGTATTCATACACCCCTTTAATAGCTCTATTTTCCTGCAAGGTCTTAGTGCAGATTATCATCAAATCCTGTGAAATGTATCTACAATGTGCTGATAATGCTTCTTGGATTGGAACGGATCAATTCAAAGGAAATACAGTGAAACACGATACAAAGCTGAGTCTGTGTATCAATAAAAATGTGCAGTTTTTGACGCCAAATAATCCACAAGAGCTGGAATAATAAAAATACATTCCAGGAACAATCTTTTGAGTTGGTAATCATATATCATGTTGGTGTACATATATGAGATAAGCTTACTGGCATTGTGTTTTCATTAGAAATAACAATTAAAGTAAAAATAAAATTAAAACCCTGAGTAATAATGTGATTTTTGAGAGCAAAACTCACTCCACAGTGTTGCTCTGGCAGATAGGAGACAGTTGCACCTTTGATGGAGCTGAAATCAATTTGACATTAGTGCCGTTATTTCAAGAAAATTGTGGATTTAGGCCATAAATGGCCAATGTATTAGCTCATTAAGCTGTCTGACAGAGAAAGTTAGGATTCCCCACTACTTAGACTGTCACTTCTAGAGAAAGTGAGTTTATTGCTTTTAGTGATGCATTTCATTGCGGCTGGAAGCCTTGATAAAACCAAAGACTGAAGCATTTACCATTCGTTTGATATATGTGAGCGGTCACCTTACCAAAAGGCAAATGGTGATGAAAATGGTTTAACTCTTTATGGGGTACTCAATTAAATACTCAGTATTTCAACCCAAGAGAGTCATTGGGGAAATATTGCAAGACATTTTGACTTTTTTAACTCTTTTTGGCCAGTTATTATCAGAGGCGTTTGGCTAAGAAAGGGTGCTAGGGCGCCGCCCCACCACTCCCCACTAGAAAAAATAAAATACTTCAAAATATATGTATCATATCATGGATAGCTGCTGCAAAACATTGTAACTCACAAATCACAATGAAAGCCTGGCTCTGTTGGAGGACACTGCTGAGGCAGGATCAGGAGGGAACACGTCTTCAGGGGACCAAACTGGTCTGCTGGTCCAGGATGAAAACTGGATCATCAGCTGGTTTAGGTTACCAAGAGGATCCTTCTGGATCGCTGCCCTGAACTTGTCCCAGCGATGCTCCGGTCAACATGACTACCCTTCTCTGGACAGTTTCAAAGCACAACTCCCGGTTGTGTTTTTGTTTTGTTTGTTCTTTTCCTGTTTTTTCCTGTAAAGTGGGGATGGGCGGTATGGACTAAAAAATGTATCACGATAATTTCTGGCATTTATCCCGATAACGATAAAAATTTCTTTCTTTCTTTCTTTCTTTCTTTCTTTCTTTCTTTCTTTCTTTCTTTCTTTCTTTCTTTCTTTCTTTCTTTCTTTCTTTCTTTCTTTCTTTCTTTCTTTCTTTCTTTCTTTCTTTCTTTCTTTCTTTCTTTCTTTCTTTCAGGCTCATTTCTTTCTTTCTTTCAGGCTAATTTCTTTCTCTTTCTTTCTTTCTTTCTTTCTTTCAGGCTCATTTCTTTCCTTCTTTCTTTCTTTCTTTCCTTCCTTCTTTCTTTCTTTCAGGCTCATTTCTTTCTTTCTTTCTTTCTTTCTTTCTTTCTTTCTTTCTTTCTTTCTTTCAGGCTCATTTCTTTCCTTCTTTCTCTCTTTCAGGCTCATTTCTTTCTTTCCTTCTTTCCTTCTTTCTTTCTTTCCTTCTTTCTTTCTTTCTGGCTCATTTCTTTGTTTCTTTCTTTCTTTCAGGCTCATTTCTTTCTTTCGTTCTTTCTTTCTTTCTTTGTTTCTTTCTTTCTTCCTTTCTTTCCTCAATTTATCATTTTTATCGCGAGATGACAAATTCTTACCGTGGGGAATTTTTTTGACGGTTTATCGTGAACGGTAAAATATCACCCATTCCTACTGTAAAGCGACCTTGGGTTCCTTGAAAGGCACTATATATGTGCAAGTTATTATTATTATTATTAACTCTTCAGGGAACGCAACACAAAGCAAGGAACGATGACACCCATAATGCAATGCGGTCAACACAACCACAGCACGTGACTCTGTTTTCTTCTACGTCTTAAATCGGAGGAAATACCGCCAAATAAATAATTTTTCTTGGGCTCAACTTCTGACAGGAGTGTCTTGAGTTGCCTTTGTAAGTTCCTTGTGTGGATCAGCGGTTTTTCATAATAATGAAATTGATCTACTTGAGGGAGAAGACAGGGAGGAGTTTCATGCCCCCGCATTCATGTCCAATTTCACGTTGGTTGTGATGTTCAAATGAAACGTCCGTAGATTTGGGCGTACGCACAGTTTTGAACATATGAATTACTTTTTGCGTTGGAAAGATTTCTGCGCAAGGATTCACGATGAAATCCGCGCACTCATTGCACATCAGGCCACAGCTGACCAGATCAGTGGTTTGAAACATTTCGGAGGGTATGCAAAGAGAGGCTCCAAAATAAATTGACAAGACAGCCCAAGACAGAGTGCAGCAGAAGGGCAGACACAGAGGGAGCGGGAGAAGAAGTGTCTGCCTTCACCAACCTCACCAGTTAAAACTGGAAAACCGGATGTTGTTCCTTGATTCCACTATTGAGGAGGACTTCAGACTTCAGAAAGGACCATTCCTTCTATCTTGCTGCATTTTCCATAAAGCCAGGCCTCCATTTACTTGGGTCAAACAATGAAGCACCTTTTACTATACACCTACACAGCACAACCCATTGCTTCTGCATGGAATGAGAATGTAAAGTGTTTGTCAGAATCTGCTTAAATTGCTTCACGCCTGGAGCGATTTTAATGTATTTTGTCCGTCAACATCTGAGGTAATTGATCCTTTGTTTTACTGCCTTTTGTTCATCGCTTCTCTTAACGCTCTTCAAAGGCAGTGGATTTGGCCTCATTTTTAATATCTGATGATATTGGTCTGAGTGTTGGTGGAAAAACTCTCAAGCAATATCTTTTCCAACTCACCCTCAACCCCCTTTCGAAAATTCAATATCATCCCACCAAGTTGGATCTTTGAAATGACTATATCAGCAGACAGAGGCTTGTGGAGGGGGGGTGGGGGTGATGATGTGGAGGGGCTTTACACTGTTCCTCCATAAGCAATTAGATCAGAAAAATATGTTACATATCATGTCAGGAGATCAAGCACTGAACTCTTCTCTGAGCTTGTCAAACTGTTGGTGGTACGAGTTTATTCATGCTTTTTGCTTAGTGCTGTCTTTTTTTTTTTATTTATTTACTTTCTATTTTGCCATAAGCCTTTTTCATATTAATCTCCAAATCGAAAAGCAATATATTTGTATGCACCTATACTTCATTATTCAAGGTTGTGCTTTGATCCAGGGATTTTGCCGTGCCACGAGCAGTGTGATCGGCTGAGGAATAGGAAATTAAACCTCCCTTTTTACTCCCCATACTCTGACTACACTTATTTGTCTTTTCAGTGTGGCCCAGTGTGTGTGTGTCGGTGTGCATGTTTCACCAAACATTTACTCTGCTGGGCACATTTTCTGAAGTGTGAACTGAATTATAGATTTCTAATTTCATCTAAACTTGAGGCTATTCGGCCTGTGGTGAATAGCATGGATATTTTATCAAAAATGAAAAAGTAAATAAAAATACAATTGCCCAAGGGCCTCATGGAAAAATCACTTTTTTTTTTTCTTTTGGAAGGATAAATGAACAAAATGTTGACAGTGGCAAAGTTTCAGTCATTTTTCTCCTGGTTGAAGTCCAAAAATAATAAAACCAGGAAGTAAGCACACATGGTTATGATGTGCAAACATCAACTCGTAACTTACGTCGGTTCCCCACCACTGCCTGTGCAGCCTGTGCATTGCAAGCTCCTTGTTGAACAGCGCTGGAGTACACAACGAACCCAAATAAGTGGATTAGAAGTGGTAGTTGAGTTTAAAGTCTGGGTTTCCACTGACATGAAGGAGCCTTTCTTGTTACCTGGAGCTAAACTTAAAATGATCAAGAGTTTATGTTAAAAAATCTGTTTTAAATCAGCTTGTTGGAGTATGTGCACACTTAGATGCAAAATGAATGATGAAGATACAGCATCTATGCAGCACTGTGGCTTCTGCAGTCCAGTTAGGTCTGTTGCCACATGAGTTTGAGTGCTGCCATATGTCTTTACAAAAAAACAAACAATTGTTGAGTTCACATTTAAACCCCTCAGATGGACTTTAATGTGTTGCAATGAAATCCTGGAGTAGTTGAGGAACTGAAAGGTGAGAGGTGAGATTAATAGATGAATTTATGAATGATGTCAGTCTGCAATTTTCTACCAGCAATCCCTTCAGGCTTGATTTGCTGCTGCAGTGTGGATCTTGACATTTATTATTGATTAAATTCTTAGTAGCCCTTCATGATAAGTATTTGCTCCTCATGGACAAAGCAAATCGCATGATAATGGGTCATTAGAATTTTATTTTTGGTGAAACGCAAAAGCAATGAGCCGTGTCATGCACAGATCCAGATGCAGAAAGACAGGGTTAAGAAATCCAGCTGATGATGACCCTTGTAGTGCTATTACCTCCGAGTGTGGTTTATCAGACTGTCGTTTCTGCAGCAAATTATCTTGAAGAAAGTCTGTGTCTAAATCCAATTTTTAGATCACCCCTGTGCTTTGTGGCTTCATGTGTGTGATTTTTGATTTTGATGAGATCTGTTTCATTGACGCTTATGTTATGTTACCAAATATTAACCATTTCAAAGTGTGTGTTGGGTGGAGCATGTCACAGTTGAAAAGCATGTTAAACAGCTCAAATGTTTTCGTAAAATGAAATCAGGCTTTCCTCAGATGAAACACACACAACACACAGTTGGTGTAAAGACGGCCTAAGGCTTCAGGCATTGTGTGGTTCAAGGCAGTGAAGCGTTGCCAATTTTCTCCAACTGGGAGGTAACAACCAAACTGGCCACTGATAGTCATGGGAAAAACTCAGGACACGTCCAAGAAGCAGAATTTGTTCTTGTTTGAGTCAGTTCTTTGCTGACTGAGTCAGTGTTTTGCTTACCAAGATCATTCTGCTGGTTGTTTGTTGTGCCTGTGTTTTACTATTAGTTTTAAATTAAGCAGCTCAAAATACATGCATTACCATACAAATGTGTGGGCTTTAGGCAAATGGCTTTAGAATGAGACATTAAAAGAAAGGACAAAGTTTTTATATTTTAATTACCTTGTTTCAACTGTCAATTCAGGAAACTATGCTGTTTTAGTGCATTTTAGATTTGCTTTTGACATGGTCATCCATTTCATTCTTTTTTCCAATCTGGAGCAGTGTGTGGGCATTTAAGTACGCTACCCTTCATTGGTTTAAGTGATATTTAACTAACCCGTCTCTAGCGGGATACCTCAAGGGTGTATTTTGGGCGTGTTGCTGTGGTCTCTTTAATTTATCTGCTACCCATGGAGTCAAAAGTATTTCCTCTCATTGTTTTACAGGTGATATCCAAGTATAAGGGGAATGCGCATGATGTCACAGATGCGACTTCACAGCGGGGTACGCCCACAATGCATACCCTCTATACCTGGCTATTGAATCTAGAAATTCTTTATGAACTGCTGAGGGGAACTTTCTTAATTTGATGGTGTTTTCAAGCTGACACTATTTAGGTTGGCCCAAAGGAAGTCTGGATGTGAGTACAGTTCACTTGGGTCAATGTGAAAACAGCGACCCTTTGCACACAAAAATGACGAGCACTGAGAGATATAAACTCAGTAAAGCTGTCAGTGAATTCTGGAGTGGACCATTCCTAGTTTGAAGG
The DNA here is from genome assembly GCF_033807715.1 of Cololabis saira. Taxonomy (NCBI): domain Eukaryota; kingdom Metazoa; phylum Chordata; class Actinopteri; order Beloniformes; family Belonidae; genus Cololabis; species Cololabis saira. The sequence continues at coordinate 30,091,653 of NC_084606.1, forward strand.
CTCCACACCTCTGATTCAACACAAATACATAATGCGGACTCCACATATTTGAGCTAAAAGACAGCTGGGTAGTAAACTGTGTGTTGTGAATGAGCACATTAACGAACATGGCAAAATAAATAAATGCTAGTGTTGGCAGAGAAACCACTTCCAACCACTGTAAAATTGTATTTACAAACTCTATAGTTCTTGGTACAAACTGTATAATTTTAAAATAAAGCTCAACTTTTGTGTATAGCTTTCCAAGAGTTGTGCAAACAAAGAATATTGAAAAAAATACTAAACTCTGGGTCATAACACGTTGTTGTTCTGTCGCTGAGCTTGTCATGTCTTTGCTTCGGGCCAGTTGCCATGGAAACATGATGCTTTCCTATCACTGATATTGACCAATGACAGCATTGTCTAAATCTGAGTTTGACCTTTTACAAGATGGGTTTGGATCGTTTTTCCTTGTTGCTGAATCTTTGTGTGCAGTAATATAAAATGATGTAGGTTGCTTTTTTGTTTTGTTTTGTTTTTAACAGTATGGTCCCTTTGCATTCGACACACAAGTCGAAGTACAGTAATTCTGTATAGAAACAGACAATCAATGGGAGAAAAAAAACATGAAATCGACCTCTGCTTTGTGGTCTTTTGTACATGAAAATCTATGTAAGAACAATATAAATGTAATTAATTGGGATCTGATAGAAGATGAACAGTATATTATAACCTAGTATCACAACATCATTAATTGAAATAAAAGGATACGATATTGCAATATGAACATGTCCCTGATTAATCTTATTAAATAATATTTTCAGTTCAGTTGTCACCAGATAAACTGAAACATTGCATGTCTGAAATTGATTTCAGTAATTAAATTTGAGAATAGTAGGAATTCTCTTTTATACCTAAAAATGTTTGTATTGTCATGTTTTCCTCAGGCTCTAAAAAGACATCAGTTTGCATCTGTTTAATTTGTGGCCTCTGGAGGGATTTAACAAATCAATTAGTGTTTTTACAGTCAGAATGTCACCTTTTGAAGGTAAAGTCGATAGTGATGATCACATCAACATTACCTCATACCCAAAAGGACTTCTGGATCACCTTCAACATGACAAAAAGTCTGAATTAGTTGTTGTCTGGTGAAGTTACAAAATCAAGCTGATTACTTTTGGGGAATTCTGAGAATGAAATAAAGAGATCACATGTCTTTTTAAGGTCACTTTAAAACCAGCAAGGATCTTGTGATAATGAACCAATTAACTTTTGTCACCTAATTTGCTTCACTGTTTTTCCACACCAGGTAACAAACAGCACCAAATATCAGACAAGCAGCAGGATCCTTTACTAAAATCCCATCCGGTTTGATCCCGGAGCTTTGTTCAAAGCAAGGCACAACATCTAGACAAGGATAAAAAGCACATCGTTTGAAGTATGGGTGAATGAGTGAATTCATTTCGGGCATTTTCTAAAAATGGTATTCAAAGTCTACGTTCAATTGAAAATTTTTGTTTGTTGATTGCCGTCATAAAAAAATAAAATAAAGGTATGACATAACAGCAGTTAAGTTACAAAGTACTTGGTAATTCATTACAAAATGCAAAAATACAGATTTCAGTTGTGGGAAAGGATGGTAAAGGTAAGAATATACTATATTAGACTTACATAAATACAGTACATCCATAAACACATTAGTAAGGACACAGACAAGGTTAAGCCTTTCTTAAGCTGCCGCACATTGTTAGTGTGTTTATCGAATACAGACATAAATCCTTGGACAGTGGGAGACGATAGCACACAGTAAATGTAATCATTTTTTTAAAATAAGCTTTTTTTCAACCTTCTTCTGTCTACACAGAATGTCAATGTTTGTTTATTTTATTCTATTTTAGTCCAGAGAAGTGCTAATCAAAGATGTTCTTATCAGAGAACGAAAAGAAAAAACATCACAAAGGGAACTGTTATCTTGTGCTACAAACTGCAGATACAGGCTGTGGCTGGGATATATTAACTGCTGCTACTGTAAGCATAGAAAACTACCAATTTGCAATGGTTGAAAGGTGTTGCAAAATAGTTATTCTTGATGAAAGTTTTTTTTTAATTATTTTATTCAGAAAGGTTGACACCAGTAGCTTAAATATATTGTTGATGCTTTCAAAAGATTCAACAATTGCTTTGATCCAACTACAGTATATGATGATACAATGTCCTACCTGCCTATGATATCATGTGTGCAGTTTGCCTGGATGTTTCATAAAACCCCAGTTCAAGAAACAGTGAGGACTAGAGGTGAAATTAATACAATACATAATACATACAAAAGAAGATTCAATGCTTTTCAAATCCCATAAAACCATGTTTTATTTGCAATGGAAAATATAAAACGTATCAGTTGTGTAAACTGAGGAAATGTACTGGCGAACTGTGGTGAACATGGTGAACTGTGTTCTTAGACCTTGGTTTGCAGAAGTGTTCCTGAGCCAATCATGGAAAAACCAATACTAATTTTCAGCCGAGATTTCATTCATTTTTAAATATACAGTATATGTATAGTAGATTATAAGATTTTCAAAGTATTTTAGTAATTTTTTGCTGAGGCACAATATTGTGAAGTTGTTTCTCAAATTTTTGGGATGCAGATTTATACAGATTATTGAATTTCTGGTCATCTTTACTTCTGAGAGAAACTGCTGCTCTAAGTTGCTTTTGTAATACCCAGACAGTCATGTCACTGATTGAATGCCTTTTCATCTAACAAGCTGAAAGATGTTCATCCAGGTGTTCAATTTAGGACGACTTATTTTTTAGCCTTTTGTCATTCACATCCCAACCTTTTTGGCACGTCTTTTTCCATCAAATTTATAATGTGAATGTTTGTCATGAAATGGTAAAAAATCTCATTTTCATCATTTGACATGGTTTATGGAGGTTTGCAAACTATTTCAATGTGTATTTATATTTACAATTTACATCACGTTCTAAGTTGTTTTGATTCATTTTTATCATGACAACAGTTGATCGTTATAACTCTTTCAAAGGCAGAAATCAAAGTGGGTTAGGGTCTGGACTCCCCCTCCTACAAGAAATGGAAAGCCAGGCCCTTTCATATATCATTGTAAACTACACTCACCAGCCACTTTATTAGGTACACCTGTCCAACTGCTCTTTAATGCAAATTTCAGTCAATCACATGGCAGCAACTCAATGTATTTAGACATGTACACATGGTCAAAACGATCTGCTGCAGTTCAAACGGAGCATCAGAATGGGTACAAGAGGTGATTTAAGTGACTTGGAACGTGTTATAGTTGTTGCTGGCAGACGGGCTGGTCTGAGTATTTCAGAAACTGCTGATCTACAGGGATTTTCACACGCAACCATCTCTAAGGTTTACAGAAATTGGTCCGAAAAAGAGAAAATATCCAGTGAGCGGCAGTTCTGTGGGTGCAAATGCCTTGTTTTTAGCCAGACGTTAGGGGAGAACGGCCAGACTGGTTCGAGCTGACAGAAAAGCAACAGTAACTCGAATAACCACTCGTTACAACCGAGGTATGCAGAAGAACACCTTGAGTCCAACCAGAGGCGGATAGGCTACAGCAGCAGAAGACCACACTGGGTGCCACTCCTGTCAGCTAACAACAGGAAACTGAGGCTACAATTCACACAGGCTCACCAAAACTGGACAACAGAACATTGGAAAAACGTTGCCTGGTCTGATGAGTCTCAATTTCTGTTGTGATATTTGGATGGTAGGGTCAGAATTTGGCATCAACAACATGAAAGTATGGCTCCAATCCTAACTTGTATCAACGGTTCAGGCTGGTGGTGGAGGTGTAATGATGTAGGGGATATTTAGATGGCGCACTTTGGGCACCTTGTCAATGCCAGAGCCGGCCTGAGTATTGTTGCTGACCATGTCCATCCCATTATGACCGCAGTGTACCATCCTCTGATGCTACTTCCAGCAGGATAACGGCGTCCTGTCATAAAGCACGAATCATCTCAGACGTATTTCTTGAACATAACGAGTTCACTAAACTGAAATGGCCTCCACAGTCACCAGTTCTCAATCCAATAGAGCACCTTTGAGATGTGGTGGAACGGGAGATTCGCATCATGGATGTGCAGCCGACAAATCTGCAGCAACTGCGTGATGCTATCATGTAAATTTGGATCAAACTCTCTGAGGAATGTTTCCATGACCCATGAAGGATTAAGGGTAGTTCTAAAGGCAAAAGGGGGTCCAACCCGGAACCGTTGTACCTAATAAAGTGGCCATGAGTGTGTACTTTCAAAAATGCTTTGTACGCAGTTGTGCTAATAATGAATGGAAATCAAAATAGCTTCATTTCGAAAGATGAGGTTCCCTTCTTCACTGTCTCATAATGGTTCTCTCCATTGCCTTCCAAACCCCAAAACTTCTTACAGAGCATCCACAATAAGTGCTTTTAAATGTCTATAAAGAAGCCACTATGCAGGAGTTCAATGCAAAGGATGTGTCTGACATGTTTTTTGATCTCAACCACTGACTTGGATAAAAGACACGTCATTTAGCCCATCAAATGTGTGTCCACTTGGTAATTAAAGAAAACTGGGGTAACTTTGTATTGCGGCAGCATGTGTTACAACTAATTGCAATATAATTTGCTTCTTTCAGTAAGTTCTGACAAGTTGCACATTCAGTATCCCTTGTGGCATTTTCAAACACAGAAACAAGATGGAAAAAATGGCTTAGTAAGATGTTGGCCAAGGAAAATTGAGTTGGTGAGTAGGTTGCAGAGTTGGTGACATAATGCAGCAAAGTTGTATAATAAGGAGCTTAGTTTCTCATATTCCCTAGAAGAGAATCTAAGAAAAGTAGAATTTGCATTTGGAAAGAAAAACAATGCTTCAGGGTTATTTTTGCCCTTAAAATGCATCATCAGACATTATTTGAACTCGTAAGTCTCTTACTATTCAGAAAGTGTGAGAAACTTTGTGAAATACTTGTTTTTCAGCAGACCCACATGATAGTAATGCTCATTCTTATGATGAAAAACGTGAAAAAGTCTCCCCTCAATTTAGTATGATCGATACCTCAGGCGATCATGAAAGCTTGATGGGTCCCCACAGCTGTTCAATATCAGTATATAAATACATCTATTTTAATGCTTCCCCATATTATTGATTACCTAATCCACTCAGATGCTTGGCTCTCCATTTCTTTGGCTCAGTGCATACCATAACTTAATAGATCCCTTTGAGAATAGGACTCACTGAACTGTGAGACAAAATGTCAAGCTACGATTGGCCCCATGAAGGGCTGCCTAAGCGAGAAAAAGCATTGGTTTCTTGGGTGTATATCCCTGTGTGTTTAAGAAAGTCAGAGATCAAAAAGAAAAAAAGGGGGAAGTGAAAAGAATAGATGACGATTAACGAAGTAAGACAGAGGCAAGAGGGAGTGATTCCAGAGGTTGAAGAGAAAACCTCACAGAGACATGTAGAGCTAAGATAAGCTGGGATGTTTTATACCTTGCTGCTCTGTGATTTGAATATTGACCCCTCTTAGTCACATTCTATTTCATCTCTTTCCCAGTGCCATTTGAGACTTCTCTAACACTTAAATTTTACAACGCTCAAAACAGCAACGACGTCTGTGCTGAGTCCACACTGACTACTTATGTATATATTGTCTGAAGGTAACAAACATATGTTTATTAGTAGAGGTCTGGGGTAGTTTAATGGAGCCTCAATCATCGCCCAGGTCTCCATTTCTTGGAATGGACACAACAAGAATTTTCAGGAATTTTAATGGGGCTGAAAAAAGTCCCTCCCTTGGGTTTGGTGCTTCCCTCCAGCATATATGGAATGATAGTTTGCTTGGTCAGTAGATCCTGCTGGGCCCATCACAGTAAAAGAGACAGCTGAAAAGACCAAGAAGAAGGTCAGTCGTGTTAAATTCCTGGAACAATTCTGTATATATATTTTTTTTTTTGCAACAACCATATTATTCTCTGTTAAAATCATTTGGATCTTTTTGTTTCAGCAGTGCCTTAGATGATTTCAGATGTCTCAGACATTTCTTGAAACCTACAGTCTGTTATTCCTCCATTTTAAATGAACTATCTACCAGAAAACTGTTACCCGCATAAAAAACATACTGTAACCAGGCAGCTGAAAAATAGCAGGTGAACTCCCGCAATGAAGACTTCAAATGTATAAGTAATGATAAGACATATTTGGATTTTGGCATCTATGCTTATTAGGCTTATATAGAGACATTGGGGTGATACATTTCATTTCACTCCACAGAACTGGAGCTCCCAGGTAGAACCTGGGGAGGACGGGGACCAGCAGTGGCCAGCTCAGAAGGAAAGAGACATCTGATAGCATGTGAAAGAAAAGTACCTTTGCTCCCTGTACAAACCTATGAACACGATAGAGAAATTGGAATGAGGTATACAAAGGGCATACATGAACACTGCTGGAGATTTCTGCCTGAACAAGTTCCCAAAGGGTTGCATCAGTGTCTATAATGTGTCTGGATACCTATAACATGATAACCAGGGTTATAATAGTTTTGAATTTTTCATTTTAGTTTAGTTTTATTTCGTTTTGACTTTTTCTCCTTCAATTCAGTTAGTTTTAATTAGTTTTTAGTGTGGGTTTGCTAGTTTTTATTAGTTTTTATATTTTCAAAAATGCTTAGTTTTAGTTTAGTTTTTATTAGTTTCAGTTTTAGTTTTAGTTTTTTCATATGTTGGGTTATTTGTCAGGTTCGGGATTTAAAAAGGTTCTTACCTTTTTAAATCCCGAACCTGACAAATATGCATGTATGTACAGGACTGTCTCAGAAAATTAGAATATTGTGATTTTCTGTAATGCAATTACAAAAACAGAAATGTCATACATTCTGGATTCATTACAAATCAACTGAAATATTGCAAGCCTTTTATTATTTTAATATTGCTGATCATGGCTTACAGCTTAAGAAAACTCAAATATCCTATCTAAAAAAATAAGAATATTCTGGGAATCTTATTAAACCATAATCAGCAATATTAAAATAAAAGGTTTGCAATATTTCAGTTGATTTGTAATTAATCCAGAATGTATGACATTTTTTTTATTTTTTTTTCTCCCAATTGCATTACAGAAAATAAAGAACTTTATCACAATATTAAAATTTTCTGAGACAGTCCTGTAATGTAATGTATAATAAAATTCAACAAAAGATACAAAAGGGATGAGTTAACAATCACTTACTTTTTATTTTAATTACTCCCTTAATGAATACATATAAAGTGCATTGCAAATGAACATTGTGTGTCACTGAGACAGATCTTGTAACCACACAGACAAACCAACAAAGACGTTCACTCTGAACAGCCGAATAAGGTGTGAACAATCTGAATCAAACCAAATGAAAAAAATCTCAAAACATCAGATGAGACAGTGTGTGTGTGTGTGTGTGTGTGTGTGTGTGTGTGTGTGTGTGAGTGTGTGTGTGAGTGTGTGTGTGAGTGTGTGTGTGTGTGAGTGAGTGAGAGATGAGTGAGTGAGTGAGAGATGAGTGTAGTTCAGTCAAGCAACAATTTTTTGTTGATTTTGAGGAAAACACGTTGCTCCAGAGATGTGGTTGCTCTGTTTCTCAGTCCAGATGACAAGAGTCCGCACACAGAGAAGATGCGCTCCACAAAGGCTTGTGAGGCAGGGGCACTAACGAGATCCAGTGCCACAGGGGCCAGTTTTGGATGGACAGCCTCTCTTGATCTCCAGAATTGCAATGGTGTCTCATTGCACACACCCTGTTTAACATCATCAACATACCTCTTAATTTCAGTCAACACACTGTCTGTCACATGATCATGCTGATTTGTCAATGACACATGGACCTCCATACGAGATGCAAGGAAGCGGTATTTCTGCAGGACAGTAGGAGGAGAGTCTGCTGCAGTTTGAGTGGCAGTGACAGTATCTTGAGGAGTAGTGGCTGGGTTATACTGTGCTGCCAGGTTCTCCACTAAGGACTGTGCTGCCCTCCTCAGTGGCACCATATCTGCGCTTTGAAGAATCAGTGAAACACTTGGATCCAACAGGCAGGCTGCTGCTGGTGTGGCATCAAACTGTGAGTAATCAGGGCTAAGAATGGCTGCGAAACGATCTCGCAAGGATTTCAGCAGGACTTGAGCTAATTGTTTCCCAGGAGCTGTAGTCATCTGTAAATGTGCCTCCAGGTCAGGGTTATAATAGTTTTGAATTTTTCATTTTAGTTTAGTTTTATTTCGTTTTGACTTTTTCTCCTTCAATTCAGTTAGTTTTAATTAGTTTTTAGTGTGGGTTTGCTAGTTTTTATTAGTTTTTATATTTTCAAAAATGCTTAGTTTTAGTTTAGTTTTTATTAGTTTCAGTTTTAGTTTTAGTTTTTTCATATGTTGGGTTATTTGTCAGGTTCGGGATTTAAAAAGGTTCTTACCTTTTTAAATCCCGAACCTGACAAATATGCATGTATGTACAGGACTGTCTCAGAAAATTAGAATATTGTGATTTTCTGTAATGCAATTACAAAAACAGAAATGTCATACATTCTGGATTCATTACAAATCAACTGAAATATTGCAAGCCTTTTATTATTTTAATATTGCTGATCATGGCTTACAGCTTAAGAAAACTCAAATATCCTATCTAAAAAAATAAGAATATTCTGGGAATCTTATTAAACCATAATCAGCAATATTAAAATAAAAGGTTTGCAATATTTCAGTTGATTTGTAATTAATCCAGAATGTATGACATTTTTTTTATTTTTTTTTCTCCCAATTGCATTACAGAAAATAAAGAACTTTATCACAATATTAAAATTTTCTGAGACAGTCCTGTAATGTAATGTATAATAAAATTCAACAAAAGATACAAAAGGGATGAGTTAACAATCACTTACTTTTTATTTTAATTACTCCCTTAATGAATACATATAAAGTGCATTGCAAATGAACATTGTGTGTCACTGAGACAGATCTTGTAACCACACAGACAAACCAACAAAGACGTTCACTCTGAACAGCCGAATAAGGTGTGAACAATCTGAATCAAACCAAATGAAAAAAATCTCAAAACATCAGATGAGACAGTGTGTGTGTGTGTGTGTGTGTGTGTGTGTGTGTGTGTGTGTGAGTGTGTGTGTGAGTGTGTGTGTGAGTGTGTGTGTGTGTGAGTGAGTGAGAGATGAGTGAGTGAGTGAGAGATGAGTGTAGTTCAGTCAAGCAACAATTTTTTGTTGATTTTGAGGAAAACACGTTGCTCCAGAGATGTGGTTGCTCTGTTTCTCAGTCCAGATGACAAGAGTCCGCACACAGAGAAGATGCGCTCCACAAAGGCTTGTGAGGCAGGGGCACTAACGAGATCCAGTGCCACAGGGGCCAGTTTTGGATGGACAGCCTCTCTTGATCTCCAGAATTGCAATGGTGTCTCATTGCACACACCCTGTTTAACATCATCAACATACCTCTTAATTTCAGTCAACACACTGTCTGTCACATGATCATGCTGATTTGTCAATGACACATGGACCTCCATACGAGATGCAAGGAAGCGGTATTTCTGCAGGACAGTAGGAGGAGAGTCTGCTGCAGTTTGAGTGGCAGTGACAGTATCTTGAGGAGTAGTGGCTGGGTTATACTGTGCTGCCAGGTTCTCCACTAAGGACTGTGCTGCCCTCCTCAGTGGCACCATATCTGCGCTTTGAAGAATCAGTGAAACACTTGGATCCAACAGGCAGGCTGCTGCTGGTGTGGCATCAAACTGTGAGTAATCAGGGCTAAGAATGGCTGCGAAACGATCTCGCAAGGATTTCAGCAGGACTTGAGCTAATTGTTTCCCAGGAGCTGTAGTCATCTGTAAATGTGCCTCCAGGTTGAGCAGACATGGCACTACCTGTGAGAGTGACTGGCTGTCACTCTGAAGCTGGTCTGTGTGAATGGCAAAGGGCTCAAGTAGCTTGACCAGGTTCTCCATCTTAGCCCAATCGCTTGTGAGAAGTGTGTCCATGCCCAACTCCTCAAGTACTTGGTTTACTTCAGTTCTGATCTCCAGTAGTCTTCTCAGCATATCAAAAGTGCTGTTCCAGCGTGTGCTACAATCTCGGACCAGAGTTTTGCCACACTTTTTGATCAATGCCTCATTTGCCACAGATGATTTCCTCACAGTATGCACCAGCTTTCTTGCTCTTGATATAAGCGATTCAGCATTTGGGTGCTTCATAGCATCTTTCAGGGTGAGTTGAAGGGTGTGGGCCAGGCATGGCATCCTCTGGAACTTGTTCTCCACATCATCTGGCAGCTCAAGCTCTTAGCAAAGCAAACAGAGAGAACAGAAAAACAAATATTATCATCAAATGCACACACAAAAGAATAGTGCAGTTTAATAAATAATTATTTATGAATTAGGACTTTTCTGTGGTAACCCTTGGTTTTAGAGCATGGATGATACTTTTTTTTCTCATTAATATATTAATCTCATAAGACTAATATTTTGTGAAAACACCAATAGTCATCCTTAAAATATTGTCTCAGTTTTGAGATGTTCACCTTAACCTTATCACTTTAGCCCTTTGCTCCCAGTTGAACAAGTCAGCACTTACAACCAATAATTATTTATATTAACCAATATACAATTCACTATCATGGAAGTTATTTCAACTATAATCACTCAGGCCATTACAAAGTACATTATTTAATTTGTTTGTACATTAAATGTGTTTTGCCGGCCTTAGCTTACAATACTGCTGCTTACTGTAGATCATTGTGACATCTTATTAAGACATATTTAGCACGATAACCACACTTACCAATGTCTCCAGTCTCCTCATCCTCCTCGTCTGTCTCCTCTGATTCTGATTGGACACACACTTCATCCAGGCCTTCCTCCCTGGCGTCTCCTGGTTGACCCCGTGAACCATCTGTGGACTCCTCTCTTTGTTCTCGGCTTCTATCTCGCATCAGCCGTACAGCTTTTACAATGTTGGAGCCCTTATCTGTCACAATCAGCAGCACCTTGTCTTCACATATATCCCATGCATTTAATGTCTCATCAATGCAGCGAGCAATAGCCTCCCCTGTGTGTGGATGTTCTATTCGGTGTAGGTTCAGCAGAGCATGGTAAACTTGGCCTCGGGGTGGATGATAAAAACATGCTGACACACCTAAGAAGGATGCTGTTAGTCCTTTCTTGCTCCAACCATCCACACAGAGCGTGAGCTTCCTCACGTCCGTTAACATTTCTTTTAATTTGTGCTTTGCCTTTTCCATCTTAGCTCCAAAAAGGTTGTTCACTCTTGCAGCACCGGGAGATTTAAACTTCGGTTCGAGTAAAGTGCAGAACCCTTTGAAGGCGCTGGAGTCACACAGCCGTGTCGACATCCCGGTCTCAATAAACATGTTAACCAGTGCATCTTCCCGCTTGTGGTGTTCTTCTGTATTTACTAACCAGCAGCTGTTTGGTCGTCGGTGAAAGCAGTCCATTAAAGTTCTCTCCTTCCCCGTGCCACCGGGCCGGGAGGATGTTGCTAATGTTTCTGCGGGCGGCGGGCTGCTCACAGCAGCCAGCTTGTTAAGGTACTCGACGTTAGCCGCGCTGTGCGAGCTTCTTAAATGGACTTTAAGGTTGGTGGGGTTTTTCCCCTTGAGAAGCAAGCCGCATATTTTGTCTGTTTCCAAGACAAGACACTTGCTTTTACCTCTCTCCTTGTCATATTCGAAAAAGTCCCATATAGGACTTTGCCGCTTTCTCCCAACTTTTGCTGCCGCCATGACTTGATGCTGCGTGAAAAGGGGTGACGTCACGGACCGTGAGGCGTTAAGGTGCCGCAGTTGCCAGTCGGAGATAAACGGCTGGAGCGGAAAAATGAATCATACAATGAGGTTTATATTGACAGGGACGAAAACGGAGGAAATTATATCTATAATTTCAGTTCGTTTTAGTTAGTTTTCTAAACACGCAATATAGTTTCAGTTAGTTATCGTTTTTGCCTTTTAATTTCCGTTTTTATTTAGTTCAGTTAACGAAATTGTTTTTTCAATTTTAGTTTTCGTTATTTCGTTCGTTTTCGTGAACGATAATAACTCTGCTCCAGGTTGAGCAGACATGGCACTACCTGTGAGAGTGACTGGCTGTCACTCTGAAGCTGGTCTGTGTGAATGGCAAAGGGCTCAAGTAGCTTGACCAGGTTCTCCATCTTAGCCCAATCGCTTGTGAGAAGTGTGTCCATGCCCAACTCCTCAAGTACTTGGTTTACTTCAGTTCTGATCTCCAGTAGTCTTCTCAGCATATCAAAAGTGCTGTTCCAGCGTGTGCTACAATCTCGGACCAGAGTTTTGCCACACTTTTTGATCAATGCCTCATTTGCCACAGATGATTTCCTCACAGTATGCACCAGCTTTCTTGCTCTTGATATAAGCGATTCAGCATTTGGGTGCTTCATAGCATCTTTCAGGGTGAGTTGAAGGGTGTGGGCCAGGCATGGCATCCTCTGGAACTTGTTCTCCACATCATCTGGCAGCTCAAGCTCTTAGCAAAGCAAACAGAGAGAACAGAAAAACAAATATTATCATCAAATGCACACACAAAAGAATAGTGCAGTTTAATAAATAATTATTTATGAATTAGGACTTTTCTGTGGTAACCCTTGGTTTTAGAGCATGGATGATACTTTTTTTTCTCATTAATATATTAATCTCATAAGACTAATATTTTGTGAAAACACCAATAGTCATCCTTAAAATATTGTCTCAGTTTTGAGATGTTCACCTTAACCTTATCACTTTAGCCCTTTGCTCCCAGTTGAACAAGTCAGCACTTACAACCAATAATTATTTATATTAACCAATATACAATTCACTATCATGGAAGTTATTTCAACTATAATCACTCAGGCCATTACAAAGTACATTATTTAATTTGTTTGTACATTAAATGTGTTTTGCCGGCCTTAGCTTACAATACTGCTGCTTACTGTAGATCATTGTGACATCTTATTAAGACATATTTAGCACGATAACCACACTTACCAATGTCTCCAGTCTCCTCATCCTCCTCGTCTGTCTCCTCTGATTCTGATTGGACACACACTTCATCCAGGCCTTCCTCCCTGGCGTCTCCTGGTTGACCCCGTGAACCATCTGTGGACTCCTCTCTTTGTTCTCGGCTTCTATCTCGCATCAGCCGTACAGCTTTTACAATGTTGGAGCCGTTATCTGTCACAATCAGCAGCACCTTGTCTTCACATATATCCCATGCATTTAATGTCTCATCAATGCAGCGAGCAATAGCCTCCCCTGTGTGTGGATGTTCTATTCGGTGTAGGTTCAGCAGAGCATGGTAAACTTGGCCTCGGGGTGGATGATAAAAACATGCTGACACACCTAAGAAGGATGCTGTTAGTCCTTTCTTGCTCCAACCATCCACACAGAGCGTGAGCTTCCTCACGTCCGTTAACATTTCTTTTAATTTGTGCTTTGCCTTTTCCATCTTAGCTCCAAAAAGGTTGTTCACTCTTGCAGCACCGGGAGATTTAAACTTCGGTTCGAGTAAAGTGCAGAACCCTTTGAAGGCGCTGGAGTCACACAGCCGTGTCGACATCCCGGTCTCAATAAACATGTTAACCAGTGCATCTTCCCGCTTGTGGTGTTCTTCTGTATTTACTAACCAGCAGCTGTTTGGTCGTCGGTGAAAGCAGTCCATTAAAGTTCTCTCCTTCCCCGTGCCACCGGGCCGGGAGGATGTTGCTAATGTTTCTGCGGGCGGCGGGCTGCTCACAGCAGCCAGCTTGTTAAGGTACTCGACGTTAGCCGCGCTGTGCGAGCTTCTTAAATGGACTTTAAGGTTGGTGGGGTTTTTCCCCTTGAGAAGCAAGCCGCATATTTTGTCTGTTTCCAAGACAAGACACTTGCTTTTACCTCTCTCCTTGTCATATTCGAAAAAGTCCCATATAGGACTTTGCCGCTTTCTCCCAACTTTTGCTGCCGCCATGACTTGATGCTGCGTGAAAAGGGGTGACGTCACGGACCGTGAGGCGTTAAGGTGCCGCAGTTGCCAGTCGGAGATAAACGGCTGGAGCGGAAAAATGAATCATACAATGAGGTTTATATTGACAGGGACGAAAACGGAGGAAATTATATCTATAATTTCAGTTCGTTTTAGTTAGTTTTCTAAACACGCAATATAGTTTCAGTTAGTTATCGTTTTTGCCTTTTAATTTCCGTTTTTATTTAGTTCAGTTAACGAAATTGTTTTTTCAATTTTAGTTTTCGTTATTTCGTTCGTTTTCGTGAACGATAATAACTCTGATGATAACCTGCAAATAAATGATCATGCAATCATTAAAGTTTAACTGCAACATCAACTCAGAAAACCTAACACACATATTATGGTGCGCAACTATTCATTAGTATATAGCACGATATGAGAGTTGATATCTCCACCTTTAAAAAAGTTAAGATGTTTAAGTTTTAAAAGTGTTAGTCTTTTGAAGAAAATTTATTTTTTCCTTAATATGTCATATAACTAGTTTTAATTAAGAGAACGTTTTTGAGAATTCTCTTTTCCCCAACAAGTACCTTTATTCAAAGAGTGCCTGCAAGCCCACATCGTAAATTCATTAAGCTCAGAAACATCTTCTGAATTTCTAAACAGCTGTTCACATAAAACTCTGACTGCTTCAAACTGGAATGCATTTGTGTCTCTGTTCATTTTATTTTATGTATAATTGCTGTGGAGATCAGAACAACAAAGTGAGTTTAAGATTTAAAACGTTGTTTCTTTCACAGCACAAATAAGCCTGTACTAAATTGCAGGATGGTGCTAAAAGGATCTTTTCATTTCTAAATGTCCACTGTGGCTACATGGTGTGAGTGAGTGTGTCTTGGACTGCTTTGGGTTTGTGATGGGTTTCCAGTGCCCTGTCCTGGAGTCAGACCTGAAGGGTCTCATTCGGGAGCACCTATGGCGCTTTTCCACTAGCACCTACTCAGCCCGACTTGCCTCGGCGCGGCTCATCCCGGCTCCACCCGTTTTCTCCCCGTTTGTTTTTCCACAGCCAGGTGAGAAGTGGACGGGTTGGGGTGAAGCTGCTGTGACGTACTCGATTGTGCAATCCCTTTGTTCGTGTCGGCGCTGATCAGAAATCAGCAAAACAGAGTAAAACAGAGCTCCTGGTGGATCTGATCGTTCCTTATCGCCCGTCTACATCCCTTTTTTAATTCTCTCGTCAGCCACCAGGTTTATGAACATCTGCACCTCAGAGTTGGATCACCAAACAGATGTTTGCGCTGTATAATAAAATCGCCGCGAGCCGCCAGTCGCTCTCGCGCTGACTCCCGCTTCCTGATTCAAACGTTTGACGGCCCCGCCCCCGACCAATCAGTGGCGAGGAGGGTGGTGACGTCAGAAATAGTCCCGGCTCAGCCCGGTTAGAACCTCGGCAGAATGGTTACAGAAAAAGTATCTGCTTGGCGCGGCTCTACCCGCCTTGGCCCGTAGTGGAAAAGCGCAAGACGGGGGCGTGGCGGGTAGAAGCAGGCTGAGTAGGTACTAGTGGAAAAGGGCCACTAGTGGCCAGGTCAAGGTTGTCTTGGGGTCCAGAACAAATGACCTGGGTTTTCTGTGCCCACCACCTGCAGGAGGGGTCATATGAGCATTGTGCTTTCTGACAAATGCAGCAGCCAATGAAATGAAAGCCTCAGCATGCCAACCGCCAAAATAAGGGGGCTATATATGTTTTAAAATATGGCATTTGGAAAACTGTTGAGACTAACAAAGGTTGTGTAGTATTATATCCACTAATGGAAGCATGATATGCCAAACATTATCTACATCCGTCAACTTAAAACCATGCTGCATTCACTATACCTTTTGAAGTAGAAAGTTATAACTCCTCGGTTCTTCATTTTTGCCCTATGTAAAAATTCTCGTCTTCTTTTTTGCATCTCAGTTACAATTAAACAAAGAGAGGGATTTTGTGCTCTGCTGTGCCTAAATTACATAACTTAAGCACAGTTGTACTATGTTTCAAAGTAAGAAACCTTCTAAATTAATCTATTGTGTTCTCTTTTGCAAAAACTAGAAAAATAGACCCAACACATTTCTATTAAATAAAAGAAATCGGAAATGTGACTGTTTCCCACATTTTTGTGAGACCAAGCTCCAGTTGGTTCTTAGCTCTTTATTTAACAATTTTTTCAGATGTTGATGTTATATTCATTTAAATGACACAGGCACCTGGATTTAAATTCAGTATATTCAAAAAATAAGGATTCTCTTAATTGTATTAAATATGTCTAAAGCTTCTTGCAGCTCCAGTTCACTCTGCATTAAGATGGTTCTTATCTTTGACGCCTTTCATTGACAGTGTCTCAGCTCTCGAGGTGAAAGACAGAGCCATGGATCTCTCAGACTCCTGTGCTAATTAAAGTTATCACTCATGAGAGATCCATGTCAGTTTATAAGACAAAGACGCAAACAGAGCCATCATTTGTCACTGCCCAGATTTATATCCAATAAGAATTCAATTGCTTGGCATAAATACATGGTTTGATGTATGATGGGTGTTTCAGGAAAAGTGGGAGTCATGAAGAAAGAAGAAAAAAGGAGGTGGAGGATGAGGTCTCACACAGAGAGCCAAGGAGAAGTAAAATACACCCGTGGCTTCTTTTTTCTTCTCTGAAGTTAACGTACGAAAACACATACATCAAGTACTTCAACCAGCCCAGCCTAGTTCAGCGCACACATTCTGTCCATTAAAAAGACTTCTAGACTTTGGCATCAGATTTTATTGCGAAAACTTGGCAAAAGCTGGACAATAGGAAATAAAACGGCTCCATGACTGTCGTGCAATCTCGTGAATATGTCCTGGACTAATGAATAAAACATAAGAGATTCTTTCCACTGCTAGATATGCACAGTCATATGATTCGCAGGGGGAAAAAACAGAGCAGACTCAATAAAAAAATAGAAATAAAATCACATCAGCTGCATTTTTAGCCCATTTGGTGAAACATCAGTCTTGTTATTTCTTAAATTATTCTTATTTTCTTTGACTGAAAAGCAAATCAATAATATGTTGGAATAACTTTTTATTTCTTTTTGTTGTAGATTTAGAGAAAACCTGCAAAATATTGCTGAAGGAAGTTTGTGGTATTGCGTGAGGAAGTTTGGATTGACAGTATATTCTGCACTGCTCTATCCTTCTTTCATGTTATGTGGGCAGCATAACAGTAGTTAGGTGTGGATTAGGAGTAAGAGATGGATTTCAGGTGGAAGTGCGACTGCAACAAGGACCAACCTTGGGCCCACTCTTATTTGCTATGGTAATGCCACGTGAGGTCAGACGTGTGTCTCTGTGAACTACGATGTTTGTGGAAGACATTGTGATGTTTAGTGAGAGTTGGGAGCAAGTGAAAGAAAAACCGGGAGACATGGAGATATCCTATCCTAAATGTAAGGGACAAAGGCAGAACCGCTGGGATGCATAGAGAAGAGGTGACGAAAGTGTGGGAGTTTAAATACTAGACTGAGTTCAACTGAGCAATGGGGAGTGTGGGAAAAAAAAAGAATGAAGGCAAGGTGGATTCAGTGCGAAAGTGTCTGGTATCAATTGTAACAGAGTAGCAGGAGGAGATTGCTGGATGTGGTAAATGGCAATATAGGTTGCTGTGACAGAGGAATATGCACAAAACAGGATAAGATGGAAAAAGGCAATCCACTGAGGCAACTTTTAAGAAAAAAGCCAAATATAGAAAAAATGGTGGATCCCTATCTGTAATAATTAAAAGTACTTGTGATTGCTTAATCTGTCTAAATAAATATCAATTATTTCTTTCTCTACTTATGTTGCATATTATTTTATGCTTGGCACATACACAGAGATTATATATATATATATATATATATATATTAATATAGCAGTATTCTATACCTTTAATAGGAACTGGTATAATATAAAATAGTCTGAATACTGATTGTTCCTCTTTAACATTTTAATATCTTAAACTATATTTAATTCCAAGCTGTAAACAATTTTCAGTGGTTTAATATTTGGTTTTCATATAAATGATTTAAACATTTGTAGAGTAAAATGCTTTGTTTCTCAGAGAGAATTAATAGAGGCAGCATGGTAATAGATATAGAAATGCTCCTCTGAATTTGTTTGTTTGGTCAGTTCATATATTTACTAGAATACTTCTGCTTTATTTATTTATTTATTCATGTTTTTACTTTTAAAGAGGCCATTGTTCAGTTTTTGTCTAAATATATACACAGTTGTGTAAGAAAAGCTAAAGTAATGCTGGTTGGTTGGTGCTCACTAAACCGAGGTCAGATTTAATAAGCACTGGAGTGTACATGGGTGGAAACGTCTTATACATTTCCCAAGGACAGAAGCCATCTCTAACATGATGGGTCGTCATCATTATCAGTGGGGGGGGGGGGGGGGTGTTGGAGACACACTGTCAGAGTAATGAATCCAACTTTTAACAAAATTGTATTTTTTTCTTTTTTCTTTAAACTCTCAGATTGGCACCTTCAATTTGAGTTTTTTTAATTCACTTTACTGTCCCCATTGTCTCATTTACTTTATACGACTTTCAATACAGAAGATATTGAATCTAATCTGCAGCCACTAGTCTCTCATTTCTCGAGCCCCATTGGACAACCTGATGTTAGAGAGAATTGTGGAATAAGCAGCAATAAATCACACTTTATAGAATGTGTTAACAACATAAGCTGATATTAGGTACTGGCACCATGGAAGCAATGCCAATGCAGGAGCAATTTGCAGAGAACCCCCAATTTGCAGTTGGGGTTAAAGAGGTAATGTGATTGACGGGCATTATGATTTCATAATTGAGTTTTTCACATGCTGATGTATCCTTCAAAACTGACTTTGAGTCTGAACAAAGATAAGATTAAGACGTGCTGTATGAATGAGTGACTGTGGTTTTTATTGTAAAAGCACTTGTGTCATCAACAAACGAAGAAAATTGTAACGTTCCAAATCACTTAACGGCCATTACCATGGAGAATGCATGATTTCTTTCAGCATGAAACTACTGAAAAGTGTCCATTTGAGGAAATATTATATTTTTTAACCGGGAGAATTTGATTTTACTTCTGTATTTTTGTGGTTTAAAACTGTTTTTATTTATTTGTTCATTTACTTATTTCATTTACAGTCAATTTATGGGGTTGATGCACATAATTTTATATTCGCACTTTCAGTCCGTGTAATTTAGAAAATGCGCATGGATCGGGCAGCAGAACATCAATATGGCACAATTTATTCTCCACTGTAAATAAATGATTCTCTGATCTTTTAACATAAGTGATAATGACCATGTTCCCATTACAGTTTTGCTGCAAAACATCTTTAAATATGACAAAATGTCCAAATGCTTGAAAGTCAACATAGTAGTATTTTCTTCTTACATGAAAAGTCTTTCAAAGAAAAATGGCATGGCCAGAACCACTTTAATTTCAGCAGGTTGATTTCTATTTCTGCAACCACTGACCATTGTTTTTAATTGAAAAAAGACAAAAACATATGAAGTAAATTGATGCATGGCAAGGCCATTATGGCTGGAAATTGCCAGGTATGAGGGATTCTGGGAGGTCGTTCTCCAGATTTCATGGCAGAGGAGTGGATTAAAAACTTTAGGATTACTTTGTAAGTTGTGCAAAGTCAAACTCTTCTTTTGCCTGATAAATTCCTCAAGGGAGCCAGCTCCTAAGCAAATGTGATGTTGGTAAAGTTATGTGACTTGTGTGAGTGACTTGAGTTCCCATTAGTTTTTTTAAATTATTCTTTCAGATTGGAGGAAAAACCATGCGAGCGTCCGACTATCGCGTTGCACTGCGTGACATTGGACACTCTCTGTCCACACTGAAAGCGTTATGGGCCCCCACTCTATTTTGATTGACAGCTTAAAATCGCCCTTTACTCACCGCACTACCCGCCCGTGCGCTCCTAAAGTGATTGGCTGGAATCCGCACAGCTCAGCGAGGTCAACGGACGAGACGAAGCGAGCGCGACTCCCATTGGTCAGTCTCTCGCTAAGCAGAGACTGGCTATCACATTAAGGTAAATGAAAAAGACACAAGCTTTAGATAATAAGTTGTGGAACTTCCAGATCCCTGGCAATCTCCCTCCAGCCAGCTGCCATTATTGAGGTTTTTGTAGTGAAATGAGGAGGTATCATAGAGATAACTTCTCATTTCACTAACTGAATCAGCTCATCCGTGACCGTTTCCTACAGCGCTTTCAACCGGCTTTCAACGCGAGCTACAGGAAGAAAATAGAAGCAGGGCGTCCGACAAATGTTCAGCTCAAAACGGCGCGCCGCGTCGCTCGCGGCCAGTCCAATAGAAAATAAAGCAATGGAATTGATTTTGTCGCTGACGTTCGCTCGCATCACATGCAGTTAGGACATGGTTTATGAGAGCGCAAAACCTTTTTGTTGGTGAAATTGACACATTTTAATTTTGGTTCTTATCTATTTGTAGAGCCACCTGTCCAGTTTCAAGGTAAAGGAAAAAAACAAGTGTCACCCTGGTAACAAACAGGATGGAATGACAGATATACAAGAAATTAGAATAACTATTTTAATCTTTACACGCAGTGTAGGTGTATTCTTAGGTGACTACCCAGTCATCAATACACAGTCACCTGCCATCTCATTAGTTAGTCTTTCTCAGTACCAGGTTGAACCCCCATCTGCTATAAGAAGTGCCTTATTTCTTCATGACATAAATTCAACAAGGTGCTGGAAACATTTTGTTGAATTGGACCTCTCAGTTCCTGCCGATTTGTTGCCTGCACATCCATGATATGAATCTCCTGGACCACCACATGCCAATCTGTTGGATTAGGATCGTTGGAGGCAATTTAAATGCTGTGGCCTCAATGGAATGTTCAAGAAACCAGTATGAGACTTAGTTACATTGCACTTATCATGCTAAAAGTAGTAGTGGAGGTTGTGCCACCACAACGGGGCGGTCCAAGTCAAGGTGAGCAGGTTTAAGGAGGTCCAATGAGATGCGTTCTGCCTCACCACCCAGGTCAATGACAAAGTTCTTGTCGCCAGGCTCCAGAACCCGATACGGCCCATCATAGGGAGGTCGCAGAGGGCCACAATGGGCGTAGTGACAAACAAACACATACTCCGCCGCCTGCAGATGAGTAGGGACCCGCACCTGAGGAGCACCATGGTATGAGGTTGGGACTGGCAGAAACGACCTGGTCCTGTCCAGCAGAGTGCCCCGCTGCTCCGGGGCCGACCAGGGGACTGTGGTACAGGGAAGGAAATCCCCTGGGACTCGGAGGGGCTGGCCGTAAACCAGTTCAGCAGAGGATGAGAGCAGGTCCTCTTTAGGTGCGGTACGGAGCCCCAGCATCACCCAAGGGAGCCTGTCGACCCAGCCGTCATCCCGGAGACTAGCTCTTAGGGCAGCCTTCATGGATCAGTGAAAGCGTTCACAGAGGCCATTGGCTTCCCAGGTGTTGATGAAGGCGCAAGCTACATCAGCTGTAGTTGTCGCAGACAGCGGGACTGCCTCCGGCCACCGAGTTGTCCTGTCCACCATCGTCAGGAGATGAGTGTAGCCCCTGGAAGGGGGAAGAGGCCCAACCAGGTCCAGGTTGACATGGTCGAAACGCCTTTCAGGGACAGTTAAACGCTCCAGTGGGGCTCTAACGTGATGGTGGACTTTGGCACGCTGGCATGCCACACAGGACTTCACCCAACTCGCCACGTCCTTCTTCATACCGTGCCAGACGAACTTTGAGGCCAACAGGCGCTGGGAGGGTTTCCTGCCCGGATGCGACAGGCTATGTATGGCATCAAAAACCTGCTTTCTCCATGCATGCAGGACCACCGGGCGTGGCTGTGCCATAGACAAGTCACACAACAGCGTTGTGCCATCATCATCGAAAGGGACATCCGCCAACTTGAGGCTAGAAACTGCCGTCCTGTATGCCTGAAGGTCACGGTCGGAGGCTTGATCTGCAGCCATACGAGCATAATCGATGCCGAGATGGACTACACCGACAGCTGCACGACAGAGGCAGTCAGCCACAGGGTTATCCTTCCCTGCCACATGCCGGATATCAGTTGTGAACTCTGAAATGAAAGTCAAATGGCGTTGCTGCCTGGCAGACCATGGTTCAGACACTTTTGCCATGGCAAAAATCAGCGGTTTGTGGTCCACAAAAACAGTGAATGGGCGGGCCTCAAGCAGGAAACGGAAATGCCTGACTGCTAAGTAAAGGCCGAGCAGCTTGCGGTCAAAAGTGCTGTACTTTCGCTCACTAGGGCGGAGCTG
Source organism: Cololabis saira (assembly GCF_033807715.1). Classification (NCBI taxonomy): domain Eukaryota; kingdom Metazoa; phylum Chordata; class Actinopteri; order Beloniformes; family Belonidae; genus Cololabis; species Cololabis saira. The sequence continues at coordinate 30,113,985 of NC_084606.1, forward strand.
TCGGCTGAAAAATGCAAGGAGCTGCCAGACCCCCACAACCAACTGTTCAAAAACAGCACCGACGGCATAGTCAGAGGCATCAGTCGTCAAGGCCACGGGAGCCCTGAGGCACAGGGTGAGCCAGCTTAGTTGCGCCCGCAAGGGCCGTCTTGGTGTCTGAGAAAGCCTGTAGCATGACATCTGACCAGGCGACGACATGCTTGGGGGTCTTTGCCTTGAGGGCCTCATACAAAGGGCGCATCAGATGAGCAGCATGGGGGATAAAGCGGTGGTAGAAATTCACCATCCCCAGGAACTCCTGTAGAGCCTTGACCGTGGTCGGGCGTGGGAGCTGCTGGACAGCCTCCACCTTGGATGGCAGAGGGATTGCCCCGGCAGAGGTGATGTGGTGGCCGAGAAAATCCATGGAAGGCTGTTCAAACTGGCACTTTGCAGGATTGATGATCAAACCATGTTCACGGAGACTACCAAAGAGGAGGCGGAGGTGCGACAGGTGCTCGGCCTTGGATGCACTGGCGACCAGGATGCCATCCAGGTACACAAACACGAATGACAAGTCACGCAGCACGACGTCCATCAATCGTTGGAAAGTCTGTGCAGCATTCTTGAAGCCGAACGACATCCGCAAAAACTCAAAAAGCCCAAACGGAGTTTAACCACAGTCTTGGGGATGTCCTGGGGGCTGACTGGCACCAGATGGTAGCCCCGTACGAGATCCACCTTAGAAAAAACAGACGCTCCAGCCAGGTGGGCTGAAAAGTCCTGAATGTGGGGTACAGGGTAGCGGTCAGGGGTGGATGCACCATTAAGGCGCCGGTAGTCACCACACGGACGCCAGCCGCCATTGGCCTTGGGAACCAGATGGAGGGGAGAGGCCCAAGGACTGTCGGAACGCCGAATGATGCCAAGCTTCTCCATGGAGGCAAACTCCTCCTTTGCAATGGCGAGCTTGTGTGGATCGAGGGGGCGGGCCCTCACATACACAGGCGGACCCTCTGTGGAGATGTGATGCTCCACACTGTGTTTTGTGGCAGTGGACGAAAAGGTAGGTGTAGTGATGTCAGAGAACTCTAACAGTAGGGGGGAGAAAACGTCAGCTGGTGAGACGGCGCTGGACAGCTTCATAGCGGCCATATCACTGCACTTACATGCCAACGAGCCAAACGTTTTAACATTGATGAGACGGCGGTTCCCCACATCCACCAGGTCAGCACCTATGAGGGGAGTGGACACCTTGGCCAGAACAAAATCCCAGGTGAAAAGCTGGTCAGCAAAACACAACGTCAACGGTTTGTGTGCCAAACGTAGGGATAGCAGGCCAAGGCCCTCTAGAGGAGGGCCTTGTTTCGCCTGACGTATATCCAGAACTGATGCCGGCAGCACGCTCACCTGAGCGCCTGTGTCGCAAAAGAACTTGTGACTGGAGATGGAGTCTGTGATATATAGCAAGCCTGCAGGTTTGCCGACACCCAGGGCTCCTACTGAGTGCCGGCCAGTGCGTTTCCCGATGCACCAAATTTGCATGGAGGTAGGCATTTCTTGGCTTTACTGCCGAACTTGGCATGGTAAAAACACATCCCTGATGCCTTTACCCGGCTGGCCACAGCAGTGGCGGAGACAGAGAGTGGTTGGAGCACACAGTCATCCACGGTGGCAGTCGGGACAGAGGTAGGTGTCGCGGCAAAACACTTCTTCACAGATAAGAAAAATGTGTCTGCCTCTCTGGCCAACTGGTGAAAGTCTGTCTTGACAGAGTTAGTCACGGCTAAGCTGACATAGTCAGGGAGCTGTTGCAGGAAAAGCTCCTTAAAAAGGAAACATGGCTGGTGGTCGCCAAGCAGAGCCAGCATGTGATCCATCAGTTCAGAGGGCTTGGAGTCACCAAGCCCAGGCAGGGAAAACAGCTGGCGAGCGCGCTCAGACTCAGACAGCCCAAACGTCTCCTTCAGATGCGCTTTCAAGGTGTCATACTTGTCAGCTGCCGGTCGATTTTCACTGAGACTCATCACCTTCGCCGCAGTTGATTTGGAAAGAGCTGCTACTACATAGTAGTATTTGGTGCTGTCCGCCGTAATCTCTCTCAGTGCAAACTGCGCCTCTGCCTGAGCAAAACAAGCATTCTTCTCCCAAAACTCGGGTCATTTGAGAGAAACTGCTTTTGTTGCCATGTTGCTGTTTGTCCAGTTAACTCTGGAAACATCCAAAGAAAATCGGGGTCACCAATATAGGAGTTTGGGAACAAAACAGCTGAAAAACGCTTTCTGTGGATGAAGGAAAAACTTGTGTTGTTTATTTCAGTCTCTCGTAACAACTGTCCCGTATCCACGGTAACAGAACACTAATTGAAAACTCATCGTCATCATTAATAACGGCTAGATTCTTGTGAATTTTAACCTACTGAAACTAAACAGTGTCCTGCTAGTGAGTGGCCACTACAATGCTTCCTTTGTTCTGTCATTTGTGCATCGAGAGGCCTGATGTATGTTCTGACCCATTTGCATGCAACTGCTTAATTAAATCTACTGAAATCTGGCAGAGGGATTAGTTTTTCCACAACACTGTTGTTTATGCCAAATTTTGACCCTACAAATCAACAAAACTTTATTTATATAAAAAAAACACATGTAAAACAAATAACAAGAAAAAAAGTTCAAAAAATAATAATTAAATGAATAAAACACTCAAACCACGTTAAAAAGCCAAAGTGAAAAGGTATGTTTCAAGAAAGGATTTAAAAACTAAGCTGTCTGCCTGATGTGTAAAGGTAACTTGGTCCCCAATTTTTCACCTTTAAGCTTCCTCTTCGTCCTAGAGACAACTAAAAATAATTGATCTGCTGACCTGAGGGAGCGTGAAGGAGTGTACGGCTGAAGCAGGTCAGACAGATACTTTGGGGGGGACCATGAAGACATTTAAAAACAAATAAAAGATTTTTAAAATCAATAAACTGGGAGCCGATGAAGTGATGGTGAAATTGGAGTAATATGCACTTGTTTTCTTGCAGCAATTACAAGTCAGGCAGGAATGTTTTGTTTCTTTACTGTAGGTTTCACATGTTTGCTTAAAATGCGCCAGTCAATCAAATCAAATCAAACTTTATCTATATAGCACTTTTCATACACGAGTAATGCAAAGTGCTTTACATAATAAAATCTACATTTAACAGAGAAAAAAATGACCCCCCCCCTCCTCCACACACGCACGCACGCACGCACGCACGCACGCACGCACGCACGCACGCACGCACGCCCCCCCCCGAATGCCCATCCAGCCTTCCAGGCGAGACAGGTGGATCTGATGGTCGATTGTATCAAAGGCAGCTGTTAAATCCAATAAACAGCAGTGACCAGCTTCTGTGGCTAAAACAATGTCATTAAAAACGCTCAACAGAACCAATTCAATGCTGTGGCTGGTTTTAAATCCAGACCGGAACAGTTGTACTATTCTAAAAAAGTTAACTGGTAGTAAACAATTTTCTCAAGAACCTTACAAAGGAAAGGGAGTTTAGAGATAGGCCCAGATGAATGACAGATAGGAAGTTAGGACTTATTAGATCAAGTAATGTTTTTCCAATTTTCTGCTGCCCATATTTTAGTAGAGATAGGCCCAGATGAATGACAGATAGGAAGTTAGGACTTATTAGATCAAGTAATGTTTTTCCAATTTTCTGCTGCCCATATTTTAGTAGGTCCTACGAATAATTGCTTCAGTTTGCTGTCCTTACCTGATAAAAATGATTCTTCTGATTCTCTGGGTGCTTTGCCTGAAGATCCAATGTGTTGTGCATTCATAGACAATCTTCTTTATTTATTTTCATCTTAATAGGTAGTTATTTGTGAACTTCCTGACAATGTTTACACGGCACTACCATGTGACTGGCTAATTACATGGATATTGGTGTCAAGCAGTGGTACAGACGTACCCAATTAAGTTGCTGTTATCATCAATATATGCGATTTGATCATTGTTTTTTATTTTATTTTATTATTTTCTTTGGGCTTCTGTCTAACACCTTCAGATTTAAATTCAGCAGAGTGCACGATAAGCTCTTGCTACTTCATATTCAGATTCACTAGATGGCCTTGGGTAGTTTTATGACTTACCAGTCGTGACATGTAAATCTTCTGTGAAATCTGTGCCAATCTAGGCAGCGCAAACCTCAGAATGGATCCAGACACAGAAGGTGTACCACATTGAAACTCCAAACACAGATAGCTATTTTACACCCAGCCAGTCCAGTTAGAGGATATATTTGTCTTCACAGAGATGATGCATGTATTTCAGCAGCACAAATTGTGGTGGTGTGAGGGAAGTAGGAGGAAACTTGTGTGTTCAGCTCATAGCTATTTTTAACAGTAGCTCTCTGCCTGTGTAAAGTAAGGTGAAAGCCTGCACACTCTCACTCTAACTCAGCGCTGCTATCCACTAGAAACATGCAACGATACATTTTGGATGAAACTTGTTAATAAATCGGATCAGTTACTCAACCAACAACATAGGAGTCATTCATTCATTCATTCAAACCTCTGCAAGAAAAAGGGAGCAGCATTTTACCAAATGATTTGGTTGAAGTTTGTAACAATTTGCCTATTTATGTCAAAGCATTTGTGTAAAATGTGGATTGATAGGATTTTAGTAGTCATCTAGTCGTATTATCTAGTCAGTCTTGATGTGTCCCAAAGCTTAGCAAAGTGATATTTAATTCAAATTTAATGATTGTACGTGAGGTTCAAAATATAACAAAAGGTCATGCCTTTAGTTTATGTCTCCATTTACTGTAATTTAGTTTGTCTAAGTGCAGACCAGTAAAGAGAAATAATACATGACGTATTGTAAAAATAACACTGTTGCGGACTTTTGAAACACTGATGTTTGTCTGAATGTTGCATAGACGTAATCAAATCAGAAAGGTCTTTTGTTCTGATTCCTCATTCAGCACGGAAACATATGAGCTATGTCTGTGGGTAAAAATGGATTATTGTTATTTCTTCAATGTGAACTCTTTTCACTGGCTCCTTTTGACCTTAAACTCTCAACAAATAGTATTATATATTTCTGTTAATGTGTTTATAGCAAGTTGACGGTTCATATGTCAAAAAGGAGTATCAAGAAAAAAAAACTAATTTGTGGGAGGACACTTATGTCAATAAGCAATTTGAGCTTATATGAAGTAAAAATATTTTTATATATATATATATATATATATATATATATATATATATATATATATATATATATATATATATATATATATATATATATATATACATACAGGCCACGTTTACAGTATTGTCGAAGCAGCCGATTTAGGTAGAGTTGGGCACTTCAGACCAATCCCCACTTCCACTTCCCCACTCTTGGAAATTGGTGTTGCACTACACATTTCAAGTGTAAAGCAAATGTGGCTTGATATGAATTTAAGTACGGATAAAGAAGGTAAGATGAATAATTCTCCTGTGATTTTACTCTTTCTCTGTGATGTTACAGTACTCTGCCAGTCAGAACTGCTTACTAAATGACACAGTTTCTTGCACCCTCGAACAAAATGAAAAGGTTGTACCATGTCAAAGCTTTTGAGCTAATGGCCAAGTGGTGAGGAGAACATTTCTGCATGAAGTGAGTCGAAGCATGGATGCTGAAGGACAAAAACACATATTATTTAATCAATTTGGTGAAAAATACAATGTATTAAAGAGTGCAGTTAAGATGTTTTGTTGAATGAAGTTTGGCTCAATGAAGCATAAAGACAACATTGTAGAGGTTAATACCCTATTATTTTTCCTCTTTCTGTGGTTTGTGGGCTACTCTATGATCAACACAAGCCCTGACAAACTTAATCTGGGAAGCTTGTAAATTATTTACAAGTCTCTGAGCGAGTATTTAGTTCCATAGTGGTCTGTTAAGAGAGTCTCTCTCCTTCACTCACTCACACACTCACTCACTCACTCACTCATACACACACAGCTTTCCCTAGTTTCTGCATTTTTCGAGTATGGAAATAGAATCACTTCTGCATAATTAATACCGTATTTTCAACATTGTTCTATAAGCGGTCTTTATGACATCAGACTTTACCTTATTTGGAATGCATATACATTATGTAACTTGATTTTACACAACCTCAGGATGGGTATTTTAAAGAGTCATCTTTGTGCTTGCAATCTCTTTTATAGGTCATTGTATAATCAATGTTCTACATAAATCATCTAAGTTCACCTTAGTACGTTTTGAGCAAATCCACTTGAAGTTAAAGGAAGGCTAAGCAAATTGTGGATGATGTCAAACAAAGAACTCTGGTTCATCCCTCTCTCCAGTGATTCCCAAAAACACCTAACCCATCCTGGACTCTCTGTGCCTGCTCTTCTGATATTTTAATCTGCTTTCTTATGCTGTTTTTAGTAAGTTAATTGATTTATTTGTCTCTTTTGTTCTTAATGCCTTTATAAAGCAGTTGTAATTGCATCGTATACCAAATGTGCAGTGCAAAAAAACAATGACTTGACTTAAATGTAAAACCACAAATTATAGTATAAGGAGATAATTGCAACCAGGAGTCAATTTATAATGTAGATTACAGAATTGAACATAGATATAATTTTAATAATTGGCCATCTTTGCACTTGAATGCATGGCACATGCATTCATGTATGATCATTTATTTTCCTGTTGCCACCTTTTAAACCTACACAGTCTGTTTTTGTTTCCAAAGTAACTGTTCATGCACTTATTTTTTTCACGCCCGGCCGGTTAGATACATTTAAGATGTCTCATGAATGGCAGAAAATGTTTTCATTTTATGAAATACCAAGTATAAAACATATATATTTGTGCCTTTTTTTCTACAGATCTCTGAGTTCAATCAGTACAATTAAGGACTCGCGCTTAGTATGGCTTAGCAATGCTATATATAGGCTCACCTAGGGAAAAGGTTGAAAGAGTTCTAAGCACTATTTAATGCATAAAAAACAACATAGTTCATGTCCTACATAAAGACTTCAGAGAGTAGTATGACAGAAATAATTTTATGTTAATTTCATATTAACTGTGAGAGGTATAAAACAGTTGCTGGTCCTGTTAATCTGTCTGCAGGTCATGGTTTTAACCACCCAGAATGTCAAGTTACTGGAGAGAAGCCGAAGTAAACAAGTGTCTGCTGATGAAAAACGAACATCTGGCAAATCGCTGACAGCCAAGTTATTTCCTCAGGGGACTGTGAACCGAATCAGTTACAACACTATTGTAGCATTTATAGGAGGACAGTTTAGTTCATTGACAGATAGAGCTATGCTCGTTGGAACTGTCAGCTAGCCATTAATTCTCTAAAGTTTCTAAATCTTTTAGTCACATCTAAATAACAAATAACCTTGCATTGTACAAACAATTATAGAAGAGGGGACTTATAGGACAAGTCAGTGGTGAGTTAGTAGTGAGTGGACATGCTACCTCACAGGGCTGTTTTTGAAACTGTATACTGCATGCTTTGTATACTATGGTAATTATTAGTACATAGTACAACACTTTAATAGCCATATACATTTTTTTCCCTCTTCTTCACTCTTTAATTGCGAATATACATTAAAAAATGGTATTGTATACAACACTCCCAGCCAAAAAAGGGCCCAATATGGGCCAAAAGTAGGGTACAAAAACTAATGGGGCTTGTCTACAGGTTCCAAGGTGGCATTGCCAGTGTTTGTCTACGTGGACCATGAGTGGGATCTACCTGGCTTTTAGGTGGGTTAGATTTAATTTACCAATGTGGTTCTGTATTGCTAAGTCTATATGGGAATCATACATTTTACCACCCTTTTTTGGGTGGTCCCCATATGTTTGACCCATGTAGGGTTCCCATTTGGCGCCCACAATACTGTCACCATGTGGGACCCAAGCTATTTGCTCATAAGTCCAAATCAATGTCCAGTTAGCCCTCTTTTAATCCATACAGAAAAAAACAAACAAACAAACAAACAGTGTTATGCCATAAATAATTAAGTAAGATAAGGGTTCTCTAAGATATCATGATACCTTAGCTTTCCTTGTATTCATGTCTTTTAGGGATGAGGATAACAGTTCCATATGAAAAAAATAGAATTTTTGTCTTGATATCAGCAAAGAAAATACCTTCCCTATGTTACAGTAGATGAGCAAAACTGACATATAGACGAGCCAACCAGCAATTTATATCAACCCAGAAAGCATAAACAATGATACATTCATAAATAAATGTTCTGTTGTCTGTTATATGTATTTATCAGAAAGACTAGCAATTAATTTCATCAATTTCTGAAGAGTTCAGCATTTCAGTGGGAGTCTTCAAGTTTGCTTTAGGTGTGAAACAAAATGTAAAAAAATTTAATTTTAGAGTCTCAGCATCCTTTTTAGAGATTAATATAGGAGGGGATTTTTATTGTCTTTTAAGAGAATCAGCATTTCGCAAAAGTTTCCAGGAGGATTCAAGGATTAATGGCTTTATTTGTGCTAAATGGCCATCGACCTTTTCAGCACTAATACGTTAAGCTAAAAAGTACAGTCTGAAATCAGCGGTAGAGATCAATGAATAGATACTTAATATTTTATCAGGTTTACCTGCCATAAAAAACAAGTTGGGCGGTTAAATGAGTCAAAAGTGAATATATGGTGCACAGTTCTTTTTGAAAACATGTTTTGTCTGTGTAGATACCAGTAATTGAGACATTGGTTGCTGGTTATGTATTAGCAGCCCTCACAACAGCAATGATGATATAATATTTCAAGGGAGTGAAGGCTATTCCTTCTGGAGGCTTAATTTAACTCCAGCTGGTTTCCACATAACTCAAATCCAGAGTGGTTTTTGCCATAAATTTTCCACTGATATCTATGGTTCCCTGCCAATGAATCTTAATGAATTTCTGTGATCACTTTACTTTTGAGGCTGTTCTTACCATAAAAATTGCATCACAGCTCGCTTGAGCAAGTTGTAATTATTATTATAGGCATGAAAAAGAAAAGTGACCTTTAGTGGCCATGTGAAAAAGCCCATGCAAAATATCTGCGGGATTCATCCAGGTAGAAGCTTTCTAACATGTGGCAGAAGCACTTTGGTGCCTCAATGAACCAACAGCAAATTAAAAGGAAACTAACAAAAACATGGCATGGAAATGTCATTGAAAAAATAAAGATATAATATAAAAGCACCTCAAAAACATAAAGAAGTGGAAAAATGTTACTGTTTCCTTCTGTAAAATACATTTCAGTATTAGGGCCTGACCTGTGCAAACTCATGCTACTTCATTAATATAATTTTACAATTTACCTAAAAATGTGTTTTCAAAAACTCAAAATATATCTGGACCAGCCATACAGAGTCTGCATAAACATGTTGAGTATCAGATTGTCCATGGTCAACATCACAGCAGTGGTCGTTTTCCCTCCACTTTTCCTCTCATCCGAAACACCTACATCCACTTGAATGTGTACACAACGTAGAATGTGCCATGACATGGATGTCAAACGACAGAAAGCGGAAGAAAGTACAAACACTGCTAAACAAGAAATTTGAAGAAAACATATGTGGACTCAAGACTGAATTGTCTGAGGTCGATGTTTTGTGCACAACAGCACATTGCTGGTCAGATGTGAATAAAGCATTTAAGGGCATCCCTATCAGGGCCGGATTTAGCGAGGCCCACTAAGGTGGGCAGACTGAAATGTAGGGTGGGCGATGCTGCCCGTGCTGCAACGCGGCGCGGGCGAAAAAGTTTTGGGGGGTCAAACCCCTGAAATGCATTGAAAACTATGCTATCATCATATCAGTTCATCTATCTTCTCCACAGTATGCTAACCCGATTGCTCTTCCTGACACTACCCTCTGCATTTACTCGGGCTTGGGACCGGTGTTCTGCCAATCCTTGCTACCTGCCGAGAAATGCTACTTTGTGGTTCTGCGCATGCGCACAGTCAATTTTCAAAGTTTGATTGCCCCGCCAATCATCTCTTGCACGATGTAACATGGATAATATGGGATGTTGAGTATTTGATCCTTCAAAATACACTACCCATGACATGAATTGCATTACACTTTATGAATACGATAAAGAGAAAAAAAAACAATTCTATTGCTTTATTTGCTATTCATTCAGTCATTCGCCTTTATTTAACCAGGCAGGTCATTAAGAACATTCTTATTTACAATGACGACCTGGCAAGAGACAAGGACCACTTGGGGGAAAAGGAAGTGGTTTAGGGAGTAAAACAAAGTAAAATTGTAGCTCTGCAAAGGTAGAAAACCATTAGGTAGCATTTTTTTGGCAAAGCAGCAAAAAATGGCAGAACACCGGTGTTGTGCCAAAAAGTGATTGCCTGCCAGAATCTGATTTCTTCTGATTTCTGGCCGCGGGAGCGCACACAGCAGCCCGTTGAACGATAGCGCTAAAACGTCAGATTTTCAGATTATGAAGCTCAAGAATGAGACCAAGTCATATTTAGGCAGAAACAACTTTTCATTAACTGTATTTTGCCTTCAATCAATTTTTGGCAGGTGAAAATGCCCATTTTATGTTGTAATGGTCCTTTAAAAGAGTTAAAAGCAATCCTGTGAGCTCTAGTTGAGTCTAGTCTATTATGAAGCTCAAGAATGAGATCAAATCATATTTAGGTAGAAACAACCTTTTATTCATAAAAAAATAATAAAAGGTTGTTTCTACCTAAATATGATTTGGCCTTCAATCCATTTTTGGCAGGTAAAAAAGACCTATTTTCAGGGGAGAAATCAGATTCTGGCAGGAAATCACTTTTTGGCACGACAACTGTTGTGCCAGGCACAAACAGGACACTGGCTTGTGCCCTGTTCAGGCTGCATTTATTTTATGTATTTTAGGCTCTGCGTCGATTTAAAAGGTCCCGCGGCAGGCTGGCGGCTCCTGCACGGCACCGCAGCACCGCCACCCGCACCGGCGCTCTCCGCCCTCAGCGGGATGGAGAGAGGCGTCTCGGGGTACGCGGCGACGCGCACCGCTCTGCGTTGGTGTAACGCGGAACCGTAAATCAGCCTTCAGTGTGTCTGCTGTTCTGAACACGTCTCCGAGACACAACTTTTGCGGTATGCGTTCATTGTTGTGTCTAAAAAGGATGCGCAGTGCCAACCCAATCAGAAACGGTACAGATATTTTGTGAAATTATAAAAAATTATAAAATTATAAAAAAATAAATGATCCCCATAACTTTGATTGGGTGGGCAGGACGCACGTTTGGGTGGGCACAGCCCACCCCTGCCCCCCCCTAGAACCGGCCTCGATCCCTATCTACTGGCTAAACAAAAGTAATGTTTCTAAAAGACACTCTGCAGTACTGGCATGCCGGAGCACATAAACACGATGTGTTTGCAAAATTATTCTCAGATGTTAAAAGGAACCCTGGCTATTAAGACATGTAGATCTTAAAAGATAAATGTTGGTATCAATTATAACAATGTGATATAAAAAACCTTTTTGATGTCTTCGTTTTTATAAAATTTTAAAATATAATTTCACTCGTAGGTCGCCATTGTTGTTTACATTCTGGGTAGTGACGTCAGACGGTGGCTCCTGCTAGCCCCCGTACACTGTTTTGACACCCAGAAACAGATGAAAACACAGCTAAACAGGTGACGGCGCACCAGAAACACAGATCAAAACACAGCTAAACATTAAGGTGACGGCGCACCTACAAAAAAGTAAAAAAAAAAAAAGAAAAAAGTACAGCACCATAAAGCATGAACTACAAAAACACCATAAAACTCAGATAGACTAACAGACCACACTTTCAACTAGCAGATAGCCGATGCTACAATAAAAACCCCAGCCAGATCTGGTGTCATTAAATTAAATAAAGATGTTCTTGCCTATTTGAAGCGAAGTCTGCGCCTCCCGTTTCATCAAAGTCCCGGGCCAGTCCCCTCAGCCTCTGGTCTGTCATCACCCAGCACCGAAGCCGGTTTTAGGGGGGGGCAGGGGTGGGCTATGCCCACCCAAACGTGCATCTTGCCCGCCGGCGTCTCCATCCCGGCCAGAGCGGAGAGCGGATGGCGGTGCGCTGCCGGCTCTAAAGCCACGGCTACGCCGTCTACGGCGTAGGCTACGCAGGCTACGGCGTAGCCTACGCCGTCTACGCCGTAGGCTACGCCGTCTACGCAGGAGCCTAATGCACTGGTAAGATGTGCACGACATTGATCATTTTTGCAGATCTCCCGTGCATCACAGAACTTTGATCCAGTTTGCCTGAACCGAGACGTCTTATGGGCTCCCTCGTCAGCCTCCACGGCCGGGAGAGTGCTGCTCATCTATGTTTTAGATATCTGTCCCAGTTAAACTAACGCGGCTTATCTTCCCAGAGCCACCGCTCTACGTCATCGCCCCCAGAATGCATTGCGCAGGTAAAACATGGCCCTCCCGCAGGTCAAAATATGTGATAAACATTGTAAATTTTTAAAGCAATTAGATTATTTTATGTGTTTCTAACAACATATTTTAGTATAAGAGAACAATTGTGGCTAATTAGGGACTACATGTCTTAATAGCCAGGGTTCCTTTTAACAAAGAATTCAAAATCCACAACAGTGTGTGTACAGTAACAGACAATGCTGCATATTTTGTCAAGGCATTCAACTGTTTTGGTATGGATGTTTTTGTTGATACTTAAGAGCCGGAGACAGTGGTCCGCTTTGATGACTAAAAGTGATTAGTTCTTTAGCGTTTGGACTTTCTTGGCTACCTTGCTCCAAACATTGTGCAACTGCAATGTCACATGAATGACCTGTTGGATGAGAGCATGAAGCCCACTGCTGCAGAGTGTCTCATTACATGCTGTCTCCTCACAGAGAGTATCTTGCAGTCACTGAGCACAAGGCTGGCAGGTCTTCTGGAGGAGAGGGAGCACACATTCTCCACTATGCTGGTGCCAAGGTTTAAGCGAGATTGGGACCAACATGAGGAGAAACGTGTGTGGTACAGATTCATGCTGAAAAGAGAATTTCAAATCCTCAACTCTGATGAGTCAGCTGCAAGAGATTCAGGTCAAGCCCAGTCCAATGGTGAAAGTGACAAAAAAGATCCTGCAGCTTCAGTTCTCAGATTTAACCTAAAATTTCAGGTTTCTCAAAAACTGAAGTGGACAACTATTTGGATGCC